>NC_065581.1:94115230-94429605 GCF_024542745.1 Macaca thibetana thibetana
TGAAATTGAAATTACTTTTATTTGACATTTCTACATCAAATATTGCAACTTGGGCTTTACGCATCATCACCTGATTCACTTTCCCCATGGCAGACAGTAATCAGTGATGCATGTTGACACAGTTTGGTTATAGCAGTAGTTATCATGATACACATTATAAATGCTGTGTATATGCAGGGGTGTGTGGGTATACCTAAGTCTATAATTTTCTGTAAGTGAGAATTCCAGATGAACATTAAAGGTTCATGGGTGTTTCCCCCTTTCCCATCAGATAGGTGATTTGTTGAGATACTAAGTGACTTGTATACTTTGGAATTTAACTTCTGCATTTCATTATTGCGCTGAGGTAAAAGTGTAGCATGCCTGCATGCTTGTGGACAGTTATTATTCAGGCTTCTTCAATAGTGGTTGAAATTTTCACTGTCTTTTCACAAATGTTTTCATTTTGTCATGTAACTTTACTTCTACTTTTTACCTGTGATTATTGCAAGATGTCAAACTTGTAGAAGGAAACTTTGACTACATGAGTACCAAAATCATGTCGATGTAGAAACCTTCCTTATTTCAGCCTTTTAAAAATATATACCCTGCTTCTTTCTTAGGATTATAAAAATCACAGACTGGGTCAATTCAATCTACTTTTATATTTTGATATAGTCTCATAGTTATATCTGTTTGTAATTTTTTGGTAATATTGTTCAACTGGTTTTTAATTTAATGTGGGACTATTTCATTGAGTATATAAAAATAATATTTTCTTAATGTGAAAAATTCCCAGTGCTTAAAATGTACCCAGGAATTGTGCCCCTTCAATCAATGCTGATATATGCTCCATCTTTGCGTGATACTTTGTCAACTAGGAGTTTTTGAAACCACTGTCTTCACTCAGATGTCTGGTGTTGTTTTGTTGTTCTCAAACTGCCATTCTTTCTTTGACTTCTCTGCCAGAGGAGTGAAGGGCAGACCAGCTCAAACATACCATTGCCCTCCAGTGCTCATTTCAAAGTATCTCCAAGGGGAACCGGTGGACGCTCCCTGAGCCTCACTGTCATCCTGCAGTTCCTCTGAACATGTAAATGGTGCTGCTGCCCTCCTGAAAAGGAGAGGAATACCTGGCACTGTGTGGGCTGCTTTCTCTTGAATTTCCTCTGGCAGGCTGCTGAGAGAAGGAACCCCAAATTGCAGGAGCAGTGCTCCTCTGTGTCAGTGCGGACAGCTATTGAATTAGCTGCCTAATTAGCCTTCTCAGAGGTTCTCAAAGCATGTGTGTGGGAAAAAGGAAAGCTGGGCAATGAACTTGATGCTAATTGTTGGGGAGGTGGAGTGTCTTGCCTTTCTTTAGGCTCCCACTAATCTAGTCTATAGGTTATAGTAGCCTCCTGAGCAGTCTGCTTGTTTCTAGCCTCAATCTGTGGTAACCCATGGTCCCCAGAACATCACTATCTTTTCCCAAGAAAGGGAACCACATATATTGAGGGCCTATCCATCCTGAGTGTTTTGCAGGGACTCCCATTTCCACTGTTAAGTCAGCCCTTAACACTGGTGGGTTGTTTTCTTTATACAGATGGAGAAACTTAAATTCAGAACTAGGATGTTGATCTGGTTTGAAAACTTTCATTAGCTACCCTGATCATCATTCAAGTACATTATTTCTCCCACAAAAGTCTTTAGCCTCATCTTCAAGGCCCAGCCTGTTTCTCCCTGGCCTCATCTCCAGCCACAGTGCCTTTCCTAGCCTGTTTGGTTCTGGGCCCTAAGGCAGAGTTTTCATGTTGGGACTTGCCATTAGGGGAGAAGATTCATTGGTAGAGATCCTCAGTGGCAGGCGGAGCCTCTCAGTCCCCTTTAGATTGTACCAAGGGGTAGGAGTGGGGAAAGCTTCATACAGACACACACACACACACACACACACACACACACACACACACCCCATCGCCTCTGCTGATGCACAATGCCATAAGATCAGGAATATCGGCAACTGAATTTCGTGTTACATCCCCTGCAAGTGATGCATCAGAAGCTTTGATGAAGATGTCTCTTTTTTTGTCATTAACTTTCCAAAAACAAAAAAATGTATACATTTTGTATCACCTTTCCCAAGTATATTCTATTGTCTTATTAACAATCATTCTTTATGTTCACCAAGTACATTGTCTTTTTAATAATATGCAATTTAAATGTATTGATAAACAGAACCATCACATAGACTTTTCAAATAAAACCACCAAAGTACTGAATACGCAACTCCCTTTTTGATAGGAATATAGGTCTAATATCTATTGCTAGACAGCAGGTGGCAGTGTGAATCCACCAGAATTCAGTAGTTAATTTAAAGCAAAAATCAGGAAAAAAATGAAAAGAAAAATTATTTATTTTGCTACGTATTAGTCTTCTGACCTAATCAGTAAAAAAGTCATTATTCACACCACACTGGGCAATATGCATTGTAATTTTTAACAAATAATAGGAAACTGTTAATGTGTTCACAGGAAATACAGTTTTGTCTTGGGCTGCTGTGGTCATTTATCAGCACACTTTGTGAAATCACTCATTTGTTCTAATTTGAATGTAAATGACTCTAAGGTTTTACAAATAAGGTGACAGACTCACATAAATGTAATTGCAGGGTTCATCTCCCTCTTTTTATATATCACTCATTAGGTTATGAATTAAATACATCGTATTAAACCAGGGGCATGTCCAATGATGATATTGTAATGGCAAATTACTCTATGCTATTAGAGGTGTATTTTTTATTCATGGACATTAATTTGTCATTAAGCGGCATTAGTTTAGCACTTTTATGTGAAAGACGTGACCTGCAAGAGGAGGCGTGCTGCTGGGATGTGAGAGGCTGGGACACAAGGGCTATAGGTAGAGCATTTTATCATTGTAAGGGAAACATAGAGGGGGGTCTGTTGTATTTGTTTTGTTTTCTGTTTTTACAGCATGAAAGATAATTTCCCCAGATTGAAGGCGTTGTTCTATTTACAGTGTGTACATGTGGATCATCTAGTAAAGCAAAGCCCAAATTCTTACTATTCTTCAGTCAGAAGCCAAGGAGGAACATAAGGGGAACAGGAGGGAGAAAGGGTCCTGCCCTAAATCTCCTTCTCTGTGACTGATGTTTACTCAGCATCCCTTGTCTTCATTAAATTTTACACTAAGTGGGCTATGGTGAGAAGTAGTTCTTTTCTCTCTTCAGTTAAGGTACAAAGGTTTAAAAAATGCTATTCTCTCACGGAGGAGTTAAGGAGAATTCTGGGTGATTTTCTTCCTTTTTTTTTTTGTACCAATGGTGATTTCAATAAGAAACTATTTTTCCACTTTCATTCTGAGAAGCACTAGATTCTTGAAATACCTACACCAGGGCTGAAGGTATCTGAGTGCTGTTTTTGCATCATTCTGCACATGGTTTAATGTGGTTTGGAAAATGTCTCACCACCTCCAGTTATACTGTGGGGCTTTCGAGCAGAGGGATCACACCTTATACTGATTTTATGCCTTATCCCCTCCCTGCCTTCACATTGTGGAAGTTCATTATGTACTGAGGGATTGAAAGGTGCCTCCATTCAGTAATTTTTCTCTGCTTTTTAAATATCAAAATTCATGTTATAGTAGGAAAAATATACTACCAGTCTTTCATTAGTTTTGCCCACTGAATACATTTTTTTTGTTAAAAATCTTTCTTTGGGGATTAAATTTGACACTGAGGAGCTTACATATTTTACAGTATTATAATAGATTATCATTTTTAACCAAGTAATACTACAATGACTTATAGGAGGTTATCTCTTCTAAACAATGTATTATTATAATTTTAATTATTAAATTAAGAGTATCACCTAAATACATAATATATAATGAGTGTTCTGAAGACAATAACTTATCCTCAAGATTGAGGAGAAGTTATAACTCATGTTCATTTTTCTGTAACACTGAACCATTTTTTCCCACATTAGAGAAGACAAATGATTTTACCAACATATATATTTAATATACTCATAATCAAATGCACTGAGTGCTGTTCTATAGTTCACTAGAGCTGAGACTTGTGTTGGAGAAAGTTAAAGTACAGAGTTTGGAAAGCATATTACAAGTGGTTTAATCTTTTGGATTATTTTTAATCAGCAAAAATGATCAAAAAGGGTGGAAATGTATCAGACCTATTAAATCATAGCCAACTAGTAATTATTTGTTCTAATCAAGAGTATTTGCTGTCTGGCATGGGTAATGCAGAATATCATATTTGCCAAATAACATTCCTATTTGGCTCTGAAATGCATCATAAGATCTGCAGTAGCCATTTTAGGGTCCCCATTAATTTTTTTCATATGCTATTATGTTGGCTTTTATTCCCTAAGCCCACACTAAAGGATGTCAGGAAGCGACAGCCCAGAGGCACACTGGCAGGCCAGGCAAGTCATTTCAGCATTTTAATCTGTTATGCGGATAATGTAGGATTGACTGTATCTTCTTTGTTTGTGAGGTTTTTAAAGAGGAGAAAGATTCTCCTGAAAGAATATCTCTTGCAAGAATTCACTAATAATATTAGTCATTTCAAACCTAAGCTAACTGTTGTCAGCTGGATGATTTTAAAATCACTTTCAGTATGCATTTTTCTTTTTAAAAATAAAGTGTTTCCAGTATTTTATTCATGCTAGAGTTCAGAATCAATAATCAAAACAAACAAACCTCAATTTCACTGAATTCCATTATTAATACTTGGAAATTGGTGGAGGTTGTGTAAAAGAAGATCTGTATTTCATTTGAGATATTTATTCTCCCACCCACCCATCTGTAAATATTTCTAGTCATGGGGAAACGTCTCTCCTCTTCCCTGAAGCTAAACTACCTTTCTGCTCCTTATTCCATCAGTTACTCCTTGTGTTTCCTGTGGTTTTGATTTCTCCTACTTTACTGGCACTTTTCTTTCAGTTTATAAATAGGATCAATAAGACGGGAGACACTCTTCTTCATCTCTCATTACCGCAGCTGCTCCTTGACCTCACTCCCCAACCGTACCCAGTGTCGGCATTGCTTACCTCCTGTTCATTCTTCAGGCCCATTGAACTCAGTCTTCTGCCTTCATTACTCCTCAAAAGTTCTTCCAACAAAGGTCACCAAAACCTCCTTGTTGTCTGATGCGGCAGGCCTTTGTGGTATCCTAAAGTGACTCCTCTACAGCATTTAGACATTGGGAGCTGCATTCTTTCCTGCGCCTCTCTTTCTCGGGGCTCTCTCCTATTTTCCTCCTACTCATTTTCAGTACCTTTACAAGTGTTCTTCCATTAGCTCCTTGACTGTCCCTCAAAGCATGGGAGCTCTGCATGGGACCCTTCCCTTCTGCTCACTATCACTCTCTTTCATGTATCTGTGGAGGGTTACTCACTCCAGCCCTCTCTCCTGAGTTCCAGCCCTGTATGTTCAGCCAGCATTTCACTTGGTATCCCACATGCCGCCCAAATCCACCTTTGCCCAGTCTCACACACCTGCTCCTCCTCCTCCTCCCTGTCTTTGTTAAGGGACCATCATCTTTTTAGTCACTCGAGCCTTGGCGTAATCTTACACTGCGCAGTCCTCAGGTATTCCACTAAATAGTGTTGGTTTAGCCGTTTAAGTCATTCTCAAATATGCTACCTTCTCTTTCTCCTCATTATCATTGACATCATTAGGGTCGGGACTATTTTTCCTCGACTGCCCTGCAATAACTCAACTGGGGTCCCTGCCTATAGTCTAATGCTAATCAATACTGTACAATCTAAGTTATTTGTCTGGTCCACAAAATAATTTCTTTGCCTAAAATCCAAGCTAGCTTTCCATCTTTTAATTGCAGAACCATGTCCTTTCTCTTTCTTGTCCCTATAATGTACCCTATTCTGACTGTACCCCATGGACAGCTTGTCTTAGCTCCAAGCCAGCTGCCTAGTCTACACTTTCGCTTGGGTATTTCTCAGGCACGTGACCTTTCTGAGTGTGAACCCAAGCCAGAAAACCAGGAGTCATCCTAGAATCACCCATCTCCTTGAGCCCCACATACACTGACACAGAGACCTTTCAGCCCCACCCCCTTAACTTGTCAAATCTCTCTCATTGTCTCTCTTTCCACTACTACTGTCTTCATTCAGATCCACATTACTTATTTTCTGGACTAAAGAAACTTCTTGCTAACTGATGAATCTGCTTTCCCTCTTGCCCCATTCCAGTACCTCCTCCAAAATTCTGTTTGATAGATTTTGAAAAGTTTTTTTTAATCCATGAAAAATTCTGTTTGATTGATTTTTTTAAAAAAATCACAACCTGATCATGTCACATTCTTGCTTAAAATTATTCATTATGATGAATGTGGTTCACATAGTCTTTAGGATGAGGTTCACTCCTTTTAATTTGGAACACAGGGCCTGTCTTTATTATGAAACATGCTATCTCTTTAGCTTTTTTTTTTTTAAAACAATTTACTACCCATGTGCAATGCCTGTTCCACAGTCATTATGAACTTTGTGCATTTTCCTGTACCTAAACCTCTTCATACGAAGCCTCCTTTTCTGTGGATTATTTTTCCCTCACTTTGTTACCTTCTGAATTCCTATTTAACTTTCAAGTACTTGACTTACATTGTCTCCTCTTCCAGAGTTGCTTGATCAATCCACCCAGTTGGAATTATATTTTCCTGCTCTTCTTTAATTATGGGCAATCTTCTGGGAGACGGATCACACCATATTGTTTGTGTTAATTTACTTATCTGTCTCCCCAAGACATAGGTTTATGTCCCAAAGTTGTGTGACATTGGACAAGTTACTTAACCTCTTTGTCCCCCAACTCCTCATCTGTGAAACACAGATATGGTATCCTATATACAGTCTACCTTTTAGGGATGTTGAAGGATTCAATGAGACAATGCATGCAAAGTATCTCACAAACACACTGTCCTACATCAGTGAGTGCTCTATAAACCAGAGCTGATATAATGTGGTACTTCACTTGTGAATTCCTCTATTAATTCCACCGTTATCCTCCTACCCAACCCCTCACCCCTGTCTTCCCTCATTTCTGCAAATGTCAGCAACTTTGCTGCCTACTTCAAATTGACAACCTATTGGACAAATCTGTTTCTGAAATTTTGGGGAATAATCACCATTCTGTAAAAGATATTCTTCCTCTTAGCCACTTCTCTTTGATTTTGCTGAAATGCATACATTGTTTTTCAGAAGTCACAAATAATTAAATGAGCCGTCACTTTCTCTCTGCCTCTGAAATTTGAAAACATCATACTGAAATTGTACTTTAATAAATAATAAAATAATGCTTTGACAAAAGCAACAAAATACATGGTATTGACACTTTGTAGACAGAAAATTTTGTTTTATTGTTTCCCCTGCCCTTTCTATAATTAAAACATCTTTTTCCATCCTGGCATACAGAATCCAAGAAACAATTGGAAAAGTCTTTCATCTCTAGTTCTAGTGCATGGTAGGTACTTAGAAACACATATTGTCTGATTGAATTCCTCCGCATGTACCATAAGAGCTCCTGGTGATAGAAACTTTGATTATGAAGTTGCATGATATCCTATGCTTCCTGACTAGGGGACATAAAAGCTGTGTATTTATTTAAAATTAAAAAAGAAATCTGAATTATTCCTTACTGGGAGAATGCTATCCATGTGTCTCACTTCCCTCCATCTGTCTTCCTTTCCTCTGGCTTTCCTTCCGGAGGAAGCAAAGGGGTGTAAAGGGGTGGAGACTTCTCCTCCACCCCTTTCTCACTGTCTATCCACAAGTATCTTTTAGAACAGGCTACTAACCTTTATCCTGCTGCAACCTTTATCATGCTACAAGCCCTAGGAAGTGCCTGCTTGTCTGTGTCATGGACTTGGCTCCAGATACCCTGGCCTCAGTCCCACACATTCAGTATAATGTTTGCCTGCTTCAGAGGTACAGTTGAAGGGCTTGGGTCACACAATTTGTTTGCTGCAAGAGTATATTTATGCAGGACAGAGTAATTCCTGTCTTCACTGAAATGCATACTCCAGAGTAACGATTCTTAAACTTGACTATGCAAGGAATCATCTGTATAGATGGCTAAAACAGACTACTTGGGCCCCACTCCAGAATTCCTGATTCAGGAGGTCTGGGAGGGGCCTGAGAACCTGTATTCTAACAAGTTTTGAGGGATGCTGATGTCTGAACCAGGGAGCACAGTGTGAGAACTCCCACTCTAGATTCTCTTGCCACACTGCTTTTTATCAAGTACCTGACTGTTAAATCACCAATATTCAGATTTTGAAAGTGTATTTGTCACATTTAGATAAATTTGAATTGCTCCTAGTAACATAAAGATATTGATGCTGTGTATGCTTCATAGCATCCAAAAGATAAAAAGTGAAAATAATGCAAATCTGAAACAAACAAACAAAAAAACCTTCCAGGTCTCACTCTTATTCATAATAATGATTAAGACAGTCTGTAGGTAAGTGAGAGATTTAAAAAAAAAAAACTACTTTATTAAGTTATGATTGACATACTGAGGGATGATTTAAAGTGTGCAGTACTGGGCTAATTTTCAGCAATCTGACTTTGTGTACTAGAGCAAGTAGGGAAACATATCATAATGACTTCTATACTATTCTTTTAAACATTTTTAAACTGATTTTGCCTATCCTGGTTCAAAAAGTATAGTTATTGAAATTTTAGGTTTAAAACCCTAGTTGCTCAGATAAACCATTTTCAATTAGAAGAAAAATATATATATTAACTTCCCGTATATATTCCATATTCATTGGCAATCTCCTTATGTTATGAGTCAGGTTTAGTGAACTTTGAAACAGCATTTTGCAGCACATAGTGACTCTGGCCAGAATTATTAGCTATTGTTGATGGCTATGTTTCACTTCCTCCCTACTAGATTTCCAGCTTACTAGAGAATTTCCCAACGAACAATATAAAATTATTCATGAGCCTTGGGTATTATGCAAACAATTGATTATGAAAATGTACTAGTAACCTAATTGTAGAATTCCTCTGTTATACAGCACAAATATATTTAAATAGGTCTTGCAAGACTCCAAAAATTAGAGCATGCTGGAGTTTTCCTTGTACTTTTGAATTGCTGCTAATACTTTGTTTTCATTTAATCAAATTGTATCATATACATATTCATATCAATATATGAATAGATCATTACATACAGTTGTCCATACATTTTTACATATTTATATACAAAATATACCTATATCTCTCTATATGTTTATACATATAAAAATATCTGAGTTTGATTATTTTATCATATTACAAGTTATCTGGCCTGCATTGTCAATGAATTGCTCATTTTTTCTTCTATAACAATTAGACAGTTAGATTTTATCCTATCAGCTCTATGACAGTGTTGAGAAAATTCATAGAGCCCTTCACACGCCCAATAAACATGATAACTTTTTTCATATATGGCTGATCCCAAGGCTATTAAAAGATTTGGATTTTGTTTATTTATTGGTTTGTTTCAACCTGTACCAAAGGCCACACCTTCACCGCACATCTACACCAGCCCCCTTTATGTTGCTTTCCCTACTCCTGGAGTACCAGCCTTTCCTGCAGCACCAGGTTAGGTAGTCACATAATACCTTGATTTACAACTAGGTTGTAATCAAAATAGGAAACAGGTGGAATCACAACTGGGTATGGTGCCTTGGATATTAATGGCTTGGCTCGGCAGTGGAATTTCTAAGCCATGTACACTTTTTTGTCTTAATTATGCATTCATTAAAAGCTTTTATACCCAACAGAATAAAGTAAATATTTTTTGATCTCCATAGTGTGCTCCCAGACTGTAGATTTGCACAGCAGGGTCTTGATAATCTGAATAAATTGTATTTCCCCAAGGAGTTTATCTTTCAAATAAGGTCATAAAGAAATGCAGCTCCCCCATTCGTAGATTTCTCTATGTGCCTTTTCTGCTATGAGTAATATAGAGCTGGGGAACCAGAGTATATTATAGTAATACATACTTGCTTATGGTCCAGTATAATGTCTCTATCTATTCTCCCTACTTATCTCTGGTGAAGTATTTTTTAAGTACAAAAGAAGTGAATGATTTTATGTGGCAGCCATGGTTTTTGCTGACACTCAGAAAAACAATGTCCATATTAGACATTCAGTGTGTTCTTCCCTTTACCCACTCAGTGAGTATGGACTATGCAAAACTATAGTTTGAGTACTGTAAACAGCATTTGTAAAAGGGAATAATGATAACTACTGTATGTTGAACATCTACTATGTAGAAGGTACTTTACCTGCACTTTTGAGAATCCTTATCACAGATCTGGAATGCAGTGTCACTTTTCCCAATTTTTAGATGAGAAAATTAGACTTGAAAAGATTAACCACTGACTGAAGCCATCCAGGTGGGTCAGCTCCAAATCATGTGTTTTTCCTACAACTCTAAACTAAAGACGCCACCAGGGCCTTGTTCCCACAGCTTATCACCCAATGGAGGAGACAGGGAAACTGTGAAATTAGGAACCTAAGTAAATATGCACAATTAGGTGTACTTGTAATATTTCTAAATCATGAAGAGTAAGATGGCAACACACTTCATGGTGCATACATATGCTAAAAGTAGCACACAGTTCTGAAAAGTTCAGGCAATAGCTTTTTCCCATATTTTTAGGTTGCCATATTTATCTCCAGTGCAGCTAACATTTCTAGGCACGTACCTTTATTTATTTAAATATTAAATATATGCATTAATATTTAATAAATTATTTACATTGTAAAATTGTTAAATATTTTTAGAGGAGCAGAAAAATCTATGTGTTTACCATGAACTAAGAACTAAAAGCAATACAAGTTGCAATTTTAAAGATGTAGTATTTTTTCTTGCCTACCCACTGTATATCAATCAAAACTTGCTAGGTAGCCACTTTCTGAAGACAGAGAGGAAGATCTAAAGAACTGAAGATACTATCTGCACCTTTATGCACGGCTGGGGAGAGAAGAGTCAAACAAATGATACAAGTAGCAAGTGTAATTAAAAGTCAGAGGAGGGAAAGTCCTCCAAGTTGGAGTGGCCTGCCTTTCCCTGGAGATGGAATCTGATCTGGATTGTCCCATAGAGGGGAAGGGCATTTATATTACAGAACTTCCCCTTTCTCACAAGCTTTTTAAAGTCTACTGAAGCAAACGATGTCTTCAGATCCCTCACAAATAATAATCATTTGTGACAAAAGAGTCTCAAAGTTCTGCTTATGGTCTAAAGGAAAACTAATGAGAATTCTTTTGATTATATCTGGGTTTTTTTTGGCAGTTTGCACATTTATGTTTTTCTGATCATCACTAAAAACCAAGAGAAGTAGGCTTCTTTTTCAACATTCTGGGGAAAGGCAGAAAAATCTAACATATAGAAAACAAGGAGACCCAAGCAAGATTCATTGTGGAAGTCAGGCCTCATGTATCTGGTACCACAAGTGGGCATTCCATTATATTGCCCAGTTGTATGAAAAACCCGACACCTAGTTAGCATCACAAGGGAATTTCTGAAGCTCAGATCAAGTACTTAACACTTTTCTCAGTTAATTGTGGGAGAGCTGTTTATTTTGCCCAACTGTTAAGTTATATCTATAACCAAGCTATTATTTCCTCTTTCCATGTAAAGTCATAGATGTGCCTCACAACTGTTTGCTTTTTTTCATTCTTGATCCAACAAATACTTCTCTGTTGCAATCTGTGAGAAAGACATTATGATTGGCATTGTGCAGAATACAAAAAGCATGTGATGCGAAACCTACTTTTTACTAGTTTACTAGGTACCTTTTTAATAGTTTGAAGATAAGCTACATGCATGAATAGCTTAGTGGCAAGCTTATTGTGTATGTGATAGGAGACTTGAAGTGGGAGACATTAGAATTCATTCAGTGATAAAGAGCCTTAAACATACCATATCCTACTTGCTACTTTGTCCTTAAAAGCAGCTGATAAAATTTTTAAATTTCACTTTGAGTTAACATTGTTAAAAATCAAACCATAGTGATTTTTATGTAGAGTGGTTTCTCAGGCTATTTGGAATAGATTTGGGAGTGGTTTTAAAAAGATAATTTCTTGACTTACATAGCCAAGGATGGCCTTTCATTTAGAGGAATTTTCAAATTGTGATATAAAATCAACATTGTATATAAGAACTTCATGTATGCTACTACATCATGGGCATAGAAACCACTATGTCTCCTGCCTATCTTTATCTGTAGTAAAGTATCGACATGGGATAATTTAGGTGACATTTCGAAGGAGACTTGTCTGAGTGAAGTGCATCAATAATTGGAAATGAAAGATTATAATTACATTGATGAAACAAAGCATTGTTAAAATAGCCGCATCTGTTGAGTGTTATTACCCAGAAAAATCTGTAACCCTGTTCAATTTGGACATCTTAGAGGGGGAAAACTTGGGAAATCAAAATGACATTACTCTTGTTTTAACCTTGAGAGGAGTTTATTATTATCTTTAACCCAAGTTGTAGTTTTCTATACTGACAGTACTTGATGCTTATTTTTCTTTCACAAGTCAGTGGCATTCTCAGAACTAGATGAGACAACAAGAGAAATAGGTGTTTTTAAGGCTTTGTTTTGAAGGGTGCCTCATCTAGTTCTAAGAATGTCAGAACACCTATTTTTAAGATGACTGCATCCACTATAGATTATCTCCATTATCTCCCCCACAAACAGATATCATATAATTATGTATAATGTGTATAATTTCTGTGCCAGAGGCATGATTAAACTGCAGTGTGGATGGGCAAGGGGTTATTGACAAGCCAGGGAGCCACGGCGGTAGCCAAAACTAAGACTACGTTTCAGAAATTCAGATGATTGAGTCTCAGCTTGTATCATCATTGGCACACAAGACACAGCTCTTGAGCATGACATCCCTAAGCTAGGCTGTGGGTTGTGTGTGGTAAATACGCCGACTCTAGGTATAAGGCTAATGGTTTTCTCTCATTCAAGAAGGTATAGGAGAATACAAGTGAGTCTGGGTGGCATTATTTCAGAGATAGGCTTAAATCTACTCTAAATTATAAACAAAGTACTTCTTGTATGAACTTTGGTCATTTATTAGTAGTACCTTCCTAATTGAGATATTGAGAGACACCACAAAGGTGATGGCCACTCTGCTGTAAATGAGACCCGCCAGGGGACATCAGTGAGGCCAAGACTAGTTGTTCTCTTGCTGCCTTCACTGGTTTGGGAAGGGTGGGCTGCAAGGCCACAGGGTCAACACTGTCCTCAGACTGCCCTCCTTCCTCCCGCTCATGTCCTAACTGCGTGATAATTGCCTTGCAAATGTAATTACACTTGAATATAAACCAAAATAAAACAATATTTGCCTTTCCCATATTTTTACCCCTACCATATTTGGTAGTTAATCTCGGGAATAACCATTGAAGGAACCACTTAGGGGAAAAGGCCACACAGAAACACAGAGTTTGGGGAATATATAAAGTTTAAAAATTATTGAACTTGAAAAACTAGTGTTTATTCCATAGCTAGTGTGATATTGGGGACACATTTTATGGCTCTTCTTCTGTTATTTAACTTGTCATTCACACTATGAGAAACAAATAGAAGGAAAAAGAGAAGCCAAATAGCCCTAAACCAAAGGAAAATAAATACTATTTAAAAATATTCCCCAAAGAACAACAATGTATGCACCATGATTCTGAATAGAAACTAAATTTCAAGTGAGAAGCAGTGTGACAGAAATGAAACCTTTTTAGAGAAAAAAAGAGAAAGATTTTCTTTTACTCAAGAGAGTTTCTTGTTGCTGAGCTGTAATTTCCATTCAAAACCACTGCCGCTACCTGGGTACTCCCATTTTTAAGTCACAGAATGTAGGAGAACTGAAACAATCTCGTAATTAGGAAAAAGTATCATTTGAAAAGATATTAAAATCTTTTGATCTAAGTAGCCAATTGATAGAGGAAATAATTCTCTGTTGGACTGAAAAAGAAATTTGGGGTGGATTGATTTTTTTGTCACAGAAGAATGATTATATTGTACTTGTTCAGTAACACTTTCAACTCTAGTCATTATTACCAATTTTCCCACACAGAAAACAGAATGATCACTGGCTTTACCTTTATGTGTATGTGTCAGAAGGCCAGAAAGAGAAAGGGACAATCAGGGAGGCCTGTGAGGTATGAAAAATGGCCTGATTTGGACAAGGTTCAGAATTGGATAGACATATTGGAAAGACATGGGCTATTCTGTTTTTGCCTAATTATAAGCAAACAGAAAAAGCTCATGGGCATTCTTTCATTAAACATACATGTATTAAGCATCTGCTCCCTACTGGATACCAGGGACACACAAGGTGTGAAACACAATCTTTGCTTCCAAGAAGCTTAAATTTGGTAGAGAGAGATAGATCTGCAGTCGAAGGGTGCTTGCAGTGACAAGTGATGTGCTAAATATGTTTGCACGGGGCAGAGTAGAAGCACACAGGAGGAGGTGGTCAATTTGACCTGATCCAGGGAAGTTGAAAAGATGATCTGGTTTCTTCATTCAGCAAGTGCAGCTTGAATGTACCTGGCGTTGTTCTAGGCTCTGAGGATACAGTGGTGAACAAACCAACAGCTCCTTCCTCCCACAGAGCTTACTAGGGGATCAGGGGAGGAGACAAACACATTATAAACAAATAGGCAAATAAATGCTGGAGATAATTATAGGTGGTGACAAACTCTAAAACAAATAAGATGGAGAAATGTGACTGACGGTGACATGGAGAGGAAGGGAGATGTGCTACATAGGGTATTCAGATGAAACAAGGGAAACACAAATCCTCCCCCATAGGAATTTTGCTTATGCTGCTTCTTTGGCTTGGAGCATCTCCCTGAAATCCCACCATCATCCTGCTTTAAAATGTAGGTTTTGTTATTATTGAGTTATGGTGAGGCCAACAGATCAGGAGACAACTCCCATTGAAAACATGGTTTGTTTCTGCTCCAATAAGAGGGCACAGACCACACCTCCAGGACCACATAGGGAAGCCCCAGGGTTGGTGAGGAGGTAGAAGGAGTGAGGGGGGAAAAGTGGATCAGAGCCTTTATAGTGGTATCTGCAGGAAGGAAGTGGGCAAGGCAGGGTTAGCAGGCTTATGATTGGCTAGTTTGAAAGTTTCCGTGGGTTCTAGAGAGTAGGGGCTGGCTTTGGTTGTCTGGTACTTGGCCCTGGGATGATGGGGACAGAGGACTATTGCCTTCTGGAGTGTAGAAGCCACATAGAGGAGGTGGTTTAGAGTAATGGTTCTGGATTGGTTACTTTGCATATGAAAGCCGTTTGCTCTCTCAAAGAATTGGCTAGCCCTGGGAGGGGCAGTCTCTTCCCAGTCAGTGAGACCCCAGGTGCCAGAACACAGAGAATACAGAAATAAAATGTTGTTAATATACATCCCCATCCTACCCTTTGCCAAGTGAACAAAGGGTGCTTTTCCTTCAACTCTCAGCACCAAACGGCTTCTCAGGGAAGCCTTTACTAACTTTCTACACCAAGTCAACTCCAAGTTAGCCCTTTACTAATTCCAAGTCAAATCCCTGTTCCGGACACTCAGAGTCTATATTCTACTCTTCGTAGCTTTTACCTCAATTATAGTTTTCCATGTAATTGTAAGGTTTTTAGATTTATGGCCTTCTCTTTCAGTAGACTATATATCCCATAAGACCTGGGGATTGCCTTTGTTTGCTCATCTGTGTTGCCAATTCCTGCTGTAGTCCTGGCACATAGTGTGAATGTGTAGGTTGTTGTCATGGCTAGAGCCAAGCCAGGGTGGACAGGGTTGCTGCACTGTAGGATGTGAAGATCGCAAAGTCCAGGTCATGGAAGTCTATACAGTGTTACTGAGTTTGGACTTTTTCCCAAAAGCAAATCGGAACTTATTAGTGGGTTTTAAAGAGGTAATAAATATGGCCAGATTCTTGTGAAAAGACAGGATGGAGAGTTTGCTACTGGAAGCAAGAACGGTAATTTAGGACACCGTTGCAAGAAGTCCAGACGGGATGATAAGGGACAGAACAAGAAATACTAAAGAGGAAAAAGAGACAGGACTGGCGATTGACTAGATAAAAGGGAGGAATGTGGGCCAGCTTTTGGGTTCTTGATGTGGGTGTCTAGATGTGACTGTTATCTAAGAGAGGAGATACAGGAGAAGATGCAGGCTATTATAAAATAAGCTCAGTTTAGGCCGAGCACAGTGGCTCACGCCTGTAATCACAGCACTTTGGGAGGCTGAGGTGGGCAAATCATGAGGTCAAGAGATGGACACCATCCTGGCTAACACAGTGAAACCGTGTCTCTACTAAAAATACAAAAAATTAGCCGGGCGTGGTGGCAGGCACCTGTGGTCCCAGCTACTCGGGAGGCTGAGGCAGGAGAATGGCGAGCACCTGGGAGGCGGAGCTTGCAGTGAGCCGAGATCGCACCACTGCACTCCAGCCTGGGTGACTGAGTGAGATTCCGTCTCAAAAAAAAAAAAAAAAAAAAAACCCAAAACTCAGTTTGGACATGATGAGTTTATGACTGTGGGATACCCAAGAGACAGCATCTTCTTATAAGCAGTTGGGAAAATGAATTCAGAGCTTAGGAGAAAGATGTGGGTTAGTTGTATAGATGTGGCAGGCATTAACTTGCAATTAGTTTTTATCTTAATTCTGTGGTTTTTATTTTGGCCACCCCCTCTTTCCCTGAGTTAATGGTGTGCCTTATTCAAGACTTGAATATCTAAAGAAAACACATGCTTCATTTTGACCTCCTTGCATCGGTGGTTAATCATGGTTTATGGATCCCAAACAACAATCCTCAACTATACTTTATTGTTCTTGCTCTCCCCGGCAACCTACTGTGTACTTTCCACGTGCCAAACTTTTATGGTAAGTGCTTTTCATACATTATCTTTATGCCAACCCAATGAGCTCGTTGAGCTCTTAAATTTGTACTTGGGGGAGGCCGGGTGCCGTGGCTTACACCTGTAATCCCAACACTTTGGGAGGCCGAGGCAGACGGATCGTGAGGTCAGGAGTTCAAGACCAGCCTAATCAATATGGTGAAACCCCGTCTCTACTAAAAATCCAAAAATTAGCTGGGTGTGGTGGTGTGCACCTGTGGTCCCAGCTGCTCGGGAGGCTGAGGCAGGATAATCACTTGAACTTGGAGGCAGAGGTTGTGGTGAGCTGAGATCGTACCACTGTACTCCAGCCTGGGCGACAGAGCAAGATTCCGTCTCAAAAAAAAAAAAAAAAAAAAAAAATTGTACTTGGGGAATAACACAGATTCAGTGACTGACCCAAGACCCCAGCCAATGGTGTGTCAAGCTGGATTTGAGCTGAGTCTGCCTGCCTCTACCGCCCTTGCTCTTCTCTGCCTGCCTTGGTTGCCTCCAAGTGCCTGTGGTGGCTGATGGTTGGTTTGGTCCTGAATGCAACTCTTCTCTTTTTTCAACATATAAAAGACTTATTTTTTAAAAGTCTAGAAGTATATATACAAAAACATTAATAGTGATTATCTCTGCATGGTGAAATTATGACCGATTTTTGTTTTCCATACTTTGTATTTCCTGAATTTTATGAAATGAGCATTTATTACTTTTTATAACTAGAAACGGCACTCTTTCTATAACAGCAGTATTTTTTGTTTCCCATCCACAGTACTATTGTTGGGCATTTAATGAAGTGTATTGCTTCCCACCTTCCCCCATTACATTAATGGAAAGTTTAAAAGCAGCATTATTGGTGCTTATTTTGCTTACACATGGTTTAACCAAAAGGACGAGAAGCAATGGTTTTGCTTAAGGCTTACAGAGCCCATCTGCCCCAAAAGGAGGAGTGCGTGCTATGTTAGCATTGCCTTGGGGTGAGTTTTCTTTTTCCTTCAGCTCCCCGCTTTATACAGTTATCTACTGAGGTGCGAACTGTGCACCTCAGTATAGAGTTCTTAATACTCTTAGATAACTAGAAAGGGAGGAAAGTATATTGAAAATTACTTGGATTTATAGAGTGAAATGGTTATCTGATAGCATTCTGCATTCCTCAAGTTATTGGAAAAATATTGCTCATAATTATATTAATACTTGTAAGTTAAAAGTGAGGGGAAAGTAGGAAACAGCCCACTCTCATTCTACTTGACATATGTAAATTTTCTTTCAACAAGTGTCCTGTATCTCTGATTTTTGCGGGGGTACAGTGACAAAGGTACAGTGGAAGCTGTGACTCTCTGGAGGCATAATTGTAGAGCCCTGGCTATGAGCTTGAGACTGCAGGTAAAATCCTCCCAAATTTGAAGCATTTCTGCAGAAACTCTTCAAAAAGGTGGGAAAAATGGAATGTTTGAGGCTGAGAAAAAAAACAAAGAACAATTACAAATCATCCATCTTAGGTGGATTCAATACAGAATTATTCAAACAGGAGTCTTTTCTGTGAGATTTCCTCATTTCCGGAGACCTTGTATATAAAACTCTGGGTTTTAGTTAAGACAGGATGGGTTGTTTTGACTTAAAGACCTACTTAGTTTGAAGTTTTAGAAAAAGAGCAGAGTCAGTCTGTCTTCATACAGTCTATGTCATCTAATCATGAATCTCCGTTTACCTGCCCTTACATTATCTTTAGTAGAGAAAAAAACTGTAAAATATGGTAAGGGTAGAAAAATCAATTGCCCTCATTAGTAAAATGTCTCTAGAATGTTGCAAAATAACATTTCAGCCCTTGAAACCAGAGACCCCTTTCACTCCTTTTATTAAGATGTCTTTAAATATACGGGTTTTGAGAGGAGTAAAATGAGGAAAAATTATGAATTCTAGAATAGCCGTTCTCTACGCAGAGCCTTATAATTGTGATTTCTGTTTTTGTTTTGTTTTGTTTTGTTTTTTTTTTTTTTTTTTTTTTAACACTAGCCCTCCCATTTCTCCCACCTCTGTGATGAGAACCTTGGTGAGTCCACCTGAATTTCTTGCCTGCTCTTTCTTGGATTGATTTCTAAGAGATCTTTTTTCATTTTTATTTTTTTGGCACCCAGGAATTAAATAGCTTTAATTACTTGGATCTGTACAGACTTGCTGACCTCTTTAACCTCACTTTGTTGGAGAAGGCAGTGATCGATTTCTTAGTGAAACATCTCTCTGAACTCCTGAAGAGCCGCCCGGAAGATGTTCTAACGCTTCCCTATTGCCTGCTTCAGGAGGTGCTGAAGAGTGACCGCCTGACCTCCCTGAGCGAAGAGCAGATCTGGCAGGTAAGGGCGCTGTGCACGGTCCTCTTCTGGCACTGAAAAGGCATGCCATGATTTTAAGTTAAAGGATTGAGGAACAATTACCACTATTTTAGCAGCTTTGGTCCTCATGGAGTTGTTTTAGAAGTCATGCTTCCTTGATGGACAAGTGATTGGAGAACACTGGCCCTTGAGGCTCAGAGCCCTCAGCGGACTCTACAGCTTAACTCAGGGAATTGCAGGGGCGATCCATGAGACCCTCAATGTGGCTTCCCAGAACCTAACATGGTCACATCTGAGTCAAGGGATTTTTTTTTCCTGATAAAAATTGTTTCTTAAACAAAATATGACCAAAAAATGGATTGTAAAGTGATATATATGCATATTTAAGACCAGTAGAATCAGAGTAAATTTGGGCCTTTGCTGTAAACAATTCAGAAACATTTCTTTGTTGCAATAGAGAGCAGCTTGGATCTTGAATGAAATGAAGCTCTTCTTGCATAGCAGTGGAAAAATCTCCATCCTTAGCTCATTCTGCATTCATTGCTATTTTCCTAAGCCCTGCCTTTTCGCCTGACATAGCATTCTTTTCACATTGTGTCATTCCTTTGTCTAGAGGACAGGAGGATGTTTTGTGGTTTGAAGTTGATTATTCAATTTAAATCCTCTTCTGCTCATCCCCAGTGACTATTCCTTGAACAATCCACATGGCGTCTTTGGGGAATATTCAGAGAGCCCATCTTCCTCCTCCCTGTCACAGCCTGTCTATCTCACTCTCTGAAGCACTGGCTAGCCATTTTGTTACTTCTAAGGTGCCATGCCTCCAAGATTTCACGATCATTTGAAAAATAATTATATACAGACTACTAGGGAAAATTTAAAGTCTTCTATTAGCTGATTAAACAGTGAATCCCTGGTATCTTATCAAGTGATATTTAGAGAGTATTTTAATTCTGGCCAAAATAGTCATATAGGTAGCTATTAATTATTCAGTAGCTAACTCTACTCACTGATTTTTTTCCTGATACCTTTCTGCCTTATTTCATTATTCGTGTTATTTTAATCGGTAACTTCCCTCTTCATTATTGCTTCCACCAGAGGGAATTAAAGAGCTGCAGTGTCCTGAAGGCTTCTGGGTCCCAGGCTCTTTGCAAACTTATTGACAGCAGGCCTGAAAGAATGGCTATTATCACTGCATGTACCAGATGAACAAAATGAGCCTTCTGTGCCTTACTCAGAGTCACAGAGCAGAGCCAGCCTTCAAATTTAAGTCTGCTAACACCAGACCCCATGTCTTCACTATTGCACACTGTCTTGATAAAGAAAATATAAGGACCAAAAAGACACTAAAGAATAAATTTTCGTGACTCCTTGGGTATTTTTGGTAATGTTTGTTCAGGCAGAGGTTGAATAGGTTGGCGAGGATCTGTTTTTGGTAGAAATTTCAATTATCTGTGGCTCTCTCTTACAAACACAAATCAGCAGAATTTACTTTGGTCAGTTCAAAGTGGGAAGTAGCCAAATTTTCTTCACTTCCCAAGGGAAAAAGAAATATTTGGAATGAATCCTGCATTTAATTTTTTCTAACTGAATTGACGTCTGAGGCTAACCATCCTTGTGGCTTCTATCTCTTTTTGTGGTGCAGTTAAATGCACTGCCAGAGATCGACATGGTAATGTGCAGATGGCTGAGTGTCAAGAAAATTCCATACTGTCCACTTAAGAGTTATCATAATTGCCTCTCTAAAGGTTACTAATATTATAATGTAGAATTTTAAAAGCTGGTTTCTGCTGCAGACAATAATTTTTTTAATACCTGGTCCTCAAGAAAGAATTAAAAGACTCACATAAATATTATCAATTTAGGCATTAAGCAGGCAATAAGAAACTGTTTTTGCTTTATCTTAGTAAATAAGTATTTCCCTCATATTCAACCCCATAGAGAAAAATCAAATCAGACCAGCTATTTTGCCTCAAGTGTAGTTAAGTTCATCATTTTTGCTGAGGTTATACTAGTAATGCAATATACCATGGAAGAATCTAATATTCAGCCCAGGGTAGAGATTGGGTATGCCAGAGGATTAGTGTCAGGGTGCTTTATAGAAGTGAAACTTGATGGACAGGCTGGAGACAGATCTACAGAATCTCATTAAATTGCTGAATTGTTCATTACGGAACGTTCTCACTGTAATAAAGTGCTCATTGACTTTAACAAATCCCCATCCCGTGTCTTAAAGAAGAAGAGTGAAGCAAAGGGTGTTGGGGAGGAGAAAGGAAATTGGCACAAGGTAGGACAGGTTATAGAAAACTGGATGGAGGGGGGGGCGTGCTATTTGATTAATATGTGCAACCAGTAACTTAGGTGAGAGCATGGTAAACACACACACACTTAGGCAGCTGGCTCTTCTACTATGTCCTGATAATGTAATCTGGGACCATTCCATTTTTGGTGAAAGATCTAATTTTCATTATTCACCAGACTTCATGCAGTCTGGCTCTGAAGACCTGTCATAAGAACCTTCAAATTAGCCTCACTGAACCAACTCTTTTTCACTTTTTCCTGCTGTTCCTCACTCAGGCCCTTTCCTCAACAAAATGTGCTGTATGCAGACCACAGTAATCATTCTGTGGATCTGCGAATCTGTAAAATACCCCAAGATGATGCCTTGGAACTGTTCTTTTTTTTTCCGTCTGACCTTTTTAAGCTTTATTCTGAGTCTTTTCTCTCACAGAAATCTTCTTGGTCCCTTGTAGACAAATTTTTATCCCTTCCATTTCAAGTCTGAAATGACTTGATCTGTTGGTTAATTTCACTCTATATTTAGAGGTAACAGAGAGAGTTGTAGACATACATACCTTAGAATGGATAAGGACGTAGAAGTTCCCTGAAATATATATTTTTTAAAAATTTAGTTCAATTCAGCTCAACAATTTGGTTTTAAGTTTCAAGGCCAGCAATTTATCAGGTTCCAGATGAAAGACACCAAATTGGCTATTGGGTTCAAAGAAAGGAGACTAAAACCGAACAAATCAGCTGAAATGGAAATATGGGACATGAGGTCACTTGCATTTGTGACCTGGCAAATCTCTATCCATTTGATTTTGCTTTCGGATTTTAGCTCCCAATTAGAACTTCGTTTCAGTAGGGCCCTGTTAAATATCTTCTGTTAGATTTTGCATATATTTTCATACTGTTGAGCCAGCGTCTTGCCATAGGAGCTGGGGAGTGCAAGAAATGGGGAGACGTTGGTCAAAGGGCACAAAACTTTCAGTTAGAAAATAAACAAGTTCTAGGGATCTAATGTAGAGCACGGGTTCCAGGGATATGTTCATTAATTTGATTGTGGTAGTCATTTCCCAGTGTATATGCATATCAAATCATCATGTTGTACACCTTGAATCTATACAATCCTTCTCTGTCAATAAAATATTTTTAAATAAGCCAAAACATGGCAATTCTTCATTTAAAAAACTTAGAACAACACATAGAAATAATTCCATATCATTCTCATGATTGAATCTGTTTTCATTTTCATAGGAAGTGCTGAGTAATCTCTGTTTTCTTTTCAGGAACATGCATTTCCTGCATTTTCTGCCTTTAGGTTCTCTTTCACCAGAGTGAGAGGGAGATTACTGTTTTCCATGGCAGTACAATTTATAGAAAAAGCCTGAATATAACATCAGTTCTTATATACAGTAGCATAGGGAGAAAGTATGGCTGCCCACCCATCAGAATGTACTGAGCACCTTCTAAATACCCAAAATTATGCTAGAGTGGAAGGAAGGCAGAGGACAGGTCTGCCAACTCCATTTTCCTCTCCCAGGCCTCCTCCCAAATGGAGAGAATCCTTCTGATTTTAAACCATAAGTACAGCTCTCTGAATTTTTATTTTATCTCCAAAGTAGCCGAAACAAGAAAGATATTTAAAAATGAAAGAAAACAGCTCTGGGCATGGTGGCAGGCACTGTAATCCCAGCTACTCCGGAGGCTGAGGTAGGAGAATCAGTTGAACCGAGAGGCAGAGGTTGCAGTGAGTGGAGATCGCGCCACTACACTCCAGCCGGGATGATAGAATGAGACTTCATCTCAAAAAAAAGAACAGTACTTTTCTTACTTTATTAACCTTGGGGTTGAGGACACTTCCTACTTGTATTCTGGGTCTCACTTTGCCTAGACTTAAGTAGATACTAAGACCAAAAAATTCACTGGCTATGTGAGTGACGTCAAACAAGGTGAGACCTCAGCAGGGAGGGTTGCCTTTATTCTATTAGGTTGGTGCAAAAGCAATTGCACAAACCTAAATTATGTCCTATTTTAGTGTGGCAAAGAGGACCATGTAACCTGATTTGGGGCTGGGGCAATCCTGTTCATATTTGTCCGTGATTATCCATCCCTAGAGGCAGAGGCTGTGCTGTAGTGTTTGCATTACCTACTGCCATGTTCTTTTGCACTCTATTAATAATAAACAAAAACAATAATGTAGAGTTTCCATATTAAAATGTATTGAGTGGATAATAAGACATCCTACTATTCCTACATAAGGCTGGATTTATTCTAAGAAAATTGATATAGAAAATGAGTTTGGCTTGCGTTTTTCCTTATATTTTTGTTGGAAATTTGCTTCCCTAAGTCATACTGTTAATTACATATTCATTTTATATCTTGAGAGACATAAGCCACATATTGTTTAGTCAACAATCTCAAATGCAGTGGTTTGTTGACATGCTCCTCCTGGGCTTTTATGTCTACCGCAGAATCAGCCACGTTACAGTTTGAATTAATCATTTTCTTCAAAAGGAGTCCCAGAAGTGAACCCAAACAAAAAGCTACTATCCCTTTATAGTTGGAAAGTAGAGGACACTAGTGATGTACTCAGCTTTCATCTTTTATCCTTCGATGATAAATTGACCCAAATGTACCTCTGGCCAGGAAGAAGCAAGGACTTTAAATAGTACTATATGTCAAACAATACTATTAAAATACTTCCAATTTGAATATCACATCACAGTTTTGAGAATGCATCTGCATTTATTATTGCTTTGTTCTCCTGTAGTACAAAAGGGGAAACTGAGGTAACATATCTAGGAATCAAACTCATGTCTTCTAATTCTTGAGCTATGTCTACTTTGGTCTATAGCTTCTAAATTTGTAATAGAAGCTCAGAAATACTCAGGCACTGGGCACAGAGGTGCATCCAATTAATCCTATGACTTTAACAGGAATTAAGAAGGCTTGATTAGCTGGGCACAGTGGCTCATGCCTGTAATCCTAGCACTTTGCGAGGTTGAAGCAGGCTGATCGCTTGAGCCCAGAAGTTTGAGACCAGCCTGCGCAACATAGTGAGATCCCTGTCTCTATGAAAATATTAGCTAGGCATGGTGGCATGCACCTGTAGTCCCAGCTACCCAAAGGGCAGGTTCACCTGAGTCCAAGAAGTTGAGGCTGCAGTGTGCCGTGATTGCACCACTGCTCTCCAGCCTGGGCAACAGAGTGAGACCCTGTCTGGAAAAAAAAAAAAAAAACAAGAAAACAAAAACAGAAAAAAGAGCATGATCATTCTAGTTCCTTTGGGTAGTGCCCATGGATTGAACAAATCATGGCCTCTGTGCCTGTCTCCATGTCTGTGTCATGTTGCTAATTCTAATTCTGTTAGATGACATGTGCCTCATTCATTCTTTCATTCATTCCAAATAGTTATTGAGTGCCTGCTCTGCCCAGCCATGTCCTGTGGGATACTACTATTGCCTGCCGTATGACGGGTTCTGGACAGTCAGTAATGGGAAGGACCAACAGGGTCCTGCTGTCGTGGGCCTGACGGTGTCAGATGTGGGGCTTTCTGCTTGCTGCTGTTTCCCACCTGCCCAATTCCTTCCTAGTGAGGACTGACCTATACCAAATAGCATAATGATTTCTTTGCCAAGTTGGGGCACCATAACGTTGAAACGATATGGGTACAATGGAGATGACATGCTTTTGACTGGATGTTTCAATACCAACCAGTGTCCTTTCACCTTTTGTTCAAGGCTTTGCTTATTGTTAACTCTCGATTGTTGTATGCACCCTCTAAACAGCTTCACAAACATTTGTCAATCCATGTGATGCAGTCCAAGCCTCAAACACATCAGGCTGTGGGTAAATATTTAATCAAAAAATTCTACAAGCTGTGTTCATGTTTTAATATATGGACCTTGGTAACTAGATATGGAATAAAATACTAAGAACTCTTATCCTCAAACAAATTATAATTTTTCATCATGTTCCTGCCCTTCTTCAATTCTCTTTCATACATGCATGTGTTGTTACTATTATTTTCCCAGATAGCTACTTTCTGGGTATTATTATTATCTGGGTTTCTTCACAATATCTCCTATTTTTTAAACTTACCATTTCTTAAACTCATGAAATTCGTACCTGTAGTCCCAACTTACAAATTTGTACCACTTCTTAATTTTCTTTCTGAAACTTCTTATAGTTTCTCCCAACTACGTATAGTTTTTTTCTACAAATGTGATGAGGGTATCTCCGTTTCCTTCTTCTTAGATGTTAGTGAAGAGAATAAACAGTGGCTCCTTTGTGTCCCAAATAATGTTATGCCCAGAGGATGTTTTATCCTTTGAGGGGCCCCCAGCTGGACATGGAGTAACGCTGCTATTTCAGAGATTGGTTCTCCTAGTTGCCAGAGCATATATTTAGTCTTTCCTCCTGATCTACATGCGGCTAACTCCTCTGTGAGGGTGCATCCTCCAGTAACTTGACTCGTGGCTTTGCTGCTGTTTGTCTGGGGTGTGTGCCTTTGCGAGACGCATGACATGTTCATTTCAGAGCGGCTTTGCTCCAGCTAATCCTCAGTGCTAGAGCTGTGCATTGCTGAGTAGCTGTGAGGGGCAGTGATTATCAGAAATTACAGGAGACCCAACTTGTGTTCATGTGCTGCTGTTCTCATGAGTTAATAGTTTTTTTTTTTCTTTCCTTTTTTTTTTTTTAAAGAATAAGCACAACAGAACAAGGTGATTTATGAGATATGACATATTTATGTTCTCTGCTTCTAATTTTCATTGTGATTCATGTTGTTTCCAGACTGATATTTTTGTTGTTGCTGCTGTGAGAAGGAAAGAGATGACTGGAGAATATTACTTATGCATTGGTGGCCTGCAGTAATATTGCTGCTACCTGGGTTATCAGGGATTTAAAAGTAAAACCCAACTATAAGCCATATACAAGGTAGAAACCCTGAGGCTAGCATAGAAGTCCATCAATAATAATACCAACAATAATAATTCTTTACAAGCCTAGAGAGCTTTATATTTTAAAGCATTTCACACACATAATTTCTCATGAGTCTCTCATCAGCCTTGTTAAGGTTGATAAGGCAAGTATGATCCAAATTTTAACTAGTGAGAAAACTAAAGCCTCTGGAAGTTCAATAGTTGACTCACTTCACAGTATAGATTTCAATGGAGCTCTCACT
Organism: Macaca thibetana thibetana; assembly: GCF_024542745.1. NCBI lineage: Eukaryota > Metazoa > Chordata > Mammalia > Primates > Cercopithecidae > Macaca > Macaca thibetana. Next base: position 94,141,939 of record NC_065581.1, read on the forward strand.
GTAATTTCTTGAAATATACCAACTCTTTAAGAAAACAGAACCTGAAAGTGCCTTATACATCTCATAAGTCAAAGGTTTTTATATATTACTCTATAATGAGTGAACCAGAAGTAGACATTTCCTAATAAATTACCAGTTTTCATTTTCACCTGTTGTGAGACTTTGTGGGAAGTTGCAAAAATGTCTCCAATAAAGTAGCACAGGAAAGTGTTGCTGAGGGTCTTTTTTGATCAGAGCCCAGAAACTCGGGCTCTGGATGGTTTGATAAGGAAGAATGCATAGAGATTTCTGGCAGAGGGAGGGAACCATCTTTTATTCCTTCAAAGGACACGATGGTGTAGTATAAAGCAGGAAATGAAAGACGATAAGGGAGGATCTCTTTAAAATCTGACCAAGAGACATAAATTAGAGTAAAAAAGAACCTGGAGTGGCATAATTTCTGCTGCAGTGACACAGACCATGTGGGAAAAAGTCTGTAGGCTGTTTTCCCTATTTGAGACCAGAGATTGGAAGGAACAAATGGAAATGACTGATCATTCCATCTTCATTTTATGCCCAATATATTGAAATTTTAGAAATGTATGCAACAGAAATTGACAGCGGGGTGATGGTTTAGATATGGGGCTTAAGAGAAAAGGTGAAAGATATAAATTTCTTGAAATTGATAAATGTTAGTCTCTTTCCAACACAAATGATCCTGTGAATCCGTTTTCTTCAGTGTTAGGCCACAGTCATGCTGATTGGCTGTGTCAGACCATAGAGATTTGCTGTTCTGGGAGTTCTAAAGGAGAGGATGTAAATTTACTTATAAAGTGACCCAGAGGCTCTAGAATTATTTACATTCTAAAGAGATGTAAGGAGAAGCCTCAACATTTATTGTTGAATACTGACTTCCTTAGAAGTGCTTCTCCCACCGTTGCGTCCAAAACTTCTGCTACAAGGAAAAATAACACCCAGACTCAACACACCTGGAGGAGACAAGTGGCCATTCTGAGATCATAATCAGGAGAAGAATTCATACATCATTCTTGGGCTTTTCTTACGCTCATAATACAGAGTTATGCATTCGCCATGGTGAGGATCCACCCCTTCGTCTGACCACCTCCTCCTTGTTACGTGCGGTGGCATGTTGATGAACTACAAACCTATTTTGATATTCTGGTAGAGAAAGCATAACCAGGAAGACAAATTCAGGGGAAAAAAAGTCAATGAATGATTCTAAAGTTATGTATCAAAGATTTTGTGCATTGTTCTCCTTTGTCTATAGGGAGAGTTACAAGTCAGTATTGGTAAGTGGCACGGTATTACTTATGCTTCAAGAACAGGAGCTAAAAAGACCCCTCACACCAGAGGCTGAGTGCACATATCTTCTTTGTGTGTGTTCTTGTTGATGAGGAATGCCCACATGCTACCTTCTCTGGCCACACAAGGAAATCAGGTAATTAAAGGAGTGATGGATGGTGTGCTAAAGTTTAAACGTTTTAGGAGGACCTATCTTATTAACAGTTTAAAACAAGTGAGCATAATATCATTAATTTTGATTAATTCATTTGCTCTTAATATAGCTTTTAATTTGTAATTCTATGTGAATTACAATGTAATTTGGCATTAATTATACTAAATTGACTATAAGTCAGCCAATCACAATGGAAAATTACTCACAGCTGAAACTAAAACTAAACCTCTCCATCCAGAAAGGACGACGCTTAGTTAAGTGGCAAATACACTTTAGGCATCTCTCTCTTTGGCAGTGAGAATGACATTGGACCTGCTGAGGACTGTAATCAATTCCTTATTCTGCCCACTGCTAGGACTACGTACTCTTTGGAGTGAAGCCCCATATCAATCCAATAAAGTGTAAATAATAAAGTAAACAAAGGGGTTGACTTATCAGGTTTGCCAGGTACCCTGAAGAATCTTTTTGCTCCTCTCATCTCATGTAAGTTTTAGGCAATGTAGAGGGGCTGTGTAGTGCTTTAGAATGATTAATTCCACACCCCTTGGATTCTGGGAGTTAGAATAGGCACTTACCCAAATTGGCCTGCTTCTCGTCTTCATGCTCTGTGAAACAGCCAGGAAATCCTGTTTTCAACCCCATGTGTAGTCAGTATCCTGAAGCCACTCCTATTTGACCTATACACAAACTGCCTTCTGGGCAGAAGGAAGTCATGCCTTAAAAAGCCAGCACCACACTGAGAGAACTAAACCCTCAGGAGATGATGGAGCATGTGTCACTCATTGATAAGGCTTGTGGAAGGTGCCCGGGAGCACACAAAAAGTAAAGTGATCCGCTGAGGAATGCAGCACTGAGAAAGTGTGTGAGAGTGAGGATGGATTTGGAAAATACATGTGTTTGAACTACCTCCCAGATAGCTTTCTTTGACAACTGTCTTCTGAAAAACAAAACAAAAACTCTGAGATTTTGCAGAAAGTCATATGCAGGGTTTGGCAATATTCTGCTTGAAGTTCATTTACATATAGGTAGAACTACATGAATTTTGTACATTCTGGATACATTCATGGTGAGCAATTGGCTCATAAAATGAGACCTGGTTCAGAGGCAACAAATTTTGCTAAATATTGCATGGAAAATTCAAGGCTGTTATTTTATAAGTCTTCTTTTTACCTTGTTAGTTATATATCCCATCTCATCATTCTCACACCCAATCTAGCTAACAAAATGGCCTAAGTTTTATATAAAAATTTTTGAGTAAAGAGGTTAAAAACTACCCTGGATTCTGAGCCGACAGCCGTCCTGTCCTCTATCACTTACACATATGCAGGTGGGATTCACACAGTACACCCACTTGCAGGTAGACACACGCATATATATTAGATGCATATTAATCTTTGCAGCTAAAAGACTTTCCTTTGTTTTGCAGCACTGACCTAAATCATAATACTCCCATGATTGTCTCGTTGGTCTCAGCATTAAAGGAAATAGAAAGTAGAAGCTTATTTTTACCACTCCAAGTGTATATTCCATTCATCACTAAACTTTTTAAGGATGTTAATGCCAGTAGTTTGTTAACAGAAACAGCTGTATAGATACAGCTTTATGGTGTTTCAAGTCTCTCCAAATTCTTTTTATGCTAGATTTAGCGTGGCCTATTGCAGAATTTGTTATTCCTTTTCCCCAGATATTCTTTTTGATATCCACATTGGATTTCTGGGTTCCAGTCCCTTTCCTATCACTTGTGGTTCCCACCATAGCATCAAGTTCTTAAGGAAAAACAGCTCCTGTTTAAGGCATGCCCTCTGATGGATGAGCTCTTTTGAGCTCTTAATGTTCTTACTGCTTTTAGAGAACTCTAAGGATTTGGGGGCAAAGGAACTAATACTGAAGTAAGCAGAGCAGTGAGACTGGGAGAAAACATTTACAGGATATTCCTGCCCTTGGTTTTATCGTCTCATCATTTAACAGCAGCAGAATAAATGGGTCTGCTAATGAAACAGCACTGAGAGGTTAGGTCATTGGAAGCCTTTTTAGTCATTTTGTGCTTTTCAAGAGCGAATTTGTTAGAATTATGCTGAATACCCACTTAAAGCCTCAGCTGATAACCCTACCTGTGTTTTATAACTCTGCACTGTCAGAACTCATAATAAGTCAAACATTCTTTCAGTGGTGCTCATAAGGGAGGGAAAAAAACCCCCACAAATTTAAGAGTAATTTCAGATTGTAAATGAAAAGGAGAGGCACGACTGTTCATTTGCACCAATCATGCCTTCCTTTCATCTGCTCTGATTAGGCCTGGTGCGGTTTCATCAGACTCCTCCATCACCGAGCTGTCACTCCAGCCGTCTGTTGATTGAAAACAATCAAGGCTCTGATGGCACAATTATTCTGACCCTTTAACTAGAGGCTGCTGTGATAATGAAAGGTTGATTATGATAGTTTGTGCCTCTTTCAGTTTGCCAAGAAGGTTAATTTGGGCATCAGACGGATGTTTAATGGGCGCTTGCTGGCTACACTGAGGTAAATGAGAACGTGCAGTCTTGGATATTGCACGGATATAGTTTGGCTGTCAATCATTGTCATTTGGAGTTTGTGCCTCACACTCTGGAAATCACATTTTATTTTTTCCTTGGGATTTAATTTATTCTGTGCCCTGAGGAAGTTCTTTCACTCGGTGACCTTCACAGCAGCTTTCTCTGCCTTTTTTTTTTCTTTTTTCAAATGGAGCTCAAAGGCACAACACATCTAGAAGAGCATTTTTCTTTCATTTTCACTTAAAAATGGAAACTTTAAAAATCCGTCCTTATCACTGCCTTCCAATAGAGCAAATGTTTCCATTCTGATTGTGCGGTGGGGAAGTATAAACGACAGGGATACTTTAGCCAGTTTGCTAATGCAGCAGCTCACACAGTTGTGCCCTGTTTCGCACAGTAACCAGCAAATGCAGTAAATTTAAAATGGGCACATATATGAAAGTGAAGACTCCGTTCTATCACTAGCATGTCTCACAACAGTTTGTGGAGCTCCTGCTTCCAAACACAGCATCTTACTCCTGTTACCCTCCTTCTTGGCAAACATAGGGAAGGGGTTGAGGAAGGAAGACAGATACTTGTCTGTGGAAGCACTAAGGTTATTAAAAGTTGCAAATTTCAATTTGTATAAATCCAGCACCTAATCTTGTAGCTATTTGAAGTATAGGCTAAAAAGGATACAGACATCTAATAATGCTGGTATATACAATGTGCAGCTCACATTGTATTATAATGAGCTTTGTACCTCTTTCATGCATACCCTTTAAGAAGAAAAATAGAGGAAAAGAAAAAATAAAGGAGAACCTTTATTTCTGTCTCCAAGATATGCATAGTGGTCTCAGCATATATTAGGCACCTGAGAGCTAGAATCGTTTTGCCTTTTTTTGTTTGTTGTCTTTATTTATTTATTTTTTTCCTCCAATGAACATTCAGCAGCATATTTTTACCTAGTCTGGGACATTTTTTCTCACATATCAATTGGAAAACAATTAAGTCTATAGATGTTAAAGTGACAGCATCATAATGATTATAATTTTACTTCAAGTGTTCTATTTTCACATTATTTTTTTCTTGTTTTCAAAAAACCCTATTTGGTTTTTAATAGTAAGAGAGTCATTAGGTGATCATTCAGTCTCACCTGAGAAGGCTCAAAATTGAATTAAGTCATTGAATCCAGTTGCTGTTTTAACGTAGCCCTTATTTAATCAATAGTTCTGTTTAAAATGCTTATTTAAAAAAGAAATGAGAATGGGATTGTGTATATATGGTCTCACAAGATTCCTCACTGCAGTACACCACAGATGATTATTTTTTTATCTCTATAAAATAGTAAAATAGACCTCAGGGATGCTTCTTAAAATTATTGCTTAGTTGTGTCTTGTTTTTGTTTAATCAATGGGAACTAAAAAGATAATTTGTAGAGAAGTGCGTCAATCAAGTCAATCAATAGTTTTTACTACTAGAAAAGTAATGCGCGGTTTAATTTTCATATTAACTTGTGGAATATGTGACAATGAATTATTTTATTTTATAGATTCACTATGTTTTTAAAGTAATGGGACTCAAGCAAAGTCCGTTTCATCTTAAAGAAAGCATAACTCATTCTGTCAAATTGTTTCTGGTCTAAGCCTGACGGAGTTCAGAGTTTCCCCACGTGTATACTTTTTATATCAAACTCATCTCCAACACAGAGGGCCTTCTGCCCTCATACACTCGGATGACACGCCTGCCGCTGTCCTGCTCTCACGCAGACTGTCCACCCAGACTGCGCCCCTCAGCAGTGATGTTCCCGCTTAGGGCCTCTTGCCCTTCACTGCCTGCCTGTGCTGGCCGTGCTTCTGCTACCAGACTGGACCTGGTCGTGGGGCCCAGTTTCTTTTTCCTCTTCAATGTGTCCTTTGCTATTTTCAGGGTTCACCTTGCTCTTCCTCCTAACCTGATAAAGAATGTCTCAGACCTGTGATTTCCCCAGATTGGACTCCTGCGTTCTTTCATTCAATATTGACGGTTCTCAGTGAGGCTGCAATACAGTCTTTCTCTCAACTATCCTACAGATTCTCTTTTGCAACAGCTAGTGCCTTCTACTCATTCCTTCCTCCTCCACAGTTCCCTCTTCTCTCACGAGTCTTCTGAGACTATCAGGCAGCTGGTTCTCCACCACAGGGCCATCTCTCTACATCTCTGATTTCTTTGCATGACTGCCATAGGCTGGGCTCTCTAGGCCACTTCTCCCACCCGAACTAAGCCCTGTCCCCCTCTCTCGGCTGCTTTGATTCCTTACATGCTTGATTTCTGTTTTGAGACCCATCTGACATTTATTGTTTGTAATGATCCTTGTGTAACCCAAATCCTTTGATATGACTACCTGGGCATTGGCCCAAATCTTCTCTGAAATTTCTATTTGGATTAAAAAAACATCTGTGATCACTGTGGTGAAGAGTGTATCTTCTTCGATAAAAATATTATTTGTATGACCAGCTTGGCCAACATGGTGAGATCCCATCTCTACTAAAAATACAAAAATTAGCAAGGCGCGGTGGTGCACACCTGTAATCCCAGCTACTCAGGCTGAGGTAGGAGAATTGCTTGAACCCAGGAGGTGGAGGTAGCAGTGCACCAAGATTGTGCCAATGTGCTCCAGCCTAGGTGACAGCGTGAGTCTCCATCTCAAAAAATACATATATATATATATATATATAAAATATGTGTACTGCACTCACAGGTGTTGCAAAGTAGAAATAGAGGATTCATAGTTCCCTAGTTTTTTATACTATGATGAAATGAAGTTAGAGAATGCAGCGCAAAGTATGCTCTTTAAACATCAGTAGCCAGACTGAAATTCACCTAGTACAGGTAGTCAGTGGTGCCATCACATTGTGTGTATCCTTTGCAGCTCACTGACTGTGTAGACCCTGGCTCCCCTTCCCCAGCTAGCTGGCAGTGCTCCTTGTCCTATCCCCCTGACCGTAGAGTCTGGCCCTGACAGTGTTTAGTCCTGTGCTGCAGTTTGTGGGTTCCCCCATGCCAATCTCTACGCCCCATGGCTCTAAAACATGTTTAAAGTTACCTTTGACTATTCTTTTGTTTTTGTTTGGAGGCTTCCAACATTAAATCCTTAAATGCAACTTGGGTACTTTCTGGACATCTAAACTCATCATAGTACCACTTGCTTGAGGGATTTGACTGTCTTTGTGTCAGTGACCTGGGGCAGCTACTTGAGCCCCTGAGGTCCATTTGGTCATAATATTAAAGATTTGATTTCAGATGGTGAGCATATTTGCCAGTGAACCTGCTCTTGTGCTCTTGGCTCATTATTCTTTTTTTCTTTTCTTTTTTTTTTTTTTTTTGAGACATGGTCTTGCTCTGTAGCCCAGGCTGGATGTAGTGACACAATCATGGCTTACTGAAGCCTCAAACTCCCAGGCCCAGGTGATCCCTCCACCTCAGACTCCCAAGTAGCTGCGACCATAGGCATGTGTCACTGCAGCCCAGCTTTTTTTTTTTTTTTTTTTTTTTTTTGGTAGAGACAGGGACTCCCTATTTTGCCCAGGTTAGTCTTGAACTTCTGGGCTCAGTCAGTCCTCCCACCTCGGCCTCCCAAAGTGCTGGGATTACAGGCATGAGCCACTGCATTCAGCCAAGCTCATTATTCTTGAATCAATTCATGAAGAAATATTCAAAGGCTTGATGCTCTCAGGATGCTCTAGGGCATGTTTACAAATTAAACAGTTTTTTAACCATAAAATGTATAAATGTGCCAGCAACATTTAAAACACCAATGAAATGACAACATAGAAAGATGGTTCTTGTGTGTTTCTGAAAAATCTGTCTACAAAAGGCTTAAACTTCCAGATTTGCAGGATTCCCCCCGACAATTCCAAATTTCATTAGAATATTTTACAGGAACATATCAAGACACTCAAAATCAAGAATAAGCATCGAGTTTTATGGTATTAATGGAAGTGAATGGCAAATGAGAATGTTGATATATACTGATTAGAATCTTCTTTGTCACCAAGTTTCTGACATAATGGACACTTAAGAAATTGAGAAATGTTTGTAATGGGAAACCCAAGCCAAGTAATGAAAGTGACTTATATGTTGAGTGTTGTACAAAAACAACTGGGTTTAAGTCTGTCTCTCCCTTTTCATTCATTCATTCATTCATTCATTCATTCATTTGGTCATGCTTCTCCAACATTGAATTTAACAAAGTCACAGAACTTAAATTACTGGATTAGAATTACTGAGTTTGTGTGAAATATGGTTAATCATAAGAGCTAGTTTATAATCTGTCATGCTGCCATACTTTTATTATTACTTTAAATATGTGAAGTATTTAATACTATGTAGCAAATTTCTTATCAACTATAGCAATCTCTCAAAATTTACATCACTAACACACAATATTGTATTACATAAAAATGGTCTGCATGTGATGGCTTTATCAAGAATTCAAAAAGGGCTGGGCACGGTGGCTCACGCCTGTAATCCCAGCACTTTGGGAGGCCGAGGCGGGCGGATCATGAGGTCGGGAGATCGAGACCATCCTGGCTAACACTGTGAAACCCCATCTCTACTAAAAATACAAAAAAATCAGCCGGGCGTGGTGGCGGGCACCTGTAGTCCCAGCTACTCGGGAGGCTGAGGCAGGAGAATGGCATGAACCTGGGAGGTGGAGCTTGCAGTGAGCCGAGATTGCACCACTGCACTCCAGCCTGGGAGACAGAGTGAGACTCCGTCTCAAAAAAAAAAAAAAAAAAAAAAGAATTCAAAAGGATAATTATATTGGGGAATACTTTCATCTCTTGGAGGCATATTGCCATCATATAAATTCTGTACATTGTCTAAATATCAGTTTACCAAGCACCTTCACATATCTTATCGCATTCAGTCTTCTGTAGAACCCTATGACATAGGTATTACCATACTTGTTTTACAGAGTATCAGTATGTTGATAAAACTGAGTATCAGTATGTTGGTTTTTCATAAATGCACAAATACATTAGGTTGCAGAAACAGATCTTTTGACACCAAGTCCTGTATTCTTTTCCTTGTGTCACATTTACCTCTATAAGCATATACCAATTCGTGACAGAAAAAAGCATCAGGATTTCCCTAGCCATTTCAGCTGACTTCACCCTGGTAATGCATCCCTATTGCATGCAGTAGCTAGGAAACAATGGGGGGAGTTGTGACCCATGTAAGGTCGCTCTAGTCCCTATTGCCAATATGATACAGAAGGGTTTTCTTTTATTGATCAAATTGGTTTTCTCTCATTTTCCAGTGTTGTTCTAACAATATAAACTGAATATCTCAGTGACCACATGCAAAGTTCCTTCAATATCTAGTAGGGCATGTTATATAAATATGCAGGAGCTATCATTTTATTTAGAAGTTTCAATCAATCCAGCATTGAGTAATGCTCTGATGCAATCCCAGCCATCAGTGACTAGATGGATGAATATTGTCTTTTGGCTCAGATACTATGATCAAACCATTGAAGGGAAGTTATAGGGTGTTATTCTATAACTGTACATGTGTTTTGCTCAAATATGAGGAGACCAAGAAGTTTCATTTTTCCTACAACATTATTGGCAAGGGTGGTGCTGTTTTTTATTGTCCTGTAGGATATTTTTGCCATTTAAAAGTTTTGTATATATTAGATATGGAATGGGAATGGTATATATACATATAAGTTTTAGGTTTGGGGGTACACGTGAAAGTTTGTTATATAGGTACACTCATGTCATCGGGGTTTGTACAGATTATTTCATCACCCAGATATTAAGCGTAGTACCCAACAGTTATTTTTTCTGCTCCTCTCCCTCCTCCCACCCTCCACCATCATGAAGGTATATTTACCTCTGTGAGATAAATATAAATATACCATTATATATAAATAAACATATATAAATATGCCATTATATATAAATATAAATATACCACTATATTGCCTCATGGAGGGAATGGTGCATTTAAAGACAGTCCAGAGGTAAAATGTATGTGAACAATTTACTAAAACTTCAATTTATGTATAAGATCTCTTTTTTTTTTTTTTTTTTCTTTTTTTAGATGGAGTCTCACTCTGTCACCCAGGCTGGAGTGCGGTGGCGCTATCTCGGCTTACTGCAAGCTCCGCCTCCCAGGTTCATGCCATTCTCCTGCCTCAGCCTCTGGAGTCGCTGGGACTATAGGTTCCCACCATCACACCTGGCTAATTTTTTGTGTTTTTAATAGAGACGGGGTTTCACGGTGTTAGCCAGGATGGTCTCGATCTCCTGACTTCGTGATCTGCCTGTATCGGCCTCCCAAAGTGCTGGGATTACAGGCGTGAGTCACCGCGCCCGGCCATGTATAAGATCTTATTCTGGGATTCTAACCAATATTACCTTGAAGCAGTCACCTTAATAAATTTGAAATTTTTATTATTTGGCACAAATTTTATTTTATTTTTACAAGAGATGGTATTATTATTCAATTTCATAATATAATCTGATCAAAGTTGTTCCTAGGGAGAGTGACTATGATGTAACCCACTTCTCTGCGTGTGGCAAACATTCACGCAGACATTTCAGCCGAGCAGAGTTTAGACAAAAAAAGTCACCTTGTTTTTCAGAAAAGGGATTTATCAAAACTATCTGTGCTACAGAAACCTGTGACTTGGATACTAGATTAATATTGGTTGCTTCTACCACCTGTAGGAAAATTAGAGAATTCTACTTTACAAGATTTTTGGTGGATCCATAGGTAACATATATCCTAGAGAAGGAGGACACTCTCTCATCAACTAATTTATTTTACAGATGAGAAGCCAAATAACGGATCCAATATCAGCCATATACTCACGTTGCCCTTTTAATATTGGCTTTTCAAAGATCAGCTTACACTGGTGGCTGAATCTCACAGGTAAAAAGGATATCATAGGTTATTAACTTCACCTCTTATCCTATCTCGATTTTCTCTTCATCTTGATATAAAATTTACCTTTTAAACAAATCCTCTTTTGTTATTGTTATAAGATTGAGCAAAGGGACAACTCGGGTCACTTTTCGTGCACCCCCTTAAATATCTGGAACTTACAGGTGGCAGGTCTCAGGGTAGTTTTTGTTGTGAGTCTTCCAGTCCTGTGTGTTTATCCCCATTTGTGGGAAAGAGATACCTTTAGTTGCAAGGGCTTTTTGCTTTTGGAGTTCTGAAGTATGTACTTTAAAAAATATGTTTAAAGATGATTACCAGAGAACAAATCATATGTTAAAGGTGAACGTAATAACATTTACCAATCTTTCAAATTTCACAGAATTTTAAAGGAACAATGAAATAATGTATTATTATCATCTGTGATAAACTGAATATTGTTTTAAAAATCTGTCAGGTTTATTTTTTCTTACAGTATATGAGCCCGGGGCCTCATCAGATTTGGTTCCATTGAAATATATTTCTTAGAAGAAAAAATAGCCTATGCGTCTTACATAAGTCTGTAGTCAGCTATAATGGTTAATGTGCAATCTCCCTTGAAAGATCTGTTTTACAAGGAAAATGTTGACACAGTTTTAATTATAGCACTCAGGTGAGCACTGTTATAATTTTTAATATTCCTCCATGGTAACATTTTCATTGTTCTGGTAAAGGAAAATGCTCTGATGCTGAGTCCCTCGTTTCTGGTGATTTTGGATTTTATGGGAAAGTTGTCTTTTTGAACTGAAACTTTTCATTCGGTCTCAAAGAAGAGAATGTAACTATAAGATCTGTCGCATTTATTTATTAGTATATACTTTTCTCTCTATGGCAGTTGTTATTCTGGTTTATTACATCATTATTTCACCTTACATGACTCACGTTACAGAGGTGAGCTTCTGTGTAGTATTGCATGGCAAATTGCGACACTTGCTCACTTGCATTAGGGAAACATCACATTTTTAAAGAAACTGTATGTAATATTAAAACAGTAACATGCTAAAGTTTTGTCTTCATTGGAATTCAAGGTGTTATAAAATGACATATAAAACAATGTACTTTAATATAGAACGATCACTGAACTCTTCCCTTTGAGAACATAAATTAGAAGATAAAGAGCATGTTTGATACTCTGTTTACTTTTTTTTTTTTTGAGAGGGAGTCTCGCTCTGTCGCCCAGGCTGGAGTGCAGTGGCGCGATCTCGGCTCACTGCAAGCTCCGCCTCCTGGGTTTACGCCATTCTCCTGCCTCAGCCTCCCGAGTAGCTGGGACTACAGGCGCCCACAACCGCGCCCGGCTAATTTTTTTTGTATTTTTAGTAGAGACGGGGTTTCACCGTGGTCTCGATCTCCTGACCTTGTGATCCGCCCGCCTCGGCCTCCCAAAGTGCTGGGATTACAGGCGTGAGCCACCGCGCCCGGCTGATACTCTGTTTAGAAAGGAAAAGATTCGTTGATGCATCATCATCCATTCTATTAAAACGTGCTTTCCTGGCTTCCTGCTTCTTGTTGCCCAAGAGCTCATCACCTTGCCCTGCTCTTTGATGGAGGTTCAGGAGTGAGTTTTTGACTTGCTCCTGTGCCCTTCCTTTGTCTTTTTCTTAGTTTGAAGAAGTGTGGAATTTATGCTGCCTTTTGTGCACTGAGGGGAAACTGGTGCCCTGGCATATCTCAATGGGATGACAAGACTGGTAAGGATATGGACACTTGTGCCTCACAGCGTGGGATTCTGCAAAGAGGAGGACTTAGTGTGCACCTTCAGCAGAGCTGTCTGCATCCAGATTTTACATAGGAGCACAATAATAGCTGCCCCTGGTCAAGGAGCAGAATAAAGGCTATCAGCAAAAATACTAGTCATTGCTTACTCAGCTCTTCATGATGAAGTAAAAGACAATATTTGTAGACCAAGACAAGAAAAATGCTTGTTACTTTAAGGCAATGTCATAGGGCTTTATTCTTTGTTAGCATTGCTTAAAAGATTTGATCACTCATCTGATGAGAACCTGCTTTTTAAGGGCACTTGTATTTATATGTATTTGCAAGATATAAAGACAGTTCTGCGGAAGAGTGCAATGATGTCTATTCTTGAATTTGGAATGACTTCATAATTAATGTATTTTCTGGAAATCTGAGAATAATATCTTCATTGTTTTGGCATTCCTTTGGGGTTATAGTGTATAATATATATGGATATATACAAACAGAATTCAAAACATCCACTTCTTTAAAAGGATCGGGAATTTTAGATGTCAAAATAGCAGCTTCTATCTGAGTGTGTTTCACATGAACAATAAAGGAATTAGAATCACAATATGAGGACTTGATAATGTTAGGAATATAACATTTTTTCATATAATTGATACATTTCTGAAATACATATGAGTAAATTCCATATTTTAATTGCACTAGGGCAATATTTGTAGCATTTAGGATTATATACTATTATGTTTAGGATTATTTATCATATATTCTACTCTGTAGAATAGCAATCAGTAGGGATATGCTGAGAAAACTAAAGGGAAGGGATTAGGGAAGGGATTAGTTGTTCTGTATATTTTTGGGCCAACTTTAGTTAACAGGAAATAATCTAGAATTAAAATACATTTAAAAAATAGACCGGGTGCAGTGGCTCACACCTGTAATCCCAGCACTTTAGGAAGCCAAGGCAGATGGATCATTGAGGTCAGGAATTTGAGACCAGCCTGGCCAACATGGTGAAACCCCATCTCTACTAAAAATACAAAAATCAGCTGGGTGGTAGTGGCGGGTGCTTGTAATCCCAGCTACTCGGGAGGCTGAGGCAGGAGAATCGCTCGAGCCTGGGAGGCAGAGGTTTTAGTGAGCCAAGATCGCACCCCTGCACTCCAGTCTGGGCAGCAGAGTGAGACCCTGTCTCAAAAATAAATAAATAAATAAATAAATAAATAAATAAATAAATAAATAAATGTAAAATATATATTCTCATAAAAAGTGAAGCAATAATTCAAGATTCCAGACATGTCCTTTCCCCTCAGTATTTGTTCTGTAATTACAAACTCTTTAATTGGTATCATAAACCTATTGTCTTTATTTCTGAAGTAATCCATAAATGAGGCTCATTGAAAAATGCTGCCAACCTATTTTGAAGCAAAGCATTCTTATTTTTAAAGCAGAATTTTTCTAATTTATTGAATATAGAAGTTATGTTTGGACTTAGTGCATTTGCCTGGATTTTCCCTTGAAATAATTATTGATGGAAAAATAATGACAAGTAGATATAATAAAAAATACATTGTATAGGTTAAAAACTTAGTTTCTAGTTCTAGCTTTTCTGCTAATTCATTATATGACTTGGGTTAAGTCGGTTAACTCGTCTGGATTTGATTTCCATTTGTAAAATTGAAAAGCTTGAGCCAAATGGACTCAACTTTCTTCTTGCTCAAATATTTTATAAGTTATGTGAAGGTTTAAAAGACTACAGTGCCTATTGCCTTGCCAAGAATCTCAAATAGAAGTGGCCAACACCGAACATGTGAGGGAGGAAAACAAGGGCTTATGTATCTATGTTTAGGGCACTGAATGCTGCAGTGTGGAGCCTTGAGGGCTTATAAAGGCCTTATAAGAAAGCCATAAAGATGAGATAATAAAATAGAAAACTGAAGCCTGTGATAGATAAATATGTGTGTGTATGTATGTGTGAATAAAGAAATTGATACTATTTGTTTAAGAGAATGTGAGAAATAGCCTAAAAACAGGATTTTCCATTTATGCAACAAATATTTATCGCAAACTGTGGGTCAGGTGCTGTTCTTAGCAAATATCTGAGGATCAGTTGGGTTGAAGTTGGATTAAACTGTACTTAATGTTCCTTTTAGGAAGGAACAGTTCTCCATTGTGGTCAGGTGAACTGGGTCAGGCAGGGTGCTTGAGAGGCCTCCTGTTGTATGTGGAAATAATGTCCACTGTGTTGCAGGTGGTTTAGGAATTGTCTTACCTAATGGCCATGTTTCCTAACCACTCTTTTGTAATGTCCTCTTAAACTGAATCTGTCGTTTCCTTTCCACTCTTGCTGGCTTGGCCACCAAAAAGGCTGCCTGCTCCATTTTCTTCCCGATTAAATCCTAGAATTTAGGGTGATAGGGATTTCAGTATGCCAGAATAAATAAGCTAGAATAGGATTCAGCTTACCCTGAGTTGTGCTTTCTCAGTGTAATGTCATTATTTTAAAAGCCACCAGTTCCAAGAATAATCTTTTTCAAGTTTAAGCACCAAAATATACCACAAAGCTAACTGTTGTCTTTGGGTTCTATGATGCCGCAATGATAAATCAGCTTTCTTCTTGCTGTAGTCTCTAAGCTCCTTAAATGGGCTCCAGGATTCCCTCCACCAGCATGGCAGTGAATAGTGTCAGATGAGGTTCACAACACAAGGTGATTTTGAAGTGGCCCATTGTTTTGAATTTTCTTTGCCATTTTAAAATTATTATTTGAATAAACAAGAGTTATCTGTGATTTCAGTGGGGTTTTTCCTTTAGATTCTTATGAATGTAAAAACCGAGCACAGTAACACTTTTACATTTATGTGTTTATTATTGCAAAGGCAAAAATGCAGAGTGTTTCTATGGCTTACTTTATGTTATCAGAATCAGCCATCGATTTATAGACTGTATAGAACCAAGGTCTCAAAAAATGCTACCTCATCTGTAATATTAAGCTAATTAAGTATCCTATATCATAACCTAAGCATTACTTCAACTTCATTGGATTTATACCTGCTTAAATTTAAAAAAACAGAGTGAATTTTCTCTGATAAGGCAGCAATTTACCTTAGTGGATGGAACAGTTAATATATACAGCTTCCTAGAGTGACTAAATTCATGACAGCCTGATAGGAGAATACTGTTATGAATGGAAATCTGTCCAAAGCCTTCCTGTTCAAAGTGTGGTACGTGGGCCAGTGGCATATGCAATGAGGAGCTTGTTGGAAGTGCAGACTCATCCTCCAGTCCACCACCTACTGAATCAGAGCCTAGATTTTGACCAGAAACCTCCGTGTAATTTGTGTACATGTTAAGTTTATAGTTGTCGACAAGATAGTTAGTTGTAAATTAGATTCACCTTTGATCTGGAACAAATATAAACCCAACAAGTAGGGATGATGTGTATAGTCTGAAAATATTAATAAATGATAAAAGTTGAAAGTTACATGAAATCTATGAGAAGTTAGAAATGTTGGAAAGAAATAATATAAAAATATCTCAGAAAATGCAAACTAATAGTTATGCAAAAAATATTCTGTAATACATAGTATTTGGAGAAATTGAACATAGAAAACATCACGACACATGTGATGTGGGATGATGGTAGACTACAAACCAGAAATTAACCAGTAATAGATCACAGTGGTCACTGTTCTATGGCCAATTTTATTCTTTAGAGATTTTCTTAAAAGCATAGCATAGTTGAGGCTTGTGTGCTTCTCACGCAGTTAGTAATACTGTTTGCTAGAAAGATAAACCAGAGGGTGTTCAGAGATGGGCTAGAAGATTGATTATGGCATAGGAAGAACTGATTTATGAGGAGAGAAAAATAATTAAATGGGCAGCACTATGCTATAAAAAGAGCCTATGGAGACATGGATATTTATCTAATGTCTCTAGTGCTGTTTCCCGTAGTATCTATATGAAAGATGCAGAACTGTAAGGATATAAGAATGCCAAGAAATTGGTTGCAGAGCAAAGCAGTATCAGCTAGAATTACTTGATTAAATTAGGAACAATAGCAAATATTATATTTCAGAAAATTTTACCTGGTGCCTAAGAAATGACCTTGAACCAGATGACTTTATCCCTGAGAACTTTTGCAAAACTGTGGGCAAAGAGTGGAAAATTATCAAGTTGCTGAACAGTCTCCCCAGAAATAATTGGAACCCCATCTCTTGAAAATTCCAAGATTAGGGTAGAGAAAATCTAGGGTGCGGCATGTGGGAACTGTCTCCACTTCTGGCAGAGACCTGGTGATTGATGAGTACCATTTTTCCATGTCACTCATTTCTTTTGCAATATCTTTGATTATTGCAGATATTACCATACATAGATAATTTTTTTTGTCAGGTTGGTACCTTATTTAGTTAAAAATGCTACCTTCTATAAAAGCATCTAGAGCATATCGCTTGTCTGACCTCTACCGTGTCTGCCTCCTTGGCACCTAGCGACATTCCTTTTTCATTTCTCTCAGTCTGTCACTCATTAGGAGATGCAATTCATTACATTGCAGAAGTGAATTCACTTCCACATTCACTTGATTCAGAAAACAAAAAAGACAAGCCCCAAATGCATCTCGACTTTTGGAACCCTTTTTCAAATAGATGCAGAAACTCTGAATGTCCGAAATCATCCAGCGCCTTAGAGAGTTTAGTGATTCTTTTCACTAGGATGAAAACCCAGTTTGTGTTTGCCAAGGAGCAGTGGTCTGAGAATATGACATTTCCTTTTCCCTCCCTCAGTACACTTCTCCCCCATCCCCTAGTGAAATCTATCATATGAACAGGGAAGTCCAGAATCCTGATTCCATGGTTCAAAAAGGAAGTAAAGCACAATAAAATTGAAGCAGGATATTTTCCTTGACATCTTTGTAGGCGGGAACTGGAGCACAGGTGATGGAGCTAGCTGGCTATTTCGGCGCTGGCAGGGGCAAACTCAAAACAGGCACCTCCTGCTGTTGGTGTGGGGGTGGTTGTGGCACCTCTAAGAAGAGATGGAAATCATATTGTTCTGAATTGCTTATCTGATTGCTGGGCCAAATGCTCATTCTACTTAGTAACATTTCTGCAGTTTGTAGCAAAACCCTTAACATTATAAAATAACAGATAGGAGCCATTTCAAACCATAAAGGAAGAAAGGAAAGATACCACAGAAAAGTCTGGAGGCGGGGTTCTTAGCCAACCACCCATTAAATCTGGGACTGGGTCCAGTCCAGGGGCCTTCCAGCAACACTGAGGAGTGGCCTTGGCCCGATGCCTTCAGTTGCCCCAGGACTTTATTCTGGTCCCACATGGTGACTAAACCTCCGTGAAGGGAAATAGAGCCAACATTCCTTTCACCTGAGGGAAAGAGAGAGATGACAGGGTTGCATCCTGTCCTCTGCAAGGGTCATAGCTCAGAGGAAAGTCTGAGGACAATAAGAAATAGATCTGCATTTTACTCACCCTTCTGATGTATCCTAGGCAGGTTCCCAGAGGAAGATCCTGGGCGGGCCCCCAGTTTCCCTGACCCCTTCATGGGCGGGAACTGGAATGTGAGTGCTGGAGCTAGCCAGCCGCTTCAGCGCCAGCAGAGGTGAACTTCACTCACTCGAACCAGCTGCACCCAACCCCTCATGGGAGGGAACATGCAGGTGAGTGGGTGCAGGACCTGGCAAGTGCTTTTGGGCACTGGCAGGAGCAAAACTCCATGCAGGCCCCACCGCAGCATTTAGTGGGGAGTGCCTGTAGCCCCCAAAGCCCTAGAAGGAGTGTTACAGTCTGCCCTCTTTTATCTTTGCCATCTGTGGGTGGCTTAAATATTAACAGCTCAGTGGAGGGTCACCCTTTTGGCACCTGAGTTCTTGTCTGGCATTCAGGAGGAATGAAGTCACACAAACAAGTTGAAGATGATAATTGTGGGGGATTTTATTGCCAGTGAAAGTGGCTCTCAGCAGAAAGGGGAGCTGGAAAGGGGATGGGGTGGGAAGGTAATCTTCCCCTGAAGTCTGGCCGTCACCCACCAGACTCCTCTCTGAAGCTATTCTGTCAAGCCATCCCTCTGAAGTCAAGCCACTTCTCTCCAACTGTAGTCTCTGACATCTAGCTGCTGCTTCTCCTCTTGATGTTCAACTGCTTCTCCCCTCTGCTGGCTGGGTCAGGGGTTTTTATGGGTACAGGATGGGGGGTGGGGTGGGTCATGGGTGGTTTTGGAAAAGTCAACATTCGTGCATAAAACAGGAATGTATGTTCTCACTTTGGGCTGCGGTGGCAGGCTTGAGGGTGGGACCCTCACTGGGACCCACGGGACCCACCTTCTTCCCAGAATTTCCTGCCTCCTGCCCCTATCAAAATTATTTAATATTCTCTTTCTTTGCTTCATTTTTTTCTGCTAATTCCTTCAGACTCACATTCACATTGTCTGGGAAATCTACTTTAAGTGCTGCTAAGAATAATTCATATCAAATACGTTGACTGAGATGTTAGATATACTTCATTATGCTGGTGTCTGGGAAGGTTTGCCAAATGTAACTATTAAGTCACACTAATTAAAATAATTTAGGTGCTCCATAAATGAACTGTGCTTTTTTCGTTGATGATTTTTTTTTTCCCCCGAGATGGAGTCTTGCTCTGTCGCCCAGGCTGGAGTACAGTGATGCAATCTCAGCTCACTGCAATCTTCACCTCCCAGGTTCAAGCAATTCTCCTGCCTTAGCCTCCCAAGTAGCTGGAACTACAGGCATGTGCCACCACGCCCGGCTAATTTTTGTATTCTTAGTACAGACAGGGTTTCACCATGTTGGCCAGGCTGGTCTCGAACCCTTGACCTCGTGATCCGCCTGCCTCGGCCTTCCAAAGTGCTGGGATTACAGGCATGAGCTACTGTGCCTGGCCCTGATGATTTTTTTTTAATTAAAAAAAAGGAGAATTTCTGAAAACTAAAGCAGTACATTGTCATAACAAAATTAACAATAATTTTTTATTTAATAATAAATGTGTAATTTTATTTATATGATTTTATTATAAATAAAATTAAACAATAATTTTTATTATTTATGACAATGTACCTTCTTTAGTTTTAAGAAATTCTCACTGCTGATATCAAAATGTTATAACTCCTTTCCTTCTTAAAAGAGATCTGAAAGTAATAAAAAGGTTAGGATTACATTCTGCTATTATGTACATAATGCAAAGATGATCTCCTCTATATTCTGTTTTTGTGAAAATGACTAACAAATTGCCAATATCTTACATATGCAAATAACAACTGTCTTCAAGGTAAAAATTAATTGAGGGAAAAAAATTAATAGGTTAGAATCTTACTCTTTCTTTTATTGCTTCCTGACTGTTATACCTACTAAAGGAATGTGGGGTGGGAGGGGGAGTCTTTTTCTTTCTAAATCATTCTACTAGTATTATATTGATTTTCTCTCAAGTACACCCTGTGGTCTCAGATGATCACATATTTTCTTACGTTACTCATATTGATACAGCACCTTGGCTTATGGGTTGACATATATTACTTGAGCTATGATGACACTGCCCACCATTGACATTTCCTGGTGGTGGGGTGTACTGAGCCTCTTATGCATGAAACATAAGGGAACAGGCTGTTTCACAACAGTATTTTCGTTCTTTGAAAATCAATTATTGTTCACCCCAAATGATATCTGAAGCCCCTGTCAGTGTTGCTTCACATTGTTTGTTACCCCTACAGCAATGTCTTGAGTTCTTTTGTGTCTTTGCTGATACAGAATAAAAGTTACTCATCTGGGCATCAAAATATTCCAGTTATACTGTTTGTAAGAAAGTCTGTATTATTCCCTGCCTGGAAGAATACAGGTAACCTACCTATATGCTGTTGCTTTCTCTCTTTCTTTCTTACCTTTGTATCTCTTCTCATCTTGCTTCCCTCTGTTTCAGCTAGCTGTGAGGTGGTTGGAACACAACTGCCACTACCAGCACATGGACGAGCTCCTGCAATACATCCGCTTTGGCCTAATGGATGTGGATACTCTCCATACAGTTGCCCTGTCCCACCCCCTTGTCCAAGCAAGTGAGACTGCAACAGCCCTTGTCAACGAGGCCCTGGAATACCACCAGAGCATCTATGCACAGCCCGTCTGGCAGACTCGCAGGACCAAACCACGGTTCCAGTCAGACACTCTGTATATCATTGGTGGGAAAAAGCGCGAGGTCTGCAAGGTCAAGGAACTTCGGTACTTCAATCCCGTTGATCAGGAGAATGCTCTCATAGCCGCCATTGCCAACTGGAGTGAGCTGGCTCCCATGCCTGTGGGAAGGAGCCACCATTGTGTGGCAGTCATGGGGGACTTCCTGTTTGTGGCTGGAGGGGAAGTTGAGCATGCCAGTGGCCGGACGTGTGCCGTGAGGACTGCCTGTCGCTATGACCCCCGCAGTAATTCCTGGGCAGAGATAGCACCCATGAAAAACTGCCGGGAGCATTTTGTGCTGGGTGCCATGGAGGAATACCTCTATGCAGTTGGGGGCAGAAATGAACTACGCCAGGTTCTACCTACAGTTGAGCGATATTGCCCCAAGAAGAACAAATGGACTTTTGTTCAGTCCTTTGACAGATCCCTTTCATGCCATGCTGGATATGTGGCTGATGGTCTTCTTTGGATATCAGGTAGAACACACCTCACGTTGGATTTATCAAAACACACTTTCATTGTGATATACATTTAAAAGTCAAGCTTGAATAGTGTGGCCATGTGTAATTGAAAGATTGAAACAAGCGTGCCATTTTAGCTAATTAACATTCATTTATTGAGCACCTACTCTAGAGAGCAATGTGATTGGAAATAATGCGACTTTCTGTGACTTTCTGAGTGATTAATGGAATAAAAATTCAAGGTGGAAATTGTTGGTCCATCACAACTGTTTTTTTCTACCAGACCTTCTCCTGTCAGCTCTTGATTATTCATGGATTATATTGCACAACTTGTGGTTTATCTAGATCCTTTGCTTTTTCTTTCACCCCTGGCTGCCTGACTAGAGCCATTTCATCAAAGACAAGGCAAGAGAAGTAAAAGCCCAGTTAATCAATTTTTCTGGGTATAGCAATAGGTATATATCCAAATAATCACTATGCTGTGCATTGAGGGAGGGGATTTAAGTTAACAAAACAAAGTTGTTGTTGTTTCAGATAGGGTCTCACTCTGTTACCCAGGCTGGAGTGCAGTGGTGCCATCTCGAATCATTGCAACCTCCACCTCTCAGGCTCAAGTGATCCTCCCACCTGAGTCTCCCAAACAGCTGGGACTACAGGAGTCCAGCACCACACCCAGCTAATTTTTGTATTTTTTGTCAAGACAGGGTTTCACTACATTGCCCGGGCTGCCCTCGAACTCTTGAGCTCAAGCAATCCACCAGTCTTGGCCTCCCAAAGTGTTGGGATTACAGGCGTGAGCCACTGCGCCCAGCCTAAAACAAAAAATTTTTTAAAAATTATCTGTGAATGGTAATTACTTGTGCCGTTCTAACCCTTCATTCCAATTTACTCTCCCATTTTTACTGATGGTACAGTTTGAGCTCTAGTTTACCTTTCATCTCTTGAAAACCTTTGATTATGGAAAGAGTAGGGAGACTAGAATAATCAACCCCATCTACCGACAACCCAGAATCCACAGTTAACTACTCCTTGCCAATCTTGTTTTCTCCACACCCACAGACCCTTCACACCCCTCTGGGCTGCCTTTTGGCTTATACAGAAGGAGTCTGTGAGGCATATGGCTATCAACATCACATTATCAACCCGTGTTTTCAATCTTAGTTTTGAGAAGGGCCCCAAGTGTTCTCCTTTGAAAGGTTTTTCTATCAGGAAGAAAGCTGAATTTTCTCCCAATTGGAAGATACTCGTATTGTAACCCAAATGGAGCTTGTTGGATTTCTATGTCATCAAGCACTAAGAGGAATAGAAAGGGTAAAAAACTTAAATATTAAGAATAATCCTGATGTTTGTACTTAGAAGAAATCATTACCTTTAAGTACACCTGCAAAGGCTTCTCAGCTTTCCTCAATAATCATCTCTAGTGTTCTAACACCTGCTCTGACAAAATTCTCCCTTGCACTTCTTTAAACTAAATTCATTTGGACTTTGAGTGTTTGTTCTTCTGCTGTCCTCAATAACCAGGAAGACAGTCACAGGCTCAGCTTCTTTGAGTGGTGCCTCAGTTATTGGCAACTCACTGATTTTTATTGACAGAACCTAGCTCACATCAGAGTTTAAGTGCTCAATAAATTAATGAATGAAGACTAGGACTAAGGAAGCAGATAGATGAAGAGGATCCAACATTTACTGGCTCTATACCAGAGAAACATTAGAAACAAGTATGTATGTTAGTATATGTAGATATATTTAAATTAAAACCTCATTTATCTAATTACTGTTCCTTTTTCTTTAAATATATATGTCAGGAGTTAATAACCACCAGGACTATATTATTTTAGCTGTGCTGAAGAAATTTCAAGCTAGGCAGCAAATAAGTCTTTGCTAATAGAAGGAACAGATCTGTACTTGTCTTGGATGGCAAAACAACAATGGGTTTATGAAATCAATGCCATTTATGTTTTCTCCCATTGAGATTCCTTCCATTGACTCATTTAGTTTCACATATTATTAAAATACTGTATTCCTAAATTTTGCACTGCATTTTCTAAGTTTTGTATGAATTTCTCGTAAATATTTGAATAAATATTCCTTGTGTTTTGGCTGTAAACCTAGCTTGTAAAAGAATGCTGGGTTTTCCCTTACATAGTCTTAAAGATATCATGATTTAATACCTTCTTTAGTGAGGCCTTAAGAAAGCACAGAAGCTCCTCTTAGACTCGCTAGATCCGTTGTCCTGGTATCAAGTTGACTTCCCTTTCAATATGGGTCTACATGTTTCCTTTTCCATTTTATTAAATCTATCAACTTATTACAGATCCTTATTGCTGTCTCACTTTGTTTTTCTCCTACTGTGAAAGGAAATACATTTTCTTTGTTCTTGTTTTGCACTAATATATGCTGCCTGTGTTAACCATACTTAATGAAAACAATCACAATTTTCTCAGGTTTGTTTCTCCCTACTGTGTACTTGAGATGAGAAACTCACTTTGCTGTGTACAGTACAATACCTTTAATTGGAAAGAAGAGGAAATCGCCAGTGACATTTCTAATGCCTTCAGTCGTCTGCCTCTTTCCTCAGGCCCAGCTTATAATAAATCAATTGTGAATCTAACCATGAATAGGGAGGGGTGACTAGATTTGCTAATGGGCCCCTTAACAAAAATACAGGTATAGTTCACCCTGCCTATCACTGAGTTGGGAGTGTAACCTGATTTATTGGAGCAGATGCAAATGTTTGAGGCTATCCCTTATCCTTTACCAAATAATCATGTATTTCCAATTTAATTGATGGGGGCATCCTTCTGGTATTTTGCAAACTTTGCCTGAGGTGGGGGTAGTATGGATTATAGAAGGTGGATTTTAGGGTCTTGGTTCTGTTCTCTAGAACACAGAATGAATGTTTCTTTAGAGACTTGACATTTCCAGCATGCTCATTCCCTCTCCACACCTCTCCCCCATTTCAGTCCCTTTTGGGGTCAGGAAATCTTGAAACCTGTTTATAGTTTTTAAAGTATGACAAGCAGAAAGGAATTCAGAAAATCATGCTGTATGTACATATCCATTAGCATTTAATTAAAGATGTTAGAGTCGAATTTTACAGGCTCCTGTAGCGTTTGACATTGTGACCCAATTCACAAGTTTTCCGTACCATTCTGATTTGAAATTCACAGTATCAAAGTAAAATAAGCACTTAAATATCCTACAGCTGTATTTTTAAAATATATGCTCTCTGTTGGAAGGTATACTTTGTGAACTACTAAAAAACCTTTTTTTGTGTGTGAGGGAAAATTAATACTGAGCTCATCTTGAAGAATAGCTTATTTTTTTCATTTTCATCAAATGATAACAAAATAAGAGGCTAACTGCAAAGTTAGTGCTTTAAAACTATAAAAATAAGACAAACGTTACTGCATTTGCTCAAAAGCAATATTAAGTGCTTTCTTGATTCTCTTGGTGAGTGTCACACCCTTGTAAAGGATAGTGCTGAGTCACAGATACATGATATTCATTTAGCAAACATACTTCCTGCCCTCTAGGAGCTGGCAATCAAATAATTTTTCAGATATTTCGTTAATGAAAGGACATTTGTTAAACCTTCTTTAACTCCCTAGAAGCTATGTGTATTTTCATCTTGATTAAATTTATATGAAGTTTGCATTGCCCCATTTTAAATAACTTTAATTTATTCAAAGCTACTAATAGGACTTGGGTTTTTCTAGTATTAATTAAAATAATGTAAAATTTTATTAACATTTAAAAATAGAATTGCCTTATCTTTATGCAGATATTGTTTTACTTACATCTTGAGAACTATAGACAAAGCCGGGTGCAGTGGCTCACACCTGTAATCCCAGCACTTTGGGAGGCGGAGGAGGGTGGATCGCCTGAGGTCAGGAATTCAAGACCAGCCTGGCCAGCATGGTGAAACCCCATCTCTACTAAAAATACAAAAATTAGCCGGGTGTGGTGGCAGGTGCCTGTAATCCCAGCTACTTGGGAGGCTGAGACAGGAGACTTGCTTGAACCTGAGAGGTGGAGGCTGCAGTGAGCCAAGGTCATACCACTGCACTCCAGCCTGGGCAAGAAGAGCAAACCTATATCTCAAAAAAAAAAAAAAAAAAGAAAAAAGAATTGTAGACAAAATATTGGGAACTAAAAGCAGGCATAGCAGAGCCTGAGTTGTGGTGCACTGAGACCACAGACTGTGGTCACACACACAAAAAACTTGTGCTGCATTTTTTATCCATCATGAGATGCTGAGCTAAAGTTCCTAACCTCTCCAAGTCCTGTTCCGGGATAGTGCTGGAGCATTAAAGTAGCATATAGTAGAGGGAACAGACTTTCAAACAGGTAATTAGAGGGTGACAGCAGAAGTCTTTCCAAGGTACAAAAGTAGTGCAAAGCATGGAGTGACTATTGCAGAAGGCATGAAAGGTAGCACCTAAAATAATTGAGGAATTATTTTAACCCTGAAGGTGCCTAACTTAGCTTCAGGTCCATTGGCTACTTTCTATTATCCATTAACTCCTCCCTGTCCTCATACTTGAACTTCATGGTCCAATCACTTCAATAATTATCTTGTCCTCTGGGAAACATGCAGTGTTTGACAAACCCAGTGATCTGCTTGGTCTGTGTCTGTACCTAGGCGGCTCTGCCTGTGGGAGGACAATCAGCAGGAAGGCTTGATATGGGTATATTCTCAGCACATCACGCACAGTGGCACTCTCAGCCCTCTCTATACCCTACTGCTGCTCTCTCACACCTTTCCTTCACTGGCTGGAACTTCTTCACTTTCCTCAGAACCCCCTCTTCTCAGACTCAGAGAAGATCTTGCCTTTGGTTTCTCAGAGCAAATGTAAGTGACATAATAGGAGGAGGAGGCAGAGAGTGTGACAAGAGAGATGGATAAGAGTTTGTCTGGAGAGGAGCTAAGGGCAGAAGTTTGGGAAACAGTAGCAAGGAGGGTGCAGGGTTAGCAGGTACTATGGAAGGAGCCTGAGAATGTGGAATGGGCGGGGTCAGAGGAGGAGGAAGAGTGTCACAGAAACCAAAACCGAAAAAGAAGGTGCAGTGAGAGCTGTTCAATACTACAGGGATATTAAGGTCCAAAATATTTCCACTGCATTTTTTACTTGGGAAAATTTTAGTGAAAGCAGTTTCAGGGGATTGGAAGAAGGTGGAAACTAGAATACAGTAGTTTAAGGTATGATAGAAACGTGAGGAAATAGAAACCCCAGGTACAGATTACCTTGGCAAAAAGTTAGGATAAAGCCCGTCTTAGTCTAATACTAATGAAAAAGCGTATTATCTAAACTTCAATCCCCGAATCTGAGCTTCTCAGACAACTTTCCAATTAAGAATCTGGCTTCCTGTATACATATAGGGAGAGAATGTGCTGTTTTTAGTTGTACACATATTTTAGTTCATGTAACAGCCTCATTTTTTCACTATAAATTAATAAGCATTTTGGCTTTAGGAAGAATAAAGGCGATTAAGAAGGAAAGAAAGGAAGGAAGAGGGGAGTTTGGCTGAAGAAAGGAAGGAAGAGGGGAGTTTGGCTGAGTAGTTAGAAGAGGAAATCCAGAGGTGAAGGAGGGATTTTGTTTGTTTAAGGATGCAAGTGCACTAAGCATATTTGTAAATAAGGAAAGAGAGTGAAATTGAAGGTGTAGGGAGGAGGGGCATCCATTTGGCTGGTAAACGCTGAGAGCATTTCCCAGGTACCAGGAACAGTGAAGAGTCCTGATGATACAATATTGACAACAGACACAGAGTCCTGAAAGGCAAGAGGGAGCTGGGCAGGGGTCAGGTCTTGAACTTGAGAAGGGAGGGACCCTTAAGCCTGGAGGGAAGGAGATAATTATGGGTGTGAACCTAGGTAAGCTCACAGGTGAAGGGCAGGAACCTGAGGAGTTTCTTGTAGATTGATACAAATGAGAAACAGGTCTGTCGAGATTGTGCCTGTCCGGACTAAGTAAAGGGCCTGAGGAGAGTGACCTTGGAATAAGCCTCTGAGAGAGAACAGAGGGAATTAACCGGTTAAATAAAAATAGGTGTACAGAATCCACACTAACTTTGGAAACCACAAAACTGTAGTGGCTCCGTTTTCAAATTTCTGTCGTTTTATGGTGCTCAGCAGAGGACTGAAGAAGGCAGGTCTGTGGATTCACTCATGATGAAAGATTTTGAGACTGGAATAGTCCAGAGGATCCTCCTGGAAGGAGTTCAGCAAGCTAGGATCCCAGTTAAGTGAGAGGCAAGGGCTGACGGTTTGCTCCAGTGTGTGCTGCGGGAGTAAGGAGTAAGAGAATGCCCCTTGTTGTCGCTGGAGGCAGCCATGATGTGAGGAAGCCACTTGCCTGATAGAGGTTTGGAGCTGGGTAACTTGGCGCATCCACTTAAAAGTTCCTAGTGAATTGGAATGTCCATGAATAATTAAATCTTCGTTGCTTTAGATGCTAGCAACCAGTTGCCCCCAGCAGTTACTTTTTCTTTTTTTCACTTGTGCCCCAATCTTTTCTACCCCACATCTGAAAGAGATGAAAAGAAAGCCACTGTAGTATTGAACTGAGGTGGAAACCAAACATAAATGTAGTATTCTACAATGCTTGTTAGAGAGCTAATGATTTAAAGGAAAGAAAGCAATCAGATCACCTACATTCTCCAAATAATTAATAAAGTTTTCATCCTAAACTGTCTTACCTGTATGCCAAAGAAGTTGTACTTTGTTTATTTACCTTCACATCACTGCCCAGGAAATGGGGCTTGAAAAGGTTAAATGACTCCCCAGATCACACAGCTTAAACAGCTGACAAGAGTTAGAATTTGAACTCTGTGTCTCTGGTTCTTTAGACCATGCTTTTCCCACCAAACCACACAGGTTACCAGTTGTTTATCATGACAGTGAAGGTCTGCAAAATAGATGCTTAAATTGTAAAAAGAACTTCCAAATGGCATAAGACTGAAAGTAAATGATAACACAGAAGCAGAGTGCTATCTGGAGATTTGTTTAGAATCAAAAATCATTGATTGTCCTTAATTGCTTAACTGTCCATCCTTTACAGGGCAGAGAAGAGACACATAATGTCTCTCTGTGATTTTACGGTTCAGTTTCTAAAACATAAAGTTAAAATGTAAAGAGAAAGGTGATAACATGGATCTACTCTAAAATACATTGGTGTAGATTAGAAAATTGTTTTCTGAAAGGGTTACATACTACAGGAGTCTAATGGCCTTTAAAATTGGTATTGTAAGTTTTTTTTTTTTTTTTTAATGTCCAAATCATTGGCTACAGAACTCTTCTCACGGAGAGAACCGCTCTTGTTTAGATGATTCATTTGTGTCTAACTAGTGGGTCTAGTAAAAGATGGTAAACTAAATGGTGAGCTGTATTGTTCTACCAAAGAATATTTGAACGATATCATTTGCTTTATTTCCAAGAGGAAAGAAGATGGTTAAAGCTAGGCCATAGAAGTAGGGAATGGCTGAAGAACTTGGTTGATGGTGGAAGGGAGATAAAAGATTCAAGAGCACATCAAAGCTGGGACATTAAAGACAGACAGAGGTGGCCTTGAGAGTTTGACCCTGCTGGGAATGTGCAAAAATATTTGGAGGCAGGATTTCAACTTTCTATAGAATGAGGAATGGGGGTTAAAGTGAATATTATTGATATTATAAAGGGCAGGTGAATCTGGTTGATATCTGCATTATGGTTGATTTCACCCCCATTTTATCATTTCACTCATTAAATAATACATAATGCATACTTTACATATTTCTGGGTCACAAGTTTGTACCTATTTGCTCTAAATGACATAATTTATATTTTCAAATGCAGCAACCCTGCCTTTATAGGTATTTTGTAAATTAGAGACTTTGCAGGTTTTGAGTATATTAAGTACCCATCATCTGTGTGGGTTCCTCAAATATGACAGAAATAATATGGATGCTAGTTTTAATTTAATGCATGGATTATGTATGCTTCTATTCAAGATGCTAATTTAGTAGAAACATTCTTGGCTATAATTGTTTAGTATTATAAATGTCCAGAAAATATGGACAGTCTGATGTCATATAAAAATAGATAATAATAAGTTTGGTTTTGCATTTATTATAAATATTCCTATGATATTACTTTTATCAAGGGCTAACAATGAATGTAGCCCTCTAAACAATGACTAATAGGAACTCGCACTTAATGGCAGGTTATTCTTTAGGTAATTAAATTGTAAGCATGAAGTTTTAGTCTTTCAAGAACTGGAGAAAGTTTATGGAAGAGAGAGGCTTAAACTATTAAAGAAAGAAAAGGGCCTTGAATACTGAAAAAAAAACCCTGGTAATTCTGGTTATTAGAAAAAAGAATTATAAGAAATCTGTTTCACACTATGCAATTCATTCATTCATTAATTCAGTATTTCACATACAGTCATCTGTATCTTTTATGGAAATGGTAAGAAATTTTTATAAACAGCTACAGGATTGTAGCAAACTTCCCTCTGTAGATTGTCTCTATGCCATGCACTCTAGTTCATCTGAAACCTATGAGGAAGTATCATCATGTCTGTTTTGCATATGAGGAAGCTGAGCGTGGCTGTGTTAAACGGCTTCCCCAAGGATACAGTCATAGAGGACCCAAGTTAATGCCACAGCCTGTCCTGAAACTCTTCCCTTAGACTAGTGTGAACCTGGCCACTGCATGTCTCCAGGACAGTTGCAGAAAACTTGAGATGGTTTTCCTCAATCCTGAATTTGCTGGCAGAATTCCAACCTGGAGCATGCTCCACCCTGTGTGTGGGGATCAGTTCTTTGCATCCCACTCTGTCCTGGTTGTGCATTAGCACTGCATTAAGAACCATAGGCATCTACTCCTGCAGTTTACTCTATTTAATCAACAGAGGTGTTTTCTGTCATTAAAAGAAAATTAGCAGAGCCATCAGACTTGACCCAGTCTGACCATGTACCATGAGAGCAGTTTTTCTGTACACTCTATTTTATGAGTACTGTCAGCATTGACCAGTTGTTACTTTTGAGTAGAATATGAGTTTGAGAGTCAGTGATCTCAGTAGCAGAGACAAAGGTTGCTTGTTTGGCAGTCGCTTGTCATCTCTCCAGTATGCACTCATCCATTTGTCACAACATTTTGTGGCGAGTTGCACAGGGAAGCTTAAGAAAAATGCTTTTCCCCTGTCTTGATGATAGAAAGCATTTCTCACTGCTGGTAGCATGGTGGTAACTTTTCATTCCTTCTGGCAGTTTTTAAAGACTTATTTGACTTTGGGGGAACCTGCCGTATATCTTTAAGTCACAGTTCAAAAGTATAAGACAGGGTTGCTCATTTTCAATTTTGGCTGAAAAGTCTTAACTTTCACTGTGGCACTTCAAAGTTAGAGAAAACTTGGTTTTAAAAATGGATACTGATATGAGATGGCATATTTAATGACAGATGTATCTATAGAAAGCTGTTAAGATGCAGATTATCCCCCCTGGGGTGGGGGAGGGAGATCAAAACTGCCAATCTATAAAATATACTCGATAGAGGAAGGCATGGAATCTATCTTTGCAAGTGCTTTGATTGCAGGGGACAGTATAGCAGCATGTGGCATCGTAACCCAGAGCAGACAAATCAGCTTGATGACTTTCAAAGCCAGGAATACTGCTGCAGGCAAGGGTACTCCAGTCTAGGAGAAATTAAAACATATAGAGACTGTTATTAATTCCATATCTATTTTTGTATAGTCAAATCTGTATGCAAATCCTTAGCATCTCATTTCAGCAGATTAATCTAAAAGTGAAGCGTGTTATGTGAAGGGAATGTAATGATAAAGCCCTGCAAATGAGTAACACTGCTAAAGAAATGTGGGCTGCAAACTTGGATGCTTTTTTAAAATGTATTTTAGTATTGAAAGAAAAATGGTTTTTATTTATATGCTCATTTGTAAATTATTTCAAAGGGGAAAGCAATAGAACCAGTTTCCAAGGTTTTTCTTTGCAATCCTGACTTGGCAAAAGTTGCAGCACTAGGTTTGTTAGGCACCTCCTGTGGTTTAACATTCTAGAGGGAATCTATTAATATCACATAACTGGGACTTTAATTTTTACTCCCAACTAGTAACTTAATATCTCATTTCTAAGCATTGTCATGTGAGTGAAAATTTGTATGTAAGGGTAAAGAATCTAATTACTGAGTGCAGATTAAGAAGAAAATGTATTATAGATGCATTTGTGGAAGATAGTAAATAATAGTTCTGAAAAGCATGGAGATAAATTGTATGCCCTGCTTGGGAGAGGGGATGTAATAGCTACATTCTAATCCATTGCTTGTATGTTTAATCTATAATGGGCAGAGTCTGATACATAGAGTAGTGTAAGTATTTTCAAATAGTGTCATAAAACAGATAGTTTACTGCAGTAGATATTAATTCTGTCCCATATTTCTAAAACAAGTAGAGAAACTTTTGAAGTCTTTAAATGATGGGTGGAGCTTTGCCCTCTGTTCCCTTTCAGTTAGAGAAGTGATTGTAGGCAAACTGGACATTAATCTGGTGGTTATGGCCCAGATCAAAAGCACTAGCAATTATTTTAACCCTGAAGACTTGTGAAGTCTCAAGAGATTAAATTATTCTTGTGTGGTTATGCTGAGAAAGAATTATTGAACATTCTGTTTTTAATCACACAAGAAAGGGAAGGTTGGGTGTGAAAGCAAACACAACTCTATATTTTGACACACATCCTGACTATATAGGCATTTCAGCCTTAGCTTTCTTAAGTGTGTTTTCCTTTCCTCTGATTTCATTTTTAAAATGAGATGTTCGATGAGAAATCCAGAGAAGACTTTCTTTGAGGGCAGGAAGCTCATGTCCGTGTTCTTTGTGGATTTCTCTGCAGACAAAGCTTTCGTTGATCTTTAAAATCTTAAATCTTCAAGCTTCTGAGAGAATTTTAAAAATAGTCCTCTAGTTAAGAATAGCCAAAGCCAATTATATGAAAGATATAATCTCCTTCCTGGGGTTGAGTGAGAGAGTAATGATTGGCCTGGATACGTTCCTTCCACTTTATGTATCCATTAGTTTTGATTGATTATTCCAGCTCAGTTAAGGATTAGACACTAATCCTCTGGATTCTCATTGACTTGACTCCTAGCCATGTAGTTGATGGTGGTTTCCTACTCAAAGTATTTGAACTGTCAAAGCAAAAACTGCACCACATAAGGTTAAATAGAGAAAGAAGACTTTATTCAAGACTATTGCAATAGGAGAGAGAGATCAGAATGCAGTTTGAAATCAATTCTATTAAGCAAAGTTTTAAAGAGGAGGGTTTCTAAGCACTGGGGTGGTTTAGTAGAAAAGTATTGAAGAACACTTTGGGGGAGCTTGATTAATGGATGTGTTGTACCCATGCAGTTATTTCTGAGTTGAAAATTTTGGTCTCTGTGATTAGGCCATCTGTGTTTGGTGCTAATTGGTGCCTATCAAAGTTAGGGTCCTTGGGAGACTGAGGTTGCAGTGAGCCAAGGTTGCGCCATTGCACTCCAGCCTGGGCAACAAGAGCGAGACTGTTTCAAAAAAAAAAAAAAAAGTTACCATCCTACTTTCCCATAGAGGCTGGGATATAGGGGACTATCTTCCTTGATGATTACATTTCAAAGGAATGGCTCTCTGGACCTTAAGGAAGATATTATTGGGTTGTAAAACTGGCAAGCAGCTTTTAAAATGATTTACATCTGAAAGAGGGAGAGAAAGAAATTATGATTACAAGTTTTCTAAAGTAAGTAATCTAAGAAAAGGGAGGTCAAAGGGCCTAGAGTCAGGAAGCAGCCTTTTTAAGTTTAGTCAAGCTAGGGGAATGTTAAGGCCATCTTGGTCAGTATCTTAACAGTATATGTTTTTTAAATTCAAAAAATTCCAATTAAAAAACTTTTTTTAGTTTGGCTTAATTTTATATCTTTATTGAAAAATTAGCTGCTTCTTTGTGATACTTATTAAAATAAGAGTTTTATTCATTTTACACCAGTGCCTAGAATGTGTAAGGCAATATTTCTAAAGATAGACTTCTTTGGTCCCATATCCTTGATATTTTATTATCTAACATTTAATATCTACTGGTGATATTTTCTTACTATGCTGTTTTATGTTTTTTTTTTTTTTAGAGTTTTTCCACTTAATGGTAAAACTTAAAGCAAAATGTATAACTTCTGGGTTTTACAGGGCTCAGTATACACTACAAGTATGAAAAGAAGTATGAGGACAAATAAGAGAAACTTAGCTGGAAGTGTGATGATTTTTTTAGTGGTTCTTGATTAGGTGGGTCTCAAGTCTCTTAGATCTTAGCAGTTGTCAAGAGGGCTTCAAAAGGGTTGATGACAATAGCAATTGCACTGAAGAGCCCTAGATTTGTGCTGCCCAATGTGGTAGCCATTAGCCACATGTGGCTTATTGAATCCTTGAAACATGGCTAATCTGTATTGAGATGCGTCGTGTCCAATATGCACTGGCTTTTGAAGAGTTACTATGAAAGAAAAGAATATGAGATATATAAAAAATCTTAAGTTTTTTGTTGATTTCATGTTGAAATGATAATTGTGGCTATATTGGGGTACATAAAATTTATTAAATTTAATTTCACTGTTTCTTTTTACTTTTTATGTGGCTACTGGAAAATTTATCATTGCATATGTGACTTGCATATGTGGCTCTTATTCTATTGGACAGCACTGGCTTTACGTTTTTTTTGATAAGTAATATCAAGAGATATCAAGATATCACTGTGTTAGAGTACACAGGTCCGAGCTTTAAAATTGACAATTTAGTGAAGGACAAGAATTTTCCATTTAACTGTGTCCCTGGCATAAATTGTATAGAGATTTGTCTGTGTGTAGTATGTTCACTCTCACTCCCTAATACTTTGCCCCTCATTCTGGCCATGCAGAACAGCTTGTCAGAATTGGGGCCCTCTTGGTAATGTCAGCATACTTGTTGCTTGCTCTTAACTGGATTGCTTCTGAAATGTTTCTTGAAAATGAAACTGCTTCAACAATAAGCTTCTTAATTATGTCATGAGCTCACCATGAGGGTATACAAACAGATCCTCAGCAGTAGCTGATTTTCCTTTAATTGTATCTCATTCTTATGTTGGAATATCCTGTTTCTTATTCATGAAAAGCTCTAACACATGTTAATCCATTACAGGTGGAGTAACTAATACGGCACAATATCAGAACAGGCTAATGGTATATGAACCTAACCAGGTAAGAATCATATAAGAACACCTCATTATTTTAATTAAAATGAATTTTAAAAGATTCCAGAGTAATTAGTAATTGGAATGCCAAGTCTACACACACAGATATGCATCTTGAGCTTATATAGAGAAAAGGAAGCATCTGATTAAACTGCTTTTTGGTTCATTTTTTTTGTTTTGTTACTCAAAACATTTCAGCTCCACTAGTTTTGTGCTATACACAACACATCCCCCTTTCAGAGTTTTGCATCATATAGAAATGATTTTAACTGCCCCATTGCAATGTCCTTCTGGAAGGGGCTGCCATTCTAGGAGGGAATCATGCTTATGGTTTATTCTAAAACACAAGTATTAACTTAGTATAGCCCAAATGACCTAAAACAGTATCTAGGACAACTCTAAAGAACTATATGAAGAGTTTGAGAGATGGGAAGTATCTGAAGAGTTTTCATCTAACAGCTGGGGATTGAATATGCATTTGGATGGTGCCTGTCCCTTCTTTTGTCTACTACTTTTCATGTACACCCAAATACTATTTTTCCCCCAAAGGAAATATTTTTGTTCTCTTTTCCATATACCAAAATATGTATGAACCTTGGCAATTGTGTGCTGAATGTTGCCATTTCTATGATTTTGGTAATGTAAATATTTTTGATTATGACAGTATTCTGAAATGATTTGTAGGTTTAATATTCATCAGTTGAAGGTAATGGGATATGACACAACAGGTTGGCTTTGGCAGTCTGGGTTGGGACTGGTCACCAAATTTATGTCCATAGTGGACTCAGTGTATTTAGTATCTTTTTATTTTAGCAATTACTTGATTCTGTATTTAATGAAGGCATTTCTCTCTTTGCAAAGTGTGTTTCCTGATGTCATTAGAAGCTGTAGATTTCAGAGACCAAATGTCCGTGGGTCAGCTGTCTCAAGAGGGATCGTTAATTGCAGTTGCTTGAGTTTGGTGCACACGTGGTTAAAGAGGAAGAAGGTGTTAACATTTCTCAAATGAGTTCTGTTTCATGTTTGTACACACATGCTCTTTTAAAAAATTCTGCTGGCATATTGTTTACAGTGGGTACTGGCAAACATCACATCTGCTTGCATCTTGCTCAGAATCTCAATAACTCTATCATTCGGCCCTGGTGCTTATTTCTCTTCTAGGCCTTTGTGGAGAGTCGATAATGCCTGCCATCTGCCACAGAGCACATTGCTACCTGCCAACAGGCAGGCTGGGGTGACCTCTGCTTCCCCACCACTGATTAGTATTCACACGCTAGCTTATTAGGAATGACCCCACCAGGCCTCTCTGTTTCTTTGCCTTTGCAGTGGTTGGCGGCTCACCTGGCAGGCACTGCAGTGAAGGAAGCTGAAGATATAATCAGGGGATGCAGGCAGGCTTTGCAAACCAGATGGCATCCATAGTCTGGTGGCAGGGGACTGGACTGCTAATGCAAACATTGATTCCTAATACTGTAATGGGTTGTATCATAGAAAACACCTAAGAAAAGCATCCTCAGAGTTTTGAGTTAAATATATTCATGTGTAATGTATTATAGATATTAGCAAAATAGCTGAAAGGCAGGCTTGACTCTTTTATTAAAGAAGACATTTGATTGGAAGGAAATTCTTATGATATGTTTGAATGGGGGAACAGATGAATGCAAGCTTTTCAAGCCGTACAAATCACTTCTTTTCTTGAGTGTATCTTTAAAAGAGAAATTAGAAATGAGCTAGTCTATATGCCTATTAGAGTGGACCAATTTTTATACAAAATGTTTATTGTTGTTGTCTTTTGCTTCTTCCCTTACAGTTTTGTGAAATGGTGAAATTCTATGTATTCAAAACATCATATGACTTTTTTTTTTTTTCTAGCCGAAATCCATTTTTTTCTTGGCAAAAAGGAATCTGGGTTATTCCTGTATGCTTAGTGTTTAGGTAGAAAGAAAACTGTTATGTTTATTTACCTGTCCATTACTTTCTTTACTTACCTGTCCATTACTTAGTTGAGATTTAAAATTAAAGTCATGTTTGGTCTTCATTTAATTTTACAATGAGAGCCTTATTTTATGAAAGGTTGGGCATACTCTTCTCATTACTGAGGGTGAACCAGAACCAAATATTGGAGGTTTCACCATTCCCTAAAGTTATCATATAAAACTTAGTCTTCCAGCGGGGCATGGTGGTTCACGCCTATAATCCCAGCACTTTGGGAGGCTGAGCCTGGTGGATCATGAGGTTAGGAGTTCGTGACCAGCATGGCCAACATGGTGAAAGCCCATC
This sequence comes from Macaca thibetana thibetana, assembly GCF_024542745.1. Taxonomy (NCBI): domain Eukaryota; kingdom Metazoa; phylum Chordata; class Mammalia; order Primates; family Cercopithecidae; genus Macaca; species Macaca thibetana. Next base: position 94,178,753 of record NC_065581.1, read on the forward strand.
TCTACTAAAAATACAAAAATCAGCCAGATGTGGTGGCACATGCCTGTAATCCCAGCTACTTGGGAGGCTGAGGCAGGCGAATTGGCTTGAACCTGGGAGGCGGAGGTTGCAGTGAGCCGAGATCACGTCACTGCACTCCAGCCTGGGCAACAGAGCGAGACTCTGTCTCAAAAACAAAACAAAACAAAACTTAGTCTTCCACCAAAACAAATAAATGTGTGCCTAGAAATAACCTTTCCCAATTTGGCAAAAGATGTGACTGTTAATATATTAAAGGAGGCTGATAAAAGGAAGTGTGGGTGGTTTGTTGCTGAACAAAATCTTAGCTCTTCCACTGATCTCAGGAAGTTAATTTTGGAAAGAACAGCAGAGCCATTACCCTATCTTATCTAGGGGCCTAAGGTACCCAGTGATTATCATCACATCATTTTGAAAAAATGAATATGCATTGAACATTTTTCATGTGCATTTTTCTAAGTGCTTTATGTATATTAGCTCATTTAATCTTCACAATAGGCTTATCAGGTAGGCATTATTATCCCCATTTTACAGATGAGAAAACTGGCACAGAGATATTAAGTAAATTGCTTAAGATCACATACAAGTTATAAACCCAGGCAGTCTAGATCCAGAGACTGTTTTCTTAATCATTGCACCACTGTGTAAGGTATACCTAGCCATGTGCTTTCACGCTTAATGTATTTGCATGAATAAATTCTCTGAATTGGGTGAGATAAACATCATGAAAATTTCAATGTTCCCCTTATATAATTCAAAATGCGCTATAAAATGCAATGCAAACTAGCAGAGATGCCATGTGTAAATCGCAAAAAACAATTGGAATATGTGACTCTTTTGTACTTGTTCTCATGTAAGAAGCACACACCTTTCAACATATATAAACAACATCCAAACAGAATGTTTGATAAACATTAGGGTTCCCACTACTTATGAGGCACTCATTACTGTTTTCTGACATGGAGGTCTCCTACTAACAGAATGCACTTAAATTTCTTTTTTCAGAATAAGTGGATAAGCCGTAGCCCCATGCTGCAGAGAAGGGTCTACCATTCCATGGCTGCTGTAGAAAGGAAGCTTTATGTTCTTGGAGGCAATGACCTAGACTACAATAATGACCGGATCCTTGTGCGCCATATAGATTCTTACAACATAGACACTGACCAGTGGACACGTTGCAGTTTCAACCTGTTGACTGGCAAGTACCTTTGATTAAGTAAATCAGGAAAAGTAGATTCAAGAAGTCACCAAACATGTTTCATAGACATCTTTAGGGCATCACTAAATATTAAGTGCATAGTTGTAGAAGAACCTGCATTTATTAACCAGAAAGATGTGTATCATTTATATTCTAACAGAACTGGACTCATTTAGGTAGCTGAGCATCTGATTTCTCAGGGCCTATATTACCACCATTATGTACATCCTCATATGGCTGAGAGGCATGTCAAGTCCATTATCATCCATCAGTATTAACATGGAACTCTGATACAAATAGGAGGAACCAGACACTGAAAGATTTAATAACTCTTTACAGAAGGAATTTACTGTTACTTCTCACTGCTTTTAGTCTTATTTCTTGTGAGTTCAGGAGGAGCATGGTCTTCATTATTTGTCACTGTCAAATACTGTTTCTGGGAGTATTCTCCTAGAAATGAAACCCTTAAGTAGTTCTGTGCACAGGAGTTTAGCGGCATTTCTGGCCACAAATACCCATCCAAGCATTTACCACAGGGCAACATTAGGTATGGACCATTCTCATCCCAAAAAAGGATGAAGGTAACATGGTGAACAACTTACCCCTCATGTTTCTTTATGGAGTTAATAACTTTTTCCCCCTTGTCAGCTTGCATTGTTAACATCTATAAGTGATCAGATCCCTTCCAGGTCTGCTCAAATAATAGGAAAAATCATAAACCGAAAATGGTAGGTTGGGTTGAGACATTTTAGTATGCTGAGTGGGCACTCAATCCCTTGCAGCTGCTGCTGGGGGAGGCAACACTGGGAATCTAACCAGAGGGTTAGACGCTTGTATTGAGCTCCTGTTTTTGCAAAATGATTTTTGAGGCCCACTGAACAAGGACTTAGAAACTCGGGCCCTCGATTCTGGATCTGTGATTCTGCCTGCTGTAAGATCCAGCTTATTTATTACCCCAGTCAATCCTGTGTCAGCCCATCAATAAAAAGAGACTCTTTCACTCTCTGATGGCCTCCAGGGAAGAATATGTGGTAGTGAGTTATTCTGTCTTCTTTTTGAAATGGGAGGGGAAACCTTTCATCATTTTGGCGTGTCAGTATCTGGGGATTATCCAGGCTGGTCCCAGCTCAGGAACTTTAATATAATCTTTAAAATGTTGGGTATGTAAAGAAAGGTAGGATAGCAAGTTGATCAATCTTTTCTGCCGTTTGTCTTCATTTGGGGCCTGCTAGGGGCATGGCTCTGCTTTATTGGCTTCTTGGAGTTGCAGCTGTTACTTTACAAATGTAAGCACTTGCCTAAAAAGCATTTGTGGGTACTAGAAGAGGTGTTTGCATTTCTATAATATACCTTATTTCCACCACTGTAAATTAATGGCATATGACATAGTATAGAATTCAGTTCTACATGGCTTACTATTGCTGTATTTAATGCTGTATTTACTAACTTGGCTGGCTAATAAGTGTTTTGGCCTGGTTCTGACCCGACACAGATTCATTCTCTGAGAAATAGTGCTTAATTTTTCTGAGTACTGGGAGGCAGTGATTAGTTGTTGCAAAAATCCCATGGAGTATACAAATGTGCCACAGGGGAAAATTGTATCCCTCAGTGGCAAAAGGGTTAATTAAAATATGTAAGAAATGGATTTTTTTTTCCTTTTTATTCAATTCTCTTTACTTTAGGCCAAAATGAATCTGGAGTTGCTGTCCATAATGGGAGAATATATTTAGTTGGTGGATATTCAATTTGGACAAATGAGCCTCTGGCTTGTATCCAGGTGAGTGGTTGAAGTTCCTTTTGAAGTTTGTTCAGGTGGTTCAGTGAGGTTACATTTTGTAATGCTGCTACTGAAGAAAGATATTTATGTTTAGAAAGAGGCTTAACGTCTCCTTTTTGTGTGCAACTAGTTCAGCCACTAAACTTCATCCTGTATCGTAAAAGTGATGCCTAAGTAAATTATTGAGCTCTATTAAAAATAAAAATGGGGATGAGCTTTGAAAAATATATGTAATATATACTGGAAACTGGGAAATTGGGATAGCTTTCCCTTTCTCATAAACCAAACACTTCTAAAAATCTTTGGCAATAGTTCCTTCACATCCCTCAAGTTTTACAAATACTTCCTTTCCACACCATTGCCTTATTTTCTGTATTACACTTCATTCATTCCCATACAGTTCATTCAAGTCCCTGATAGGGACAGCCTCTGTTCCAAAGAATAGCTCTGGTGCATCAGCATATGAGGAGCCCAGGCTGGGCAAGTTGCCAGCTGGGCCTCTCAGAAGAGCAATAGCCCTTGTTGATAGACACATTCATAGTCTTATTCCTATTATTATTTTACAGTTATTACCATAGTTTTCTATTTTACATGTTCTCTGATAAAATATTGACATGTATTAGCCCTGACCTTTCTTCCTGACCTCCAGAAAAGTATATCCTTATAACTACTTTTATCATCTAATCTCATCTTTATGGGAAGATTTTTAACAACTGCATCAATATCTTTAATAGTTGCTGAACTGTTCAACATTTTTCTTTCTTTATCAGTCACATCTCATAAGGTACGTATATTTTCAAGAAACTTCCATGTTTTCTAAGTTTTCAAGATTGCTAGCATATAGTTGTTGTGTTATCCTTAGTTATATCTCCCTTTACATTCATAATATTGTCTCTTCTTCTCTTGATTTGTCTTGACAGAGGTTTGTCTGGGGAATTTAAAGTACTTCTATTATTCATATAGATGAAGTTTAAAAAAGTCGGCAAGGGTAAGGTAGATAAGGAAAATATAATTAACAAGCTTGTCTGAATGGATATGAGTTCTGACTGAGCAGTTGGAAAGAATATATTTTTCTTAGCATACATGGAACATTTACAAAAACCAGTCATGTACTAGGGTTAGGGTTAAGAAAACTTTAGTTAAAAAAATTAAGTATTGTATAGTATTATGTATCTCTAATACAATGTAATTAAGTTAGAACTTAACAACAAGAACAAAAAAACCCTACATAACTGGAAATAATAAAACACATTGCTATATAACTTATGGGTTAAAGAAGAAATCATAATGGAACTCAAAAAATTTCCCAGAACTGTGATAATAAAAACAATACACAGCAAAGCTTGTGAGATATAGCTTCGTAAGTTAGAAAATGAACCAAAAAGTAATCCCAAAGAAAGTAGAAGGGGAGAGATGATAAAGATGAGAGAAAATTAATAAACTGGGAAACGATAATACAGGAGAAAATAATTATCAAAGCCACACACACACGAAGAACCACATAAGACTTTAAGGGAGTTCACTGAAGGCTGCCTTGTACTGGTTTTAGTTAGTTAATGGAAAGCTGCCTTAGACTAGAGCTTCGTCCTGTCTTTCGAATAACAACAAATGAGCAAACTTTTCTCCAAAGAGTGCTTCTAGTCTTCATCCAAGCATGTATTTGGTAGTCTTTCATAGTCTTTCAGGTTTCTTTTTAGTTTTTACTTTTCAGAATTGGTAGAACTTGGAACTGGGCAACAGTTCTCTATGGTCCTGGAACGCTGTTTTTAAAGTGGCTTTGGGACCCTCATTTGATCACTTTTGCATAATGGAAGTAAGTTTGGGTTTCTCATGAAATAAAATTGTAAATTTTAAATACATTTATGAGCATTTGTCTACTAATTTTAGTATCAGATTAGCTCAAGGAATAGAAAATGAGTGGAAATCATAACATAATGAAGAAATAAAGAAAACGCTGTACATATCAAGTATAGGAGACCAGAGTGCTGCCATAGTGCACATTTTTTCCACATCTCATATTTTGTTAAGAGTCTTGAATGTTAGCTTGTAAGACATAGAAACTTAAACTTCGTAGTCACATCATTTGCTTTTTGTCACCAAAGAATTTTTCTGTAGAATGATCACTAATCATATACACTAATTAATTGCTAATGACATTTTACTGTTTTCAAACAAATCCATCCACAAGAAATGAAGAGTTATACAAGTGCGTATTTTAAACCACTGAGGATGTTTGAGAGTATCCTCATGATTATGGTGATTCTCAAAGGGGATTCAATTATTTTTTTAAATCAATACCTGTATTAGAATAAGTTTAGAATTATAGAATAAGTTTCACCTCTGAGATTGTACAATAATATATTCTAATATATTTGCTTTTAAATAAAAGTCAGCATGATGGGTATTTCTGTGTTCCAGTAGCCATTTTGATGAACAGAATCAATCCTTTGGCAAATGCTGTTTATTCCTTTGGCTGGCACACTGGTCCGACAAAGCACAGACAAATTTGTTAATTTTTTTTTTTTTTTCCTGACATTGTGTTGCTCTGTTGCCCAGGTTGGAGTGCAGTGGCGCGATCTTGGCTCACTGCAACTTCCGCCTCCTGGGTTCAAGTCATTCTCCTGCTTCAGCCTCCTGAATAACTGGGATTTCAGGCGTGTGCCACCATGCCCAGCTAATTTTTTGTATTTTTTAGTAGAGACAGGGTTTCACCATGCTGGCCAGGCTGGTCTCAAACTCCTAACCTCATGATCCACTCACCTCGGCCTCCCAAAGTGCTGGGATTACAGACGTGAACCACTGCACCTGGCCCATTTGTTATTTTTAGGAGCCTTTACTATTAATAGGTAACAAGTATCCCTATAAGCATATGGATTATCACTTAAAGGGATGTTTGAAATAGAGGTATTCAAGGATAGTCACATGTATCTTTCATTTTAGTTAAATGACAGCTGGTTACAGGCTATATTATCATTCATTCTGAACTAAAGCTCAATTTTTTTTTTTATGTTATAGATGACTATAGAACAATTTGTTTCAATACATTCACAGTAATAAATTGATGGTTGGAGAGAATAGCTACATGTTCAAAAGTAGGCCACTTCTTTACTACTTAAAGAATATCCAACAGAGGCAAGATGATGGAAGACTGGAATAGTATTTATGAGAAAATGCTTAACAGTGGAAATTCCTAAGTATGTCAGTGGGTTGAGAAGTACAGAAGCATGGTGGGGAAAATCATATACATACTAAAAATATAAAGGTTTAAATTTTTTGTGTCATCAACCATAAATCTATATAATGTTTGATCTAAGATTAATCCACAAATCATTAATCCAAGAGCATGGCTGATTAATGGAAGTCATACTTAAATAGTTCTGAGATTGTTCTATTAACATTCGGAAGTACTAATTGTTTTTTGCCCTCAAAAGTACCAGCTGATAATTTCTCATTGAACTGTCCCTTCTGGACCCTAATCCAAGCTCATTTAACTGTGATTTGTAGGATTCAACCACAGTGGGATGAAGCATGTCCAATGTTGAAAAAGCATACTTTATTTCCTGCTACTACTCTGATTTAGCACAGACTATTTATCCATCAGAAGGACAACCCAAACAAGAGAAAATCAGAGATACTCTTAGATTGAGATTTGGACTTGTTATTAATAAACACTTATGGAAAATACTAGAAATAGATTACTGACGAAAGTGAAGGTGTTCTTGTTTGTTTAGTGGGTGTGTAAACTAATGTCTGTCACAGAGGTTTGACTCTAATCTTGTGTGCCATGGATGACAAGTGGCACATAAAGGAGCAGCTGCGTAAGTGTGCAAGTGATTAGTCTATGTTTCTAGATCACCTCTGCTGTTCTCTTCATTTACTATTATTTCTTTTTGGCTGGAGGATACAGTGCCAGCTTGGCACCACATTCTCTCAAACGCCTTCTTTCAGCCAGTTTACAGGGGAGTGTTTTGGAGAAAAACTGCCAATGCTTCCTTTTCCCTTCTCAGATTAAATACATTACATCTGCTTAACATATGCAGTCTCTGTTGGCCCAGGAAACCAGACAAAAGCTCTCTGGATGATTATCTCATTAGTATTTTGCCTTCTAAAAATGTTTTCAGTCAGAAGGGAGAGCACACAATCCTTGCTCTTTCTGGGTTGCATCCTGAGCTCAAATACTGGCTCCACCCCTTGCCGTGTGACCCTGAGAAAGTCATTTAATTTTTTCTGGTATCAATTTTCTTCTCTGTAAATTGAAGACAATACTTATCCTTATAGAGTTGTGGTAAATACTAAATGACTTCTGATTTACTTTCTGTATCTAATGAAATACTGGCCAAAATCCCACCGGGGTTTTCCCTTTTCTCATGGGGCGAAGTAGTCAAACTGATCTTGAAAGTTTCTCTAGGAAAGTAAATGTGTAAGAATAATCAAGAAAATTTTGAAAATAAATGGAGTCTTGCCTTACCTAGTCAAAACAACTGTAAATGTGACACTGAAAGAAAATACGTCAATTAACAAGAGAACAGAGAAAACGTTTGTATTTAGTATATGAGTTATTTTAAATTAGTAGTGACGGGGTATATTGTTCAATAAAGAGATTGGGACATCTAATTTCCATTTAAGTTTGTTCTTTCTTTTATTCTAGGACTTAGTAATTTCCTCCTTTGTGAACACGGATTCCCAAATTTCAAGGGCCCATTTCCTGTAAAATAATGTGTTATTGCAGTTAAAGTCTTTTTTTTTTTTTTTTTTTTTTTGAGATGGAGTATCGCTCTGTCGCCCAGGCTGGAGTGCAGTGGCGCGATCTCGGCTCACTGCAAGCTCTGTCTCCTGGGTTCAAGCCATTCTCCTGCCTCAGCCTCCAGGGTAGCTGGGACTGCAGGTGCCTGCCACCACACCTGGCTACTTTTTTTTTTTTTTTTTTTTTTTTTAGTAGAGACGGGGTTTCACCGTGTTAGCTAGGATGGTCTCGATCTACTGGGCTCGTGATCCACCCGCCTCGGCCTCCCAAAGTGCTGGGATTACAGATGTGAGCTACCGCGCCCAGTCTATTGCAGTTAAAGTCTTAAGATTTATCCACACAGGTGATAGATGAAGGCATGAGAGTGGACTAGATCATTAAAGAAGGATACTAAGAGGTCTGTGATTGAAATATTGGGAAACACCTACGTCCAGGATGCAGATGAAGGAAAAGGGACCCAAGGTGGATTGCGATATGACAATGTCAATGACAAACTTTCATTTTTTTAAAACACTAAATCCAAGGGAGGCAAATGTTTAAATAGAGAAAAGTCAAATGAAGAGGGATTAAGATAACAGAAGACTTGAAAGAGCCGAATAGGTTTGACAAATCGGGTGAGAGCAGCTTTCCTGAAGAAAGAATTTTCCTACTTCGAAGATTCAGCCAGGTTCAGTTAGGAGACAGCAGGCACTGACTAACAAAGAAGCTATGCTATATAAGAAGAGCGAGGCCAGGCACAGTGGCTTACACTTATAATCCCAGCACTTCGGGAAGTTGAGGTGGAAGGATTGCTTGAGCCCAGGAGTTTGAGACCAGCCTGCGCAACATGGTGAGAAACCATCACTACAGAAAATTTACAAATTAGCTAGGTGTGGTGGTGTGCACCTTTGGTCCTGGCTACTCAGGAGGGTGAGGCAGCAGGACTGTTTGAGCCCAAGAGATCAAGGCTACAGTGAGCACCACTGCACTCCAGCCTAGGTGACAGAGCAAGACCCTGTCAAAAAAAAAAAAAAAAAAAAAAAAAAAAAAAAAAGAACTCCAGCATGACCAGGAGAGAACTGGGGAAAAACTTCCAGAATCAACTGAACTAATTTTGAACTTGCTACTAAGCTGTGTTATATTCCACTACCTGCCAGACACTGAGCTAGATGTCATCAGTTTTCACAACAAAGCTACAAGGTCTTGTTTTCTTCATTTCACAGATGAGGATGTTTAAGCCAACATGATGACAGACCACCTACTAACTAGTTTGGGCAAGTTATTTAACTTGTCTAAGGCAGTTTTCTTACATGAAGATAATGCTACCTACCTCTAATTGTTCTGAAGATTAAATGCTTATAAATACACATGTATGTATATATGTACATCCAGAAACATACTACCATAGTGTAGCATTTAGTAGGAGCTTAATAAATATCTCTGGTACCATCCAAGCAAGAAAAAGAATTCCTAAGATATGGTGATGGTAGCATAACTAAGTTCAGAATTTCTTTTATGTATACATAGCTTTATTTTGAGCAGTCATATTTGATGTACAGGCTGCTTCTCTTCCTCTTTTGAAGGTACTGGATGTAAGCAGAGAAGGCAAAGAAGAAGTATTCTATGGACCTACACTCCCTTTTGCTTCCAATGGAATAGCAGCATGCTTCCTTCCAGCTCCATATTTCACATGCCCTAACCTTCAAACTCTTCAAGTGCCTCATCACAGGATTGGCACCGTCTGAAAAGCCAATGCCATCATGAACAGGAGGAAACCATAGCCCTGACTGTTGGATACTGGGCATGAAAAGACTCAGTGCTCAATGCTTCCTTGTCTTGCTTTATAGGTCTTGTATTCTGATAAATTTAAGCAAAAAATGAACAATTTTCTAAAATACATTATTAAAAACTCTTGTCACCCTTCTCAGTGTATGTCAACATGCAATATGTATGACTTTTATTGTGGTATAGCTTAGTGCCAACTTAAGGTACATTGTGTCCCAAGGGTCTTTAGAGCATTCTTTGTACACTTTTTCTAATCAGCACTGTCTTAAGATAACATAACACTGTTAGTAAGGCAATTTACTGGACAAAATGGCATCGATGATCTTAAAAAATATACATTCTGTACTTAATCCCTTTATTATTTAAAGCGGGGCTTGTAATTTTTCTTTTTAAAATTTAACATTAAGCAGCCCTGCTCAGTAGAGACTCAGCATTATGACATCATAAATTTTTAAATACCATATTTTATTCAAGGTGATACGAATAATAGACATACACTGGAACAGCAGTTGGAACACCCAGATTTTTCACCTTGGTTACGCTGACCTTGGGTCAGAACCTAACTTTACAATACTTCAGTTTTCCCACCTTTTAAGGAGGATAATTACTGATTTCCATGTTAATTTAAAAGAACATCATGAGGATTAGGCAAACATTTTGAAATACTTTGCCCAAGAAAAAGAAAAATGTTACTGAAATTACAAGGTATTTTACTGTCTTTAGAACCTTGTAAATGAACAGGGAGATTATTTTTGAAGTTTAAAAATTACTAGATAGAATTTGGAAACATGTTATGGAATAAATGATTCTAAAAAGCATGTGAAAGAGACACACAATTAGGAAATAGGGAGTTTATTAAAATCAAAGATATCTAAACTTGTACAGATATCTAAACTTGCCTCAAGTAACTCTCAGATGTCGCATTTAAAATCATTTAGTGAAAAATGACATTTAAAGCTAAAAAATAATTTAGTTGTACTAATTATGGTACCATAAAGTGCTTTGACATAAATTTGAACCTAGAATTGGCAGTTCTAATAAAAGTTTTTCCACTTTGTTAAAGGTTATGTCAATCTTGAGTGCTTGTGGGATTCTTCTCCACCACCAATACATATTTTATTACTATCACTTTTAATAATGCATAGGAATTCTTTTTTAGGCTAGTTTTTGAGTTTGCTTTGTCTATAACAAAAAATAAATACAACAACTTAATAATCACATTTGAAAACAAATTTAACAAGTATAATGTGAGTTTTTCTTTTTTTCCTAACTTCCTCAGGACCTAGGTCACCTTTATTAAAAGGAAGAATTCACTCTTTTTTCCTTGACAGTTTAATCATTCAGCAATCCCTCTCTTAAAGGAAATTGTTATTTTATTCATGTAACCATTTTTTGTAATCAAAAGTGAATAAAAATGATCTTTTTGTCTCACAGAATTCACTAACTTCATATATCATTATACATAAAACATAGAAATAAATATATGGTTTCTGGTTATTCAGATTTAAAGGGCAGGAAGGAGACTAGGGAGAAGGAAAACAGGTAGATTTTTAAAAGAATAGGAATTTAGTATAGACTAAATTCCTTAGTATACTTAGTATATTTCCTTTAGTATAGACAAACCACTGTTGAGGACAGTTCTCAACAGTGAAAATTGATATTGACAATTGATATTTAGAATGAAGACAGCTTCTTTAAATGGTTTAAGCCATCTAAACTAAATTTTAAAAATGCCTTACCAAGGCAGGAAAATGAACTCCAGTATTTCAGAAATCTTTTCAACAGGGACTTAAGTATTCAGCTATATTAATTTTTGTACTTGGGACATGAATTTTCTCTCTAGCAGTTTTACCTAGTAAAACTATGAAAATCTATTTGTATTCCCAGGCCCTACATCCAATCAATGAAAGGGAAAGCTCTAAAAACAAGCTTACCCAACTAATGGAAAGGTAGCCTGAGACTACCCTCATTTCTGTATATATTTTTAACAATTCATATAAAACAAATCAGCATATATTATCAACCCCTCCTAAGTGATCTTTATAATGTAATATTCACTAATATTACAGAACTGAACTCAGAATTTTAAAAAGTTTTACCAGGTTCAGACACATCCTTTATAACTATAGCCAATAGTAGTACAAAAACATAACATCTCTTCCCTAAAAGGGAAAAAAACCTCGATAAGTTATAATTAGATCCTTTTATTCAAGGTTATCAATAATAGAATTCTATTAAACTATGTCTGGTCATATGAGCCAAATTTCACTGAAAGTATTCAAATATACATTTTCGATTTAAGTGAACTACCCTATAGTAATTCATCTTCCATTTCCATTTTTATTCTTCAAAATTAAAGGTTATATTGTATTTGTAATGTAAATTATTATACTAATGTGAATTTCTATAGGAAGGTCATGAGACTTGCAAACATTTAAATATCACTTCAAGTTTTTACTTTAAAAGAGAAAACAAAATACAGTACCACACAGATGATAACAGATATTCTTGGTGTTAAAGGAAAAGCCAGCAAAGATGTGAATTTCTAAAATCATCTGTACAATGCATTAACACTTCTTAGATCCTTAATAACAAAATAGCAATTAGGTAATGATTAGGGTACTTTTCATACTTTTTCCTTCATATTTTCTTCACACTTTAACCACATGTACATCAAACTCTTTCAGCTACCACGACATCGGAAAACCTAACTTTCTATAGTTTTACCACAAATATAAAAACATCAGTAATAAGATAGAAATTATTCCTTCTGGTAACATGGCTCATTTTTACTTTAGCTTCCACATAATGAATCTGTTATAAAAAGGAAGTTTTCAATAATCAAGGGCACAATGTAAGTTAAATATATACTTTTATTACTATATATAAATTTTTATCATATGCACAAATAACTCATAAATATGTATATAAAATTAAAATGTCCACAATTTTTCTAGAAGCATAATTCACAAATGCAATGAATTGGACGCCATCGGCACAACAAAAATTTTAGTAAGTATAAACTGGTCAATTCCAACCATTTGGTAATTTACAATGCAGGTTATCACACTATCAAAACACACATATCTTATTAAATTTGTGAAGAATATGCTACGTTGCTAGCTTCCCAAACCAACTGTTTCTATCCAAATAAAGCATATTATTTATATTGGCATACTATACTCTTGCCTGACAAGGCAATATTTTTAACTCTAAGAGGGGTAGGCAAAAGATCAGTTTTTTGGAAAATATAAGATTTATATAAAAAGTCTGGATAAAAAAGCAGTGGTTTAGTACAGATGATTCAACTTTTGGTGAGGTTTCTGTATCTATTTACCTTTCAGACATGGGGAGACATGAGTGGTATGATAACATGTACGGTTTGGGGAAGGCAGATTTCTAAAGGCTTTTCTCGACTGTAGAAGCTTGTCAAATTTTTATATAACACATAATTTTAGCTGTCAAAGATTCTGTGAAAGTACATGAAAACAAGTCCATGTAATTATTTAAGAACAAGGTAGTTTAAAAAATTTGTTGTAAAGCATGGAAGAAAATAATAATAGGTAATGAAAACCCACAAACATCTGACTCCCAAATATTATATAGATGCTGAGGTAGAAAAAGTTGAATATGCTTAAGAAGAAAACATACGAAGGACAGGTATAGATATACAAGTTTTAAACTATGAAATTCTTCTAATGCAAATGAACTCAATACTGAATGACTTTTCCACAATCCTCCGTGCTTCCTTCCTCGCCATGGAAACGTTCTAATTAAATTGAAATTTAAATCATAACCAAATCCAAATGCCTAATAAAGTCCTTTCATCACTGTTGTCCTTCAATCGTCTTTTATACTCTATCTGGTATTGTATAGATATTATTTGACTGGAATACTCATGTCTCCAAATGTGTATTTTAATTTTCTTCCTATTTAAGTGTCTTCAATTTCTATAGGAAACAGGTCCTATACAGTTTCCACACTGTAAACTGAATGAGACTGAGTGTAGGATGAACATGGCAATCAGAGAAAACTACAAAAGGAGCCTCTTGCTTGGAAAGAGATAAGCTTGAAGATAAAAGGTACAGTCAGATAGGTAGCAGAAAGTCTCCAGACTGAAGGGTTTGAACATCACCTTATAAACAATGGGCAGTTATTGGAAGTCCTTGAGCAGAAAAGTAACAAGAGGAAAACAGTATTTTAGGAATATACATTTCAGAACATAAGATGTAGGAGAGGACACCAGAGGTAAGGAAATAAGTAGTGCCCAGCAGAAAAAACAAACATCAAACCAGTGGATGCAAGGCATTGCAAAAAGAAAAAAAAGAAGCCTAAGAGCCTGTAATGGTAATCAACTGAAAGTGGGAGAAAAACGAAGAACCTAAAATGCCTCTGACATTTCAAGGCTAAATAACTTGGGACAATAGTGTATTCCCTGGGTAGAAAATCAAAGCAGGAGGTAGTCTGAAATAGAAAGTGACATGGGTAGCTTGACATGTTGCCTTGAGATTTCAGGAGACTCCAACTACAGAGGTTTAGAGATAAATTAGCACTAGAAAGAGATTTAAGAGATAAAAGGTGGAGCTATCAGTTCACCACTAACAGAATGTTGAGACAAAGCAGATGAAGGGTCATATCTTATGACTGGGGACAGGAAAGAAGACCATGAAGGTGCTCTCAAGATACAGTGGTCATTTCTTGATATGTCTGGGGATTGGTTCCAGGATCCCCTGTGCATACCAAAATCTGCATATACTCAAGTCCCGCAATTGGTCCTGAGGGACCTGCCTATACAAAAAGTTAGTCCTCCATATACTCAGATTTTGCATCCCACAAATACTGTATTTTAGATCCACATATAAGTGGACCCACACAGTTCGAACTTGTGTCGTTCAAGGGTCAACTGTATATGTAGGAGGGAGCAGCATCATTGTGGAACTGATGGGAAGATAAAAGACAATTGTCACAGAAAGGACAAAGAACATGAGAAAGGAGAACAAACTCAGATTTGACCAAAAAAGAATGGCTTATATTACACTGGTAGAAGAAGTAGCCTCCGAAATTACAGGGTATTTAGGGAAAAGTGGCTATTAAAGAAGCAGGTATAAGGGACTCCAAGTCTGGGAATGGAAGAAGGCAAGATTGTAGTAGTAAGTGAAAGATCAGTGAAGATTTTTTAAAAAAGGAACTGAGCCATAAATTTTCTTCTTTCGTCAACTAAAAAAAAAAGCTTTAAAAAAATTTTACTTATACATAAATACAAAACATATAATACACATACATATTGTTACAGACTTTGTTGTTACCATTTTTAAGTACAAATTTTAGTTATTCTTAGTATCTACAGATATATGTCCTAAAGCATGATTCAGTAGCAGCTTTTCCTATCCTTTAAATGTTTCATACTCTAAGAAGCAAGATTCTCAAACATATCTTTAATCAATCTCCTTTGGAAAAAAAAAACACATATATATACACACACACACACATATACACATAAATAACCTCTTTAAAGGCATCACCTTAAATAGATAAAACTCCTCAGTAACTGCTGGAACTTGCCAAGCCATACATTATTTGTTTAGTAAGTCACTATCATGATGAAAAGAAATTCAGTGTTATGAAGTCTATTAAGCAGCCTTAAGCTTTCGTTTATTCCATTTGATGAAGTTGATTTGAGAGAAAGACCATTTATATGTTATGAAAATAACAGACACTCCTTTGGATTTCACAGATTACAATTAAGAGAGAGCTATTAACTATAGAATGCTGATTGCAAAGTATTTCTTTTTTAAAGATACTCCTTGAGCCACAGAAGGGTTGAAATGTTTTCTTGAAGGAAGAGTAGAACCACGATAAAGACTATAATCCCAAGAAGGAAACAAATTACTTCAAAGTTAGAAAATATGATGTAAGAAAACATTGGAAAGTGGGATCATTCATCTGGGACATATCATTAGAGAAAGATAAAATTGAGAGGTGTTCTTTGCCTTAATTGTGCATGAGTAATAAACTAATCATGTCTGTACATTTCTTAACAGAATATGGGCCACCAAATGTTTTCACATTTATCCCATTGATTCTCACAATAACATTGTCAAATAGTAAATGGATTCTTCTTTTCTTCTCCATGAAGAAACTAGACTGAGAAAGGTTATGTAACTAGCTCAAGATCATAAAGCAAAGCTGAGTTTGAAACCCAGGTGGGTTCCCAAAACTAGGACCGGAGTTCTTTCAACCAAATAATGATCACTATGAAAAGGAGTCAAGGACAAGATCCAACTGGTAAAAAAATCTGGATGAGGTAAGAGTTCAAAAGTTGAGAAACAATGTTGTTAAAGGAAACTAAACAGGTTTCTTGGATAAAATGCTAACTCATAAGAAGCTCTGGCTAAAGAGCAAGAAGATAGATCAGCTGACTTCTCAGACCACTACTATTACTACTTTTCTAGAATATTTTTATTTATTCTCCTCTTAAAGTCTCCTTTATTTCCTCCTCCTGATACGATTTTTTAAAATGACAACTGCAAAAGAAATCATAAATAAAGAAAAAATTTGGCAACTCTTGGAACCTAAATATAAACCCTGTTGGCATGTTTACACTTTTTTTGGATATCAGCTGTATAATTCTTTAGCCAGATTCAGTCTCATTCCTAACACAGTTAAGTGTGCTTTGTAAGGGTTTTATTTATTAACTTGCCTCACACATATAAAAAAGAAAAACAAATACACAGTCATATTTCCCAACACCTTTCCCCCACCAAAAAAACAGTATAGGGTAGCCAGTATAATGTATTATTGAAAAAGTATCATTTTAAAACATAACTATTATTGTAAAAATAAAAAATAAACATGACAAATCAGTCACAAGGCAGAGAGGTAGGAAGTCATATTACAACAAAAGTCCATGGATGAAGTATCTGCTTAAGTATCTGCTTAATACTCATACACAGAAAACACTCCCAGTTAGAAAAAGTTTCTTTAATTTAGTTTAAAATTTCATCAAGGTAGAATGCAGTTTTGCAAAGTTCCAAGGATCCTATTACATAGTTGCTAATTAACCTTTAGTTCCTTATTTATACATTTTTTTTTACTTACAGATATAAAAGGGAAAAAAATCCTAGAAATTATTTTAAACAGAACATTATACAATTAATTAAAAGTAGGAATTGGAGTGGAACAATGTGGCTTTAGATACTGATAATCAATAGACAGGATGAATCACAAAATATATTAAGTATTATCATTTTCCAGTCTCTGCATCTCATCTCGTCCCACCTGTCCAAGGTGAGACAAAAGTTTGCTATATGCTTCCCTGTTTAAAAAAAAGAAAAGAAAGCAAATATATTTATTACCATTTTCATTATTTTTCATTTAAGTATTTACAAATTAAGTCTGGCTGTCCATCATCCATCCATCTATCCAGCCATCTGTCCAGCAGGCTTAGCACAACACTTCTTAAAAAGTAATGTTTTATATCTATTGTGAGTAAATCTAGATGTTAAGATGTATTGAGTTTAAGTGTGATTTTTATATATAAAATGTGTGCTAAAAAAAACATGTAAAAGTTCACTAACCTTCTGAAATATTATAATGGTCACAGGTAATAAAATACGTTCAGGAATATTATTTAAGGACAATGATGGTATGATTACAATGGGAATACTTGTATCACAAACCTAAGTATTAAAACAAAAATTCTGTAACCATAAAATAGACCTGTGTAGCAATTTCAGTATGTATCCCATTTTCTTCTTTTAACCTCTTATAGGTAACGACGTTTGAAAATAAAATACTGTCTCTCCTCCTACATTCTCTAGTATGTAGAGAATGTAACTGGGAGGTGTTTTAGATGATTTACTGTGCCTAGCAGTTATCTCACTAGTCTAAATACCTGTTCTATTCAGAACCTTTAAAACCAACCTTCTTATGGGCCTGCACAACCACACAAGGTAGTAGGCCTGAATATTTGTTTTATCAACATACTGCATTAGGGTGGTTCACACATAGCCTCTCTAGTTTTTTCATTCAAATTTGAAGACTGCTCAGAGAAGTCAGATGTGAGACATGTCTGCATGAGCTTGTTTTGTGACATGACAATAAACACCACTTCTTCAAACTACAATTTGAAGTGATTCAGTCTTCTCTCTCTAGAAAACCATAGGAGGCTAACCAAGTCCCTATGCAGAAGAAAGGAGATGTTCCATTCTGGCATACAAAAGCTTTACAAGGATGATCTCTCCAGTCTGCCCCCCCCACCCCCCGTGCCTTTTATATGGTTTTCATTTACTGTACTGAAAAACTGGATTCCATTAGTTCGCTAAAGCTATAGTCAATATAGTCATGTCTCCAAGAAAGATCTCATATATGACATTGTTTAATAAAAAATTTTCATCTAAAAATTGGAATATGCATATTCATTAGACTGTGTATTTGTATAGATACATATACACAGACACATGCATATGATTATAGTCATGCACTGCATTAGCAACATTTTGGTAAATGATGGGCTGCATTCTGGTCAATGATGGGTCCCATTAAGATTATAATGGTACTAAAAAATTCTTAATGCCTGGTGATGCTGTAGCCATTGTAATGTCTTAGTGTAATGCCTTTCTCATGTGTTTGTGGTGATGCAGGTGTGAACAAACCTACTGTACTGTCAGTCATATAAAAGTCTAGCACACACAATTGTACACAGTATATAATACTTGATAATAAGAAACAATCATGTTACTGGTTTAGTTTATGTATTTACTATACTTTACTTTTTATTGTTATTTTAGAGTGTACTCTTCTTTATACTTATAAAAATAAAAGATAACTGTAAAACAGACTCAGGCAGGTCCTTCAGGAGGTATTCCAGAAGAAGGCCTCTTTATCAAAGGAGATGACAGCTCCATGTGTGTTACTGGTCCTGAAGACCTTCCAGTGAAATAAGATGTAGAGGTGGAAGACAGTGATGTTGATCATACTGACCCTGTGTAGGCTCAGGCTAATGCGTGTGTGTCTTCATTTTTTACAAAATAGTTTAAAAATAAAAAATAATTTAAAAATAGAAAAAAGGCATTCAAGAATATAAAGAAAGAAAATATTTTTGTACAGCTATACAATGTGTGTGTTAAGCTAAGTATTTTTACAAGAGTAAAAAAGTTAAAGAAAAAGTTTAAAAGGTAAAAAAGAGTAAGCTAAGGTTAATGTATTATTGAAAAATTAAAAATTTTAAAAACAACTTTAATGTACTCTAAGTGTACTGTTTATAAAGTCTACTACAATAGTGTACAGTAATGACCTAGGCCTTCACATTTACCACTGCTCACTCACCGACTCACCCAGAGCAACTACCAATCCTGCAAGCTCCACTCACTGTTAAGTGCCCTATATAGGTGTATCATTTTAAAATCTTTGCTACCATATAATTACTGTACCTTTTCTACCTTTTCATATATTTAGATACACAAATACTTACCATCATGTGACAACTGTCTGTAGTATTCAGTACAGTAACATGTTATACAAGTTGGTAGTCTAGGAGCAATAGGCCACACCACATCGCCTAGGTGTGTGGTAGGCTATTCCATCTAGGTTTGTGTAAATATACTCTATTTGATGTTCACAAATGATGAAATTGCCTAACTACACATTTCTTAGAACCTATCCCTGTCATTAAGCAACACATAACTGTATTTTGATTCTTTAATAACCTTTAGGACATAAAAATTCCACTGTGAGTACTGACTACTCTAAAACAATTTCTTTAAGAAATAAATATAGGCTTATTCCCACAATGTTGAGACTCTAAATAGTCCAGCACTATTTTCAGTTGAGTTATGAGCCTATAAAAAAAAGTCTTATTTCCTATTTTTGACCAAAACCTATATTGTCTAACAGGGTCACTTATTCACTAGACATATGATACAGCTGACTAAATAAATCAAGCATCCCTCAAAGGGTTATGATTTGCTATCATAAATTTTATTAAAAAAACAAGACATCCAAGGCTATGAGGTCCACTTCCCAATGAAGAACACAGAAATGCGTTTTGAGCAACAGCAGCAGTGCTGAAATATACAGCTTTCTAAAGTGGTCACTTTGAAAGGAAAAACATGCAAATGTAGGTAATTGATTTTGCTAAGTTTGTTGATAAGCCATGCTACTACTATTCACACTTTGTAAAACTGATAACAATCACAGTACTGAAACATTTTTCATCTCAAAAGAACACACCCAAATTTTGGGGAATAAGAAAATAAATCATTTCTATAAGATGAAATATAGATTTTATAATCACTGCCCCCCCCCCCGACCAAATGTAATTAAATTATCAAACATACCTTTGTGCTATATTCCTGCCAAGGCCCCATTTCTGCTCTGAATCCTTCAGAGATTGAGTGAGGGTAGAAATCAAGTGGATGACAACCTGCTGGTCCAATGTTGCTACTGTTTCTAAA
The DNA here is from genome assembly GCF_024542745.1 of Macaca thibetana thibetana. Taxonomy (NCBI): domain Eukaryota; kingdom Metazoa; phylum Chordata; class Mammalia; order Primates; family Cercopithecidae; genus Macaca; species Macaca thibetana. The sequence goes on from NC_065581.1 coordinate 94,198,708, forward strand.
ATGCTGTAAACCTGATAATAGTACCTCATACCATAATCCTGGATAAACTGCCTGAAAATAAAACAGGTATATTTAGGATTACTCCTGGGGCAATTCCTTGTGCTGGTATCTACATGACAATCAACTATGAACTGAACATAACAAAGATCATTTTATATAAGATTATTGTAAGAATCTGGATGCAGTATGAAAACTATTTAAAACACTTTAAAATAAAGAATTGAACTGGCTTATTTAAGTTGAGCCACGACCAGAGTGAAAGCACTGTGGGAGGAGCGGCGAAGGGAAGAGTTGGAAGCTTGGGAGGGAGAAAAAGGGGTAAAAATCTAATCCCAGGACTTTTTTGCAATATTCTACACAGTGAAATCTGAGTGGAAAGGATATGGGAGACAGTAAGAGAAAAAAGTCAGATTTCCTAGTTACTTTTTAGTTCTTTGTAGCCCTACATAAATCAAACAATATTTTTATGAGGAAAGCAAGTTACTCCTAATATATTTTTATGGTCCTTAACTGAACAAAAGACTTTAGACCCATAGAAGGTCTTTATAAATAAAAATTCTATGTTTTAGCCTTAAAACCTCTACCCTCCACTACCAAGCAACAAAATAAAAGCCACCTAGCTTAGTAAATTATAGAAAACATTCAATCTTTGATCATATAAAATCCTTTTCTCCCCTCCTAGGGCTTCACAATTTTCACCAATCACTGTCACTGAGTGATCACAATTTAAATGAACTATAAACACTTGACAGGCACTAATTATGTGATGAGAAAAATGGAGGTACCAAAGATCCAACATAGAATGAAGGAAACGAACACAAATTATTTATCATGGTAGTGGTAGGACAGACATAGGAATAATAAAGGTAAACTGGTAGAAATCTTCAGAAAGAAATACAAAAACATACTGCCCTAACAGCACAAGACTCTAAAGGGAACAAGAGAGGGAAGAAAAAGAAAATATGCCTCAAGTTGCACTGTTATTCTTATGAACAATAGATCTACTTCTATAAAGTCCATGCTTCACAAACTAAACATAACAGAGCTTTCTGGAGCTACTCTTAGTATCTTAAAGCAAGTCAGAGAAGCAGTGACATGTACTTCTACAATCCTGAGGAACATGTTTGGCAAGGTCTGACAGCCTGTGTACTCGTCATCATGACTCACATTTCCCACTTTACCCTCTCAAACCCAGTCTAGGGCCAGGTAATGACATTTCAGTCAGTGACAGATAGCATATACAATGGTGGTTCAGTATAAGAAGATTAAAATACTGCATTTTTACTGTACCTTTTATGTTTGGATACATTTAGATACACAAATATTTACTACTGTGTTACAACTGCCTACAGTATTCAGTGCAGTAACATGTTATACTGATTTGTAGTCTAGGACCATTAGGCCATACCATATAGTCTAGGTGCATAGTGGGCTAAGACACACTAGGTTTGTTGTATAAGTACACTCTATTTGAGGGTCACACAGTGATGAAATTGGCTAACTATACATTTCTCAGAACTTATCCCTATCATTAAGAGACACATGACTGTTCATGCAAGATTCTTTCTTACTAAATTCACAGGTAATTTTAAGTCCCTTCACTTATCTTTTTCACTGGCACTTTTATTTTTCAATAAAACATCACAATGTAACAAAACTACTGCCAAAAATACAATAATTGAAATACTATAAACAAGTAGTAACACATTATGTTTTGGATAATTAGTTATTTAAAAAACATGTTGGCTGTCAAATGGCTGGCAATAGTCTCCTTGCCAGTTGGCATATTTTCCAGTTACCTAAACACAGAAGTCAGCTGGGCGGAAGGTTCTTCTTCTGACCCCACTTGGCAGGCTTTTACCATGTATTGCAGGTTCTCTGTGGCCAGCCTTTTAACTAGAAGGAAAAATTATAGCATTACGCATTGTGTCTGAATTGACCATCTGGATCCTCATTTTTATGAACGCTCTTGATTTAGAAAAATATGTTGTTTTCTTAAAGTATGTACATCCTTTTTCTATTTTTCAAAATGAAATAGTTCTAAGTTTTTATTTTATTCTAAAGTATACCTATCTTCCATTTTAAGAAAATATAAAAGTTTAAAAGTTTTTTTAAATCTATTTTTCTCTTAGAAAGGTGCCCATATTCAAAAACATCACACCATCCTAATCCTACAAACAGTAACATACCGACAAAAGAAAGCCTTTAAAAATTCAGCTGATTTACAGACAAGCAGATTGATTTTTTAAAAATTCATAAGCATATTCCTCCCACCCCCTCATAAACATATAAGTAGCAAACTAGATACCATGAACAATTTCTTTTCACTTAAAATTAGTCAAATGTGTATGCAAAAATGTTGTTTGTGATGCTATCTTCCTTTCAAAGGATAACAAAGCATAAAAAGAATACTTACATTCTTTAAATATTTAACCAAATCCTTTAAAATTGTGTGCTTGTACACAAAAATAATGCAAAAATACCAAGAAAGGATGTCGAAAACCCAATATGCTCTGAATGCTACTAAATTCTTATGTTGTTTTTGACACATTAAATATAAGAAACCAGAGAAAAAAGTGCTTTTTCCAAGAATAAAAAAAATGTTCAGAAACTGTAACCCATTATAGCAGGAACACAAAATATATGATGAACATCAACTTAATTAATATTAGGTAGTAGAGAATGTTTTCCACGCGATGAGGCTAGTGGCTAAGGAACATACAGCATCCTTGCCTTTTACTTGAAAACGTTTTACAACTTTTTAAAATAACTTCTCATTTTAGATGCAGTTTATTTTTGCTTTAACTGAACTACCTTTAAAAAAAAAATGAGTGTTTTTCTTTTTTTTTTTTTTTTAAAGAAATAGAGTCTTGCTCTATCATCCCAGCTAGAGAAGTGGTGTGATAATAGCTCACTCTAACTTCCATCTCCTGGGCTCAAGCAATCCTCCCACCTCAGCCTCTCAAGTAGCTAGGACTACAGGTGCGTGCCACCACTCCTGACTAATTTTTTTTAAAAAGCTTTTTGTAGAGATGGAGTTTTGCTATGTTGCCCGAGCTGGCCTTGAACTCCTAGTCTCAAGTGATCCTCCCACCTTGGCCTCCCAAAGCACTGGGATTACATGTATGAGCCACACCTGGCCTTTTTATTTGTTAAAAGAAGAGCTTTATTATCATATAATTCACATACTATACAATTTACCCATTTAAAATATACTGTTCGATGGTTTTTAGTATATTCAGACTTGTACAACCATCATCACAATTTTACACTATTTTCAATATCTTGAAATTCCATACTCTTTAGCTATCCTGAGTCCTTCTAAGCAATCACTAACCTACTTTCTGTCTCTACAGACCTTTTTTTTTTTAAACTCTTTTTTTTTTTTTTTTGTGACAGACTATCCTTCTGTTGCCCAGACTGGAGTGCGATGCCACGATCTCAGCTCACTGCAACCTCTGCCTCCCGAGTTCAAGCAATTCTCCTACCTCAGCCTCCCGAGTAACTGGGATTAAAAGTGCATGCCACCATGTACGACTAATTTTGTATTTTTAGAAGAGACGTGGTTTCACCATATTGGCCAGGCAGATCTCGAACTCCTGACCTCAAGTGATCCACCCACCTCAGCCTCCCAAAGTGCTGGAATTACAGACATGAGCCACCATGCCCAGCCCCGTCTCCATAGATTTAACTATTCTGGATATTTCATATAAATGAAATAATATATGACTTTTGTGACTGGCTTCTTTCACTTAGAATGATGTTTTCAATATTCATCAATGTTATAGCATGTTTCAATACTTCATGCTTTTTTATAGCCAAACAATATTCCATTGTATAAATGTATCAAAATTTTTAAATTGATCCATCAAATCATAAATATTCTACTTTTTGGCTATAATAAACAATACTGCTATAAAAATTAATTTACAAGTTTCTGTGTGGACTTATGTGTTCACTTATCTTAAATATATACATATTTCTAGGGGTGAAATTGCTGGGTCATACAGTAACTCCATGCTTAACCACTTGAGGAACTACCGGACTATTATCCAAAGTAGCAACATGATTTTACATTTCCAGGGGCATTAAATGAGAGTTCCAATTTCTCCACATTGTTCTCAGTCTTTTTCATTGTCTGATTTCCTCATTATAGCCAACCTTGTGGGTATGAAGTGATATCTCAGTGTAGTTTTGATATGCATTTCCCTGGTGACTAATGATGTTGAACACCTTTTCTGGTGCTTATTAGTCATTTGTTTATTTTCTTTGTAGAAATGTCTATTCAGATTCATTGCCAATTTTTAAATTCAGTTATTTGTTACTTATTCTTAAGAGTTCTTTATATATTACAGATGCACACTCCTTATCATCACATACAATTTACAAGTATTTTTTTCCCATTTTGTGGGTTGTCTTTTCACTTTCTTAATAGTGTCCTTTGAAACACAAAAGATCCTAATGTTTGATGAAGTCCAATTTATCTCTTTCTTCTTTTGTGGTTCATGCTTTCAGTGTCATAGCTAAGAATCCATTGCCAAATCCAAGGTCATGAAGATTTTACTCCTATATTTTCTTCTATGACTTTTACAATTTTAGCTCTGACACTAAGGTCTATGATTCACTTTGTTAGTTTTCGTATGTGGTATGAAACAAGGGTCGAACTTCATTCTTTTGCATGTGGCTATCTATTTGACCTAGCAAAATTTGTTGAAAAGACTACTTTTCCCCTATTAAATTGTCTTGGCACTCTTGTCAACAAACAAAAAAACCCCAATTGACCATAAACATGAGTTTATCTCTGAACGCTCAATTCTATTCTATTGACCTACATATCTATCTTTATGCCACTATCACATTGTCTTGATTACTGTTGCCTTGTAACATGTTTTAAAATCGAGAAGTATGAGTTTTCCAGCTTTCCTCTTCTTTTGCCAAGATTGATTTGGCTATTCTGGGTCCCCTGTAATTCCATATAAATTAGTAATTCTTATGGAGCTATTAGTATAGTCACTTAAGCTTTCTGTGGTTGCTGTTTGCATAACTATCTTTTCCCATCTTTTTACTTTCAATCTGTTTGTATCTGTGAATCTATACTGTTTCCTGTAAATACCATATAGGTAGATCTTGTTTTTTTAAAAAATCCACTGTGATCATCTCTGCCTTTTCATTGGACTGGTCAATCCTTTCACACAGTATTATTTTAGATATAGTTTGATTTACATCAGCATTCTTACTTTTTGTTTTCTTAATGACTCATGTGTTTGTTTCTTTAATCTACTTTACTGTTTTCTTATTGCATTAAGTGAATTTTTTTTAATGTAGCCTTTCAAATCTTTAATGATTTTAAAATTATTATTATTATACTTTAAGTTCTGGGGTATATGTGCACAATGTGCAGGTTTGTTACATATGTATACATATGCTAAGTTGGTTTGCTGAACCCATTAACTTGTCATTTACATTAGGCATTTCTCCTAATGCTCTCCCTCCCCCAGTCCACCACCTCCCGACAGGCCCCAGTGTGTGATGTTTCCCTCCCTGTGTCCATGTGTACTCACTGTTCAACTCCCACTTGTGAGTGGGAACATGTGGTGTTCTTCTCTTCTTGTGTTAGTTTGCTGAGAATGATGGTTTCCAGTTTCATCCGTGTCCCTGCAAAGGACATGAACTCATCCTCTTTTATGGCTGCATAGTATTCCACAGTGTATATGTGTCACATTTTCTTTATTCAGTCTATCATTGATGGGCATTTGGGTTGGTTCCAAGACTTTGCTATTGTGAACAGTGCTGCAATAAACATATGTGTGTATGTGTCTTTTTAGTAGAATCATTTATAATCCTTTGGGTATATACCTAGCAATGAGATTTTTGGGTCAAATGGTATTTCTAGTTCTAGATCCTTGAGGAGTCACCACACTGTCTTCCACAATGGTTGAACTAATTTACACTCCCACCGACAGTGTAAAAGTGTTCCTATTTCTCCCCATCCTCTCCAGCATCTGTTGTTTCCTGACTTTTTAATGATCGCCATTCTAACTGGTGTGAGATGGTATCTCATTGTGGTTTTGATTTGCATTTCTCTAATGAACAGTGATAATATTTTTTTCATAAGTTTGTTGGCTACATAAATGTCTTCTTTTGAGAAGTGTCTGTTCATATCCTTCGCCCATTTTTTGACAGGTTGTTTTTTTCTTGTAAATTTGTTTAAGTTCTTCGTAGATTCCGGATATTAGCCCTTTGTCAGATGGATAGATTACAAAAATTTTCTCCCATTCTGTAGGTTGCCTGTTCACTCTGCTGATAGTTTCTTTTGCTATGCAGAAGCTCTTTAGTTTAATTAGATCCCATTTATATATTTTGGCTTTTGTTGCCATTGCTTTTGGTGTTTTAGTCATGAAGTCTTTGCCCATCCCCATGTCCTGAATGATATTGCCTAGATTTTATTGTAGAGTTTTTATGGTTTTAGGTCTTATGTTTAAGTCTTTAATCCATTTTGAGTTAATTTTTGTATAAGGTGTAAGGAAGGGATCCAGTTTCAGTTTTCTGAATATGGTTAGCCAGTTTTCCCAGCACCATTTATAAAATAGGGAATCCTTTTCCCATTGTTTCTTTCTGTCAGGTCTATCAAAGATCAGATGGTTGTAGATGTGTGATGTTATTTCTGAGGCCTCTGTTCTGTTCCATTGGTCTATGTATCTGTTTTGGAAGCAGTACCATGCTGTTTTGGTTACTGTAGCCTTGTAGCATTGTTTGAAGTTAGGTAGCATGATGCCTCCTGCTTTGTTCTTTTTGGTTAGGATTATCTCAGCGATGCACACATTTTTTTGGTTCCATATGAAATTTAAAATAGTTTTTTTTCCAATTCTGTGAAGAAAGTCAGTGGTAGCTTGATGGCAATAGCATTGAATCTATAAATTACTCTGGAGAGTATGGCCATTTTCACAATACTGATTCCTCCTATCCATGAGTATGGAATGTTCTTCCATTTGTTTGTGCCCTCTTTTATTTTATTTCATTGAGCAGTGGTTTGTAGTTCTCCTTGAGGAGGTCCTTCACATCCCTTGTAAGTTGTATTCCTAGGTATTTTATTCTCTCTGTAGAAATTGTGAATGGGAGTTAACTCATGATTTGGCTCTCTGTTTGTCTGTTATTGGTGTATAGGAATGCTTGTGATTTTTGCACACATTGATTTTATATCCCGAGACTTTGCTGAAGCGGCTTATCAGCTTAAGGAGATTTTGGGCTGAGACGATGGGGTTTTCTAAATATATAATCACGTCATCTGCAAACAGAGACAATTTGACTCCCTCTTTTCCTAACTGAATGCGCTTTATTGCTTTCTCTTGCCTAACTGCCCTGGCCAGAACTTCCAATACTGTGTTGAAGAGGAGTGATGAGAAAGGGCATCCTTATCTTGCACCAGTTTTCAAAGGGAATGCTTCCAGTTTTGTCTCTTCAGTATAATATTGGCTGTGGGTTTGTCATAAATAGCTCTTATTATTTTGAGATACGTTCCATCAATACCTAGTTTATTGAGTTTTTAGTACGAAGTACTGTTGAATTTTGTTGAAGGCCTTTTCTGCATCTGTGGAGATAATCATATGGTTTTTCTTGTTGGTTCTGTTTACGTGATGGATTATGTTTATTGATTTGCTTATGTTCAACCAGCCTTGCATCCCAAGGATGAAGCCAACTTGATCGTGGTGGATAAGCTTTTTGATGTGCTGCTGGATTTGGTTTGCCAGTATTTTATTGAGGATTTTTGCATTGGTGTTCATCAGGGATACTGGCCTAATATTTCCTTTTTTTGTTGTGTCTTTGCCAGGTTTTAGTATCAGGATGATGACGGCCTCATAAAATGAATTAGGGAGGATTCCCTCTTTTTCTATTGATTGGAATAGTTTCAGAAAGAATGTTTCCAGTTCCTCTTTGTAACTCTGGTAGAAATCGGCTGTGAATCCATCTGGTCCTGGGCTTTTTTTGGTTGGTAGGCTATTAATTACTGCCTCAATTTCAGTACCTGTTATTGGTCTATTCAGAGATTCAACTTCTTCCTGGTTTAGTCTTGGGAGGGTGTATGTGTCCAGGAATTTATCCATCTCTTCTAGATTTTCTAGTTTATCTGCGTAGAGGTGTTTATAGTATTCTCTGATCATAGTTTGGATTTCTGTGGGATTGGTGATGATAACCCCTTTATCATTTTTTATTGTGTCTATTTGATTCTTCTCTCTTTTCATCTTACTTTGGCTAGCGGCCTATTTTGTTGATCTTTTCAAAAAACCAGCTCCTGGCCGGATTCACTGATTTTTTTGAAGGTTTTTTTGTTTCTCTATCTCCTTCATTTCTGCTCTGATCTTAGTTATTTCTTGTCTTCTGCTAGCTTTGAATTTGTTCGCTCTTGCTTCTCTAGTTCTTTTAATTGTGATGTTAGGGTGTTGATTTTAGATCTTTCTGCTTTCTCTTGTGGGCATTTAGTGCTATAAATTTCCCTCTACACACTGCTTTAAATGTGTCCCAGAGATTCTGGTACATTGTGTGTTTGTACTCATTGGTTTCAAAGAACATCTTTATTTCTGCCTTCATTTTGTTATTTATCCAGTAGTCATTCAGGAACAGCTTGTTCAGTTTCCATGTAGTTTTGCAGTTTTGAGTGAGTTTCTTAATCTTGAATTCTAATTGGATTGCACTGTGGTCTGAGAGACAGGTTGCTGTGATTTCTGTTCTTTCACATTTGCTGAGGAGTGTTTTACTCCAATTATGTGGTCAATTTTAGAATAAGTGCAATGTGGTGCTGACAAGAATGTATATTCTGCTGATCTGGGGTGGAGAGTTCTATAGACGTCTCTTAGGTCTGCTTGGTCCAGAGCTGAGTTCAAGTCCTGGATATCCTTGTTAATTTTCTGTCTTGTTGATCTAATATTGACAGTGGGGTGTTTGACAGTGGGGTGTTAAAGTCTCCCACTATTATTGTGTGGGAGTCTAAGTCTCTTTGTAGGTCTCCAAGAACTTGCTTTATGAATCTGGGTGCTCCTGTATTGGGTGCATACATATTTAGGATAGTTAGCTCTTCCTGTTGCATTGATCCCTTAACCACTATGTAATGGCCTTCTTTGTCTCTTTTGATCTTTGTTGGTTTAAACTCTTTTTTATCAGAGACTAAGATTGCAACCCCCGATATTTTTTTTGGCTTTCCATTTGCTTGGTAAATCTTCCTTAATCCCTTTATTTTGAGCCTTTGCACATGAGATGGGTCTCTTGAATACAGCACACCGAAGAGTCTTGACTCTTTATTCAATTTGCCAGTCTGTGTCTTTTAATTGGGGCATCAGCCTATTTCATTATTAATTATTTTTGAACTATTTCCTTTGTGGTCACTCTAAGCTAACCATATATACCTTATCAGAGCTTCAAATTTATACTAATACAGAAACATAAATCCTATGCACTGCATAGCTCTATTTCTTTCTCTCCCTTTTTGTGATATTGTTATACCTATTATATAATATCTACAAATGTTAAAAGTTAAAAATATACTGTTGTAATTTTTACTTTATATAAATTTATGTCTTTCAAAGAAGCTAAGAAAAGACAGAACAGCAAATACATATCTTAACTTCTGCTATATAGGTCCAGCATTCATAATCCAAAGATCCAAAATTCCAAATGCTTCAAAATCTGAAAGTATTTGACAGCTGACATGATGCCATAAGTGGAAAATTCCACACACGACTTCATGTGACAGGCTGCATATACAATTTATAAATATTGTAAAAAACTACCTTCAGGCTATATGTTTAAGGTGTATATGAAACATAAATGAATTTCATGTTTAGACTTGAGTCCTGCTGCTAAGATACCTCATAATATATATGCAAATATTAAAAAATCCAAAAGAATGTGATACACAAAACACTTCTGTTCCCAAGCATTTTGGATATGGAACACTAATCCCGTATTAACCTTCTTATTTATCTTTTCTTTTTTTTTTTTTTCATTTATTCCTGGGTATTTGAGTTGCCATGTGGAGTCCTTTCCTTAGCCTAATACTGTTTTGCTCTCACCACCTTCTTTGTATTATTATTGGTAACTATATTTCTATATGTTATAGGCTCAACAATATCATTTTATACAAATGCTTTTTAAAAACCAGTTAAGAGAATAAAAGTGAAAAAATGTGCATTTATACTGTCTTAATAATAATATGATAATCTTTACTAGAATTCTTTTGTGTGTATGTGGATCTGAATTACTGCCTGGGGTCAGTCTCAGTCTGAAAAACTTCCTTTAGCATTTTGTTAAAAGGTGGGTCTGTTAGCAACAAATTCTCTCAGTTTTAATTTATTTGAGAATGTCACCTTCAGTTTTGAAAGGCAGCTTTGCTAAAAAAAGATTCTTGGTTGACAGGTCCCCCTCTACCCTCCCGCTTTAAATCCTCTGAATGTCATCCCACTGTCTCTGGCCCCCACTATTTCCTCTGAGAAGTCAGCTGTTAATGTTACCAGAGTTTCTCATAGAGGACGAGTCATTTTTCTCTGGCTACTTCCAAGATTTTCTCTTGGCCTTTAGCTTTTGGCATCTTTACTATGATGTATCTGTTTGTGGATCTTTTTGCATTTACCTTACCTGGAGTTAGCTGAACTTCTTGAATGTATAAGTTAATATTCTTGAATAAACTTGAAAAAATTTTAGACATTATGTATTATTTTAGGTTGGGCGTGGTGGCTCACCCCTGTAATCCCAGCACTTTGGGAGCCCGAGGCCGGCGGATCATGAGGTCAGATCAAGACCATCCTGGCTAACATGGTGAAACCCCATCTCTACTGAAAATACAAAAAAATTAGCCGGGCGTGGTGGCGGGCACCTATAGTCCCAGCTACTTGGGAGGCTGAGGCAGGAGAATGGCGTGAACCCGGGAGGCACAGCTTGCAGTGAGCCGGTATCACGCCATTGCACTCCAGCCTGGGGGACAGAGCGAGACTCCGTCTCAAAAAAATATATATTTTATATATATACTTATTTATTTATATTTTATTTTCAATTTTTTCTGCTTTCTCCTGGTTCACCTGTTATATATATGGTGCACTTAATGGTGTTCCACATTTCTCAACAGCTCTGTTCATTTTCTTCATTTTTTTTTTCCTCTGTGCTTTAGATTGTATTATCTATATTGATCTATGTTCAAGTTTGCTAATTCTTTCTTCTGCCAGTTCTAATCCACTAATGAGTCCCTCTGGTGAAACTTTTAACTCAGCTATTGAACTTTAACTCCAAAATTTCCATTTGGTTCTTTTCATAAAACTTCTTTCCCTATTGTCACCAAACTTTCCTTTTCTTCATTTATTACACATTCCTTTAGTTCTATGAATATATTTATAATAGTTACTTTGAAGTCTTTGTCTATTAAAGACAATATCTGACTGTTGTCACTGGCAGTTTATGTTGCCTGCTTTTCTTCTCAGTATATGGATTGTACGTGTCTGTTTCTTTGCAAGTCCTGTAATTTTTTGGTGAAAATTGTGCTTTTCAAATAATGAAGTCTACTCCTCCTCTTGCCCTCTCACTGCCTTAGATGTTGCTCCTGAGGTGGTGTAACCTCGGGTATGCCCACAGTCTCCATGTGAAGACAATGGTTTTAGCAGGACTCTCTTTGACTGTCCCTTTGCCTGATCACACTCAGATGTTAAGCTCTGCTAATTAATTTCTGGGTGATTGCTTTAATGTTTTTAGTAATACCCTGGGGCATAAATTGCTTTAAGGACTAATCTAATCAAATTCAGGCTCCTTTGAGGTCAGTGACTGAGATTTGTTCTGACCTCAGAGCTCTATCCCAAAGTGCTGGGATTACAGGTATGAGCCATTATGCGAGGCCAATAAATGTTATTTTAAAGCAATCACTAGAAGTAAGGTTGATGAGACTGAAAACAAAAGGAATAGAATCAAAGGACCCCTACCAGTTTGCCCCAAAAATCAGCTTAGATATTTCACCAAAAACCTGAATAAAAAAAGTATGATGACCTCTCATTACTTGATATTTAACAAATTGCCTTTAATACTGAAGTCAGATTGAACAAATATTCTTTGAGAGGTTAACAAATCTAATCAAAGGAAGTAGCCCTTAAATAAACTATTTGCCTCAAGGAGGAAAAAAAAGCCAAAACTAAAATGGACCAAAAACATCTCACTTTGTAACCATTTTATCATACCTAACCTGAGCTCCTAGCTGGAGTTTATTCTTTAACCATGACCCATATCAAGAGATATAAAAGAATCACATACATTTTGTAACTATCCATTAAACTGATGGGAAACAGTAGTTTCTTAACTTGTAAAAAGAAAATGGTAACAAAAATAACCTTACAAACTAACCTTGTGGTTCACTGACTAACACCAAGCATTTTAAAATGCCAGGGAGGAGTAGTTCGACTTCATAAATGTCTGTGTTAGTTTCCTTGAAGAGTTGGAGGATGAAGGCCAGAATGGATGCTAAGCGAGGAGGAGGTGAGGACCCCTTATACTCAAGGTAGGATTTCCTAAAAAGAAGAAAAATTTTGTTTATTCTCTTCTTAAAGCTTCAATAGAGCAAGACCAAATGGCACACACTTTAAAGATACTGGCAATATTTACCCCCCAAAATTAATACAGTGACACTTTTATTGTATATCTTTTTGGTGTGCTCTCAGCGCCAAAGCACAATATAGTCACAAACGAAATTGAAAGCAACCTTGTTTTACAATGAACTCAAAATCTAAATGAAAGCCTAATTGTTAATTTGTGGGTTTTTTTTTTTTTCCTTTCTAATACAAGTTTGATCTCCTTTACGGGTCCTCAATGCTGCAACATTTTCTCTAATGTTAAATTTGCATAAAGAAATCTCTCTTCATATCTATTTATGTAAGGACTTGGGAGGAGTCTTATTTTTCCAAATAAACAGAGGACTGTCCTAGGAATAAGATAGGACATTCAAGCTTTATCTCCTTCCTTCCTCCAGTAAGTTAAAGACTCAGAGAACTAATTTAGGATTAAGTATTATCTCTCAAGACAAGATAAAATTTAGTATTAGAACTCAAGAGAGATCATAAGGATAATAATTTGACTAATCTTTCTTTATTCCCACCTCTTAAAACAGGTCCAGGCTCATAATGAGTGTTTGGTATACATTTATTAAGTGAATAAATAAAAGTTGGAATTGCTTAGTTTCTGCAAATGTCTAGACAATGTGAAGATCTGTCAAATACAGCTAAATACAAAGTAGACATCTATATATATATACACACACACACATATATAAAATACATGTTTGTAAAGTAATAATAACCATAATGAGGAATAGAAACCACTAAGTATTATAAACATAAGGATAGGAACTATGTCTTAGTAATTATTTCTATTCCCTACAGTGACTTCCAACAAATACTACATATTAGAAAATTCATTATTTGAGGTTTGCCTAATTTTGTTTACTGCGGAATTCCTAATGCCTAGAACAAACATATATTGGGCACCAGTGGAATGCCAGGTACATGTCTAAGAACAAGAATATAAAATTGAGTAAAATATGGTCTCTGAGAGCAAGAGGCCCACTATCGAGTGGAGAAGTTAAATAAGAAAAAGAAAAAGATGATTACAATATAGCATAATGGTGCTTTTGACAAAGATAAGCGCAGAATTCTCAAGAATTCAGAGGAAAGAGCCCTAACTCAGATGAGGGAGTGCAAGAATAGAGAAGCATGGCATGGAAGAGTCATAAGAGGTGATCTCTGTATATTTCCTGAGTATTTAAAAAAAAAAAAAGTTACATTTTTAAGCCTTCAACTATAAACCATGAGAAAAACATTTTTACTGTATGTTAAGTAAATAGGAAAGTCAACTAATCCTGGGATCCTAAACACTGGGGTTTTAAACAGTTTTACAGATTCAATTTCACTTCAGTATCTGTCATTTAGATTGTACTAAAATTACTTATGCAATATCTCAAACACTGTGGTAGGTTACTATAATCCTGTTGGAAATTCAGATACAAGTAAGGCAAAACTATCATAATTCGGCAAATTGAGCGGTACAGGGCATATGATTTCAAAAAAGGAAACATACACGGTACACTGACATATCAGGTGTAGGTTTTACAAAGGATAGGTGGGATTTAGCCCCAAAAAATGACATTTTAATGGAGAAAGCAGTTTGAATAAAGCTGTGACATAGGGAGGTATGAGGCATTTTGGAGGGGCAATACGAATCTTATTAGGGGTTGTATGACACCGTATGTAATACATCTGGAAACGTTAAGTGATGGACAGAGAGCTAAGGAGCATGAAATTTATTTCACAGGCAAAAAAGATATTGCAGGTTTAATGGCAGGGAAGCTTCATAATGAAAGAGTATTTTAGGAAAAGTAATCTGGGGGCATTTTTTAGGGTGGACTAGAAGAAAAGACTAGGGATGCAGAAAGCAGTTAGGAGATTCTGACAATAGTTTAGGTGTAATGTACTAAGGGAAGAGAAATAGGAAAAGGAGGACAGGATTGCCAAAGGATGGTCAAGGACAGGAACCAAAGAAGATAAAGCTTCCAAACCTGAGTAACAGGACACTAGGAACTCAAAACGGTGAGAGGGGAGACAGATTTTGGCATGGAATTCTATAATGAGAGGTAACAGATATTATTGGGTCATTAAAAAACAAAGAAAACTAATACTAGATAAGAATAACATATATCACCATAGCATCTTAAAGTTTAAAAACTAATTTCATATAAAAATAAATACTACATGAAGACAATGACAAAACATTTTTTATTACTGAATTTCCTAATGTTAAAGTTAAAGGATATGGAGTTAGTAGAATATTTAAGAAGTTTCATTTTTCATTTGCTTAATAAAACTGAGTTAAGAGTAAACTAACGAAATAAGATTTCAGGGTGCTTCATTTCCAATATTAGCATTCATTTTTTCACTTAATTATCTTTATAAAATATAATTACTGTATTTTATGTTTTTGAGATAGTGTCTCGCTCTGTTGCCCAGGCTAGAGTGCAGCAGTGAAACGCCAGCTCACTGCAACCTCCGCCTCCCAGATTCAAGCAATTTTCCTGCCTCAGCCTCCTGAGTAGCTGGGATGATAGCCATCTGCTACCATGCCAAGCTAATTTTTTTGTATTTTTAGTAGAGACTGGGTTTCACCATGCTCGTCAGGCCGGTCTCCAACTCCTGACCTTAAGTGATCCACCCACCTCTGCCTCCCAAAGGGCTAGGATTATAGGTGTGAGCCACCACACCCAGCCATATATAATTACTGTGTTTTTTACAGTATAAAATATAAATATTGTTTATCTGATGAAAAACTGAAAAGCAAAAATGTACCTTTAGGACATATATAAGGAAGGTAACCGCTACACAGAGAAAAGAGAAGCAGTTTAAAGGGCATTGTCTTAGGCTGCCATAAGCAAATGTCATTTTAATAAATTCTTAGATAATGTTTCTCAGGGAAAAAAAAAAGTTTCTGAACTTCTAGTATACTAAGGGTTGCCAACATGTTTGAAATGCCACTTCATCACTTTTTAATAGAGCTTAATAATTTGTACATACCACCTATATTTAATATTTAGATGTACCTTATAACTTGTACAACGCATTTCTTAAGAGATGATATTGGCGGAACAGTGGCTGTGTTTCTCAATGCCAGTAAAACAGGATGTTGTCCAAGATCTGAAACATATGGTGAAGCTGGAAGAAATCGCCCAATATACTGCTCAATAACATTCCCTAGCAATTGATTCAAATAGGCACTCGGATTTTGAGATTGACAACACACGATACAGATGCCCTACGAGGAAAAAAAGTAAGAAATAGTAAGAGGTAAAGTTTCAAAGAACAAACTACATTTAGAAACTCACTAATGAAGTCCCCAGCATTAACATTCACGTGAGAATATAACAATCAAAAAGGATACCTCATGTAATCAACAGATAATGTACATACGAATTACAAGGAGTTAAGCCTGGGCAACACATATGATATGGTATCTAACTAAGCACGTATGTCTTTGAGGCATGGACAAAGGAAGCAGGGGAGAAGTGTAGGAAGACAAAGGCAGATTCTTTTCCTCTAATCTCAGAACACTTGAACATTTTGCTCATCAACTACATTTATATGTACTTAAAAAGTTATAAAACATCTTTAGGTCATTTTTTTCTAGGTACCAGTTATTTTGTCTAAGACTATACAATTTTTGCTAAAAGTCTTCCATGCTAAAAATCTGAAAATTTTTTTAAAAGTAGTAACGAAGGGTAAAGAATATGGAAATTAAGACTCGGAATAACAATTTACTTAGTTTTCCTATAACAGGCACTGTGCTGTGTGCTTTATATTCACTATTTCATTTAAATTTCTCAAAGAACCATTGAGTTAGTAATACTGTATCTCCATTTTACAGCTAGGATAACTAAGGTTTAGAAAAGTGAATAGTTTAATAAAGCCACACAGAACTCTTGATATCTTGTTGCATATCTGTTTATTTCTCTTCCATTTGTATAGCAGTTAACAAAATACTTTCATATATATTACAGTATTTAACACTTAAACAATTAAACCAATACCCTGAGAGAAAATGTTTTCTGCTAGTATTACTAAATATTAAATGCTACTAAATATAGATAATCATATAATAACCAACAGAGCAATACATTATATTCTAAAAGTTAACTCTTAATTTGGTACTTGGTGACTCACAATGTGTTTTCCAAGAGAAATAATTTAAAATGTTTGAAGTCTCCATTTTAGCTGTAAACAGGTATTTACCCAATAAGAAATTCTGAAAGTTTATTTGTAATGAAAAATAGCATACAGCTATTAAAACTGTACCAAATAAACAACTGAAAAAAATCAAACAATGAACCCCCCCAATCCACCCACCACCACCAACTCTGTTTCTTGAATGGTTTAAGGAAAAGTACATTAAATTAGAAGAAAATGAAGTAATAAATGAATATTTTCTGAAAATTCCAAAGAGGAGAGCTGGGTACCATGAAGAAATTAAAGACATAGCTCCAGTTCTGCCAAACAGATAATACACCAAATTTTTAAATTTACCACTTACGAAGCTTATGAGAATTCTTATTAAAATGGACTGTTTGGGTTTAAGAGGACCACATGGAAGAAATATTCCAGACTCTCCTGCTACCCACCACTCCCCTCTAATCATGTCTCCCTCTGTGGGATTGGCGGTTCAGTCTATGGTGTGGCTGCTTCCCCTTTTTATCATTCTGTTTAGATAACACGCTAAACTTCATTTTAAATGCTATTATGAATAAAAATTAGAGGGAAAATTTAAAACTTCTCAGAAATCTTAAAACTCTGTTACGAAATACATCTTTGAAAAGAGATTGTTATGTAATCAAAATCCATTTTCCCTTTCCTCCTCAGCTTCCCTTGTTGGACCTCAAATTAAGAAGCACTTATCTTCAATATCAGACACTAATGAATAATAAAGTACATCTCCAGCCTCATCCTTTCCTGAATGGCATATGAATATTTCCAACTGCTTACCTCAAACTAAAGCTGCTCAGAAACCAATCCTTACCTTCATCCCGACATCTCCAGGATTTCCCACGTTAGTGAGTAGAACTACTATCTACGCAGATAGTCACTCTGGAATCCAGGAAGTATTTCACTTCTTTGAGTTCCTCCACAACGCTCACTTAGCAAGTACTCTTAATCACAGCTCCCAAATGTTTTTGAAATCTGCTGTTATGGGTTTTATTCCCACTGCCTTAGGTCAAAACCTTCTGACAATATATAGATTATTACAATGAACTCCTCACCACTGCTTTCCAAAACCTCCATACCAACTATCTTGCATACTGCCACCAGAATCATCTTTCTAAAATGTAAATATCATTATGTCACTTCTACTTCTCTGCTAAAAATTTATCAGATCCCCATGTAAATGATAAAGTCCAAACTTCTTAGGATGGAATATAAACCCCTCCATTACATGGCTCCTGCCATATCAATCTCCAGCCACAACAGAACCATTTGATTTTCCTCAGTGTGCCATATTTTCTTAAAGCTCATGCCCTTGTACATGTTGCTCCCTCTGAAATGAAAAGCCCTCCAACTCCTACCCATTTTGCTCTTTTACCTCTGATGTTCTCTATAGTGTATTCTCTTATATCTCCTCACCCCCTGTCTGACTGATAGATGAGGTCTGAAAAAAAAAAAAAAAATTACTGAGCACACTACCATAAGTGTCTGTGCTCATCTACCTCCTCTCTCAACTTTAAGCTCCTCTGCTTTTTCATTTTTGTTTCCAAAGCCAAACATAAAAGCAATCTAAAATATGTTCAACAAATGTGCCACACAATCACTTGAGATTATAATGTACGGTTTTTAAATCAGCATTTCGTAAACTATGTTTTTAAGGCAAAGTTTCCATTTTTTTTAAACTTTTAAGCAACCGCACATACTATACCTGGAGATACAAAGGAAGACTTTTCTGAATTGCTGACAACATAGGTGCAGGCAGTTCCTTCTCTTGTTGTAATACTGTATGTGGAAGCAGTAAACAATCTATGATCCGGAATAGTAATTTTTGGGCTTTAGAGGTGGCAAAGATTTGTGCCCATGATTTCACAAGAATTCCTAACAAAGAAGAGAAGTAACAACATGTTGTTGTTGTTATCTGACCAGAACATTTTGTCATTTAATTTAAAAATTTGTATTGAAAGCCCACGGGACCAAATTAAAATAGCAAATAGGAAGAAACATATAGTAGAAGTAACAAATACTTATGTCAATTCATATATTTCACTGAAGAGATAAATTTTTCATAGAGTTCTGGGCCAAGGAAAACATACATTTTCTGAGCAACTGGCATTTAATATATCCACAGGTTAAGTATTCCTAATCTGAAAATATAAAATCTGAAACACTCCAAAATCCAAAATGTTGTGAGTGCCAACATGATGATCAAAGAACTGTTCATTAGAACATTTCACATTTCACACTGTTGGATTATGGGTGCTCAACTGGTTAAGTATACTGCAAGTATTCCAAAATCCAAAAAAATCTGAACTCCAAAATACTTCCAGTCCCAAGAATTTTATACAAGGGCTATTCAATCTTTTTACACTCACTTATACAGTGGAATATATTTATACATTATGTGACTACATTCGCTGAATGTTGAAATTATTCAGATTTCCCTTTTTGTTTTCCCTCTGAGTTGCTAGGATGCCCAGATGCAAATTAACAATCCACCTTTTAAAGAATACTGTAGGATTATGCATGATGGTTTTATATGCATACTAATTTTCCCTGGGCCTCATTATGAAACTTTACATTTATTTTTTGTACCCCTATTTCTTCATATTTTAATCTTACATATAATTTTATAGGTGGCCTCAATTCAGTCTGCAGTAGAAGTACAATTAAATTTAATTGTTAAAATAGGGAAAACAGGATTAGCTATAAGCTAATCACTTAACCTCCACGAACTTCAGTTAACCTCCATGAACTTCAGTTTTTACACCTTTCAATTATTTAATATAAACAAACAAAATTTTAATTCTGAATGAAGAGAAACAGATTTCTTTGCTACTTGAAATATATTATGGCTTCCTTGGTGCTAGAAGTCTGTTAATTGCCACATCTGATGATAATAAAACTTAACAAATGAGCACCCTTTGTTTAATAAAGTAATTAACAGCAGATATATAATTCCCATTAGGATATATTATTGCTATTGAGGTCTTCTTACTGAAAAATGAATTTAAAAACAGATTAAGTGCTTATCCAAAAAGCACAGAGGTACATCTACTGCATAAACTTTTATATTTTATTCCATCTTAGAAAGCAAAAACGATAAAATTCAAAGTCATTTCCATTAAATAAAAAGTTTAAAATTTAAGCTCTGAAAGAAAAAAAAAATATGCTTATGGAAGAGTAAGTTAAAGAAAAAAACTCAACCAATTATCACTTCCAAGAACAAACAGCAACATTCATCTTTTGCTATAAAAGGAAGTACAATAATCAATCATAAAGAAACATTTTCACTTAGCAAAGTTTTAAATAATGCTGGTTTGCTCCTCATTTCTTCAGTTGGTGGAAAATTTCAGTATGACAGCAATATAAGAAGAACTTATATTCTAATAACATTAATATACCCATCAGGGAAACTGCTATCATCACTGGCATATGAAATGATTCCTATTACTCTCAGGTGTCATACAGGTATGTTTCACTTTCTAGTTACACTTTTTAGTTACCCTTGGTATAGGTACCACATGGTATAGTTACTTGCGAGATAGGGTACCATGTGGTATAGTTTAGTTGCCCGTGGTATAGGACACCAATAAGATAGTTTGATGAGGGTGTGGGGAAGGCAGTCGGAGAGACACAAAGTTCACATAACTTTTATTACAGTCTATTGTCACAACTGTTCTATTAATACTATTATTAGTTATTATTGTTAAACTCTTATTGTGCCTTATTTATGAATTAAACCTTATCATAAGTATGTATGTATAGGCAAAAACACAGCATACATAGGATTGGTACTATCTGCGGTTTCAGGCATCCACTAGTGGTATTGAAACATATTCCCCATGAATAAGGGGAAACTACTGTATTTCATTTTCTGCAACGGTTAAAACACTTTGCTGAAGACTTTAAGCTTTAGGAGTTCATATAAGGTAGAGATATTTGTTTTACTGCTTGCTATCAGACGCCTACTTTTTAGGTTTCAGCAAGGAATTTTTGTGTGTGTGTGTGTGTGTGTGCGCGCGCAAAATGGAAATATAAAAATATTTTTAAAGTAAAAAACTAGGAAAGGTTTAAATACATACAGTACCTTTGTAAAAACCTAAGGTTTTTTTTTCTTTTCTTGGCTATAAATATATTATTAACGAATAAAACTGAAAATACAAAAAAATTTAATACGATCTCCCCATTCAATGATAACCACTATACAAGCTCTTGAGTATTTACTTATTTTCTATCCTCTGTATTTTCTACCCTACGTATTTTGCCTATTTTCTACCCTACGTAACAACTGGGATCACTACAATATATATTTTTAAATCTTTATAGTTAGAAAGTAATTTTGCTCATTTAAGAACATTAAAGGCTGCATACAGTGGCTCACACCTGTAATCCCAGCACTTTGGGAGGCTGAGGCAGGCAGGCTGCTTGAACTCATGAGTTCAAGACCAGCCTTGGCAACATAGTGAGACCCTGTCTGTAGTAAAAATACAAAAATTAGCCAGGCATGGTGGTGTACATCTGCAGTCCCAGCTACTCGGGAGACAGAGGCACGAGAATTGCTTGAACCCAGAGGCAGAGGTTGCGGTGAGCTGAGATCACACCACTGCACTCCAGCCTGGGTGACAGAGGGAGACTCTGTCTCAAAAACAACAACAACAAAGAAAAACAAAAAAGAACATTAAAAAACACATTATGTACTATTGCTAGGTTAATAAAGTTATTAAATTCCAGAAATATTTATACAGTATACATACACGATCTCCTACTTTAGAGCTCTTTAATGTATCTCTTACTCTCAATCCAGCGCCTGATACATAATAAGTGTTCTTTTTTGTTCAAAATACATGATGACGGGGAATAAAAAATTCAAAAGATACGGCTACTACAAGTTTGAAATTTGGTGGAGGCATGTTAAGTACACAAGTAATAGTAACAAATGGCAAACTATAAATAATATCATGTCATAAGAAAAGGACAGATGAAGTACGAGAGAGATGATCAAGTCTACTTGGGAATGTGGGAAAAGTGGGGAAATCTGCGCTTGGCACCGAAGGGTCATGACTTGAATTTCAATTACAAAGCAAAATGGGGAAGAATGGCCAAAGAGGCAGGGATGATTGAAAGCCTTATACATGGAAACAGAAAAACTATGAGATATGAAGAATGAGAAAAACCAAACAAAATTTACAGAGGAGAGAAGTTGATGGATCCACCCTGCCTTTTCAGAAATAACTGAGCTACAATTAAGATCACAGATGCCTTCTCCTTAATATGAGGGGTGATTTCATCAACAGTTGTGTGCCTTTCACTAGCAGTCTTGCAACCTTGTAAGTGAACAGGAGAGGTGTCCCCAGTTAGGAACTGTCAAGGTAAATAAAGTACAATGTTTCAGTGGGTAACTCCTTCCCTCAAATGGTTATGCTATCCCAATCCCAACATTTTAAAACACCTTGGAGTTCTCCTAAGTTTATACTTTGCCCTTTCTCTGTTTTATTCTAAACCTTTAACATGAAGAAATCTTTAAGTTACCTATCCTAATTTCTAACAAATAAGTGGGCAACATTGTAGCAATATACTCTTCCTAGTCTTTGAAACCTAGACAAAAAGAAAGAATACAGATCTGCCATTTAGTCAAAAATCAACAAGGCAGCAAAGCAAAGTCCTCAATTTTTCCTAAGTAGAATTTTGTCCCACGTCTATATCAGATATTTAGCTTGGCAAAAATCTAAATCTGGAAACAAAAAACTTTTGTAGACACTAATAAATTATAAGCATGGATGACAATATACTTATTAATTTGTATTTTACTATTAAACTTATAACTTCTCACATTTTTCTCTAAAATTAAGATGCCTGAATTGCTATAGCTTTTACTATAATTTACATTTTCTATATTTACACATTTTCACATTCGCCTTTATCTTTTACAACAAAGATAAAAGGTTTTAGACAGCCCGAATCAGGCTTATTCATACATTCATAAGATTAAAGGGAACAGATAAAAGGTTTGACCACAGAGAAATAAAGGAAAAAAAAAACCAAAAAACTTAAATTCTATATAAAAGTGTCTAAGGAAATATTTCTCATTTACCTTTATCCAATTCCTAGTTTTGGTTAGCACCACAGTTTTAGTAAACAAAGATACGTTAATTACTGACTTCCTAAAGAAAGATAAACTCCATTGTTATAGAACAGGCATAGAAAAAGATTTCTTTTTGAAAAGATAAGGGTATTGTGAGAAACAAGATTTGAAGCATAAATATTTTTAGTGCTGTATTAAATCCTATCTCCTTCATACAGAGCAGACCATAGAAATAGATGTAAGTGATAGTTTTCTGATGTTTTTAATTCTAACAATAGATCAGCATTTTTTTAAAAAAAGATCCATTCTAGTTATTCAAGTATTGAAATGTGACTCATGACAGACTACTGAAAGCAACTGGTGCTAGCATATTTTCTGTATTGATCATAATTTTAATATTAAAACAATCAAAAGTGTTGAAAAGAGATAGAGCAAGACAGAGATTTGAAGGCCAGCATGAATTATTTTAAGCAAAATCACTGTATTTCAGATTACTCTTATGATTGTATGGAGAGTAGTGATTTAGCCAATATATACCTATCCATCATGATAGTATAGGCCCAACCTAAGGAAATGTTACTAGCAAAATAATGTCAGGAATACATACCCATCATTCCATAAGTCAGCTGCAGCCCTGCACTGAAAACTTTTTTTCCCAAATAAGGCTTAATATATTTTAATACTTCACCAAGGTATTCCAAGGACTTTGTGACCATGGCAGATTTATCAGAAAGTATCTGGAGATTCCCGTAAGTTATACCAACAGCCTATAAAGAAAAATATCATTTAACTTTCCAAGTTTTATACCATAAAGATTTGGAACATAAATATAATTTTTCTCTCTTTTTCTACACACGCACCCATAGCCCTTTACATTGAAGCCTTCATTTGTAAACTTCCAATAAAGATTCATAGCAATTAAAATACAAGTAAAAAGAATTAAGTCTTGTCTTTTATTATTAAAATAAAGGTTAAAGGAAGAATTTTTAAAAACTCACCAATAACTACTTATAGAAGGGCCACTTAGCAAAATATCAGTGAAAAAAATGTGAAACTTATGTACACATATCTTGTAACTAAATCACATCACGATTTCCAAACAGGTTGGCTCACCATACTTCCCAGTAGATTACCAGGAATTCAAAATCCCTAAATTCCCCTACAAGGAAGACCTATAAGGAATGCCAAATTTTTACAAGCAAAACCTCTAAAAAGTTCAGCTTTACGATATGAATTCACTTTTCTTCCTAGAATTTTATGAGCCATCTGATGCCAGCTTAACTTCTCAGAAAAAAAAAAAAAAAAGGATGGGCAGAGAAAGTAGAGATGGCAAAATGGAGAGTGGTAGAGAGAAATGTGAGGTGAATCAGTAACAGAAAAACAGAGACATGAGAAGAAGAGGAAAGGAAATAAATGAGAGAATAAATTGAGGAAAGGTGAGAACAAGCAAGGGGTGAAAGGTCACAAAAGAATCAAGAGAAGACTGGCTAAGAGATGGGTTAGAAAGTTTAAGGAAAGTGGCCGGGTGCGGTGGCTAACGCCTGTAATCCCAGCAGTTTGGGAGGCCGAGGCGGGCAGATCACGAGGTCAGGAGATCGAGACCATCCTGGCCAACATGGTGAAACACCATCTCTAGTAAAAATACAAAAATTAGCTGGGATGGTGGCGTGTGCCTGTAGTCACAGTTACTCAGGAGGCTAAGGCAAAAGAATGGTTTGAACCCGGGAGGTAGAGGTTGCAGTGAGCCGAGATCGTGCCACTGTACTCCAGCCTGGAGACAGAGCAAGACTCCAGCTCAAAAAAAAAAAAAAAGTTTAAGTAAAGTAGTAAAATTTTCAAACTATTTTTGAGAACTTATAATGAATTCCAATGACCCAAATTGGACCATGAATGGCACCAATACAAACAGTTCTGTGATTTCTCTTCTGCAGCACTCAGCATGTAAGACAAAGTAGAGATAGGTGGTTGCACTGAACCAAGGTTGAGGGTTTGTAGGTGTGACCAAAAGAAAAAAGATCCAAGATTGTGAGAATGTTGGTAAGAGTAGTGGAAGTAAGGCCCCAAGGGGTCTAATTACGGTGAAGAGGGAAGGAAATGAGGCCTTGGGAGAATGTTGTACTAGGATAACAGGGAGGGGAAGGTTACAATGTGGTCATTCATGAGTCGGAAGGACAGGTGATGGTAGCCAATGAGTTTTCAGATGCTCCAAGGATTCCACTGCTCAGGGTTTAGTCACAGAAGCGGGTAGAGGAAGTAGGGCAGAAGTGAAAGACTACTTCTTTCACTGAAAGACTGAAACAGTACTACAGAAGCTTTGAAATGAAAGCTTAATGGAAGTTATCCATGGTGACATTAAAGTTGAACATGTTGACAACAAAACGTGAAATGAAAAAAAGACAAGAAACTCAGTGAACGTAAATGAGTGACTGTGAGATCAGTAGACAAGAACAAGAGATACACATGACTAATCCCTTTCCTCTCTATTTAGCTGTCTGCCCTTTGTTTTCTACACTTCCTTCCCTTGACTAGATGTTTGCAAACTCTTTGGTCTCAGTTCCCTCTTGCAAACTTAAAAATTGAGGATCTTGAAGGGCTTTTCATTATTTGGGTTATATCTATCGATATTTATGATACTATAAAATTTTATTCACTAATTCATTGAAAAATAATAATGAACATTACATGTAAGTAACATATTTTAGTAAAAGACTCTTTTCCAGACAAAAAACAAATTTAGTGAGAAAAGTAGTATTTTTTGACATTTTTACAAATCTCTTTTATGTCTGACTTAATAAAAGAGCTCGATTCTCGTATCTGCTTCTGCATGATTTATTGTGGTATGCTGCAGATGAAGAAAATACAGCTTCAAAAATGTATGTGGCTGGAAGAATAAGAAATATTTTGAAAGATTTTTCACATAACCATGAGAATTCCTCTTTGCTATTATACCAAAACTTGACAAGTGGTATTTCCTACAGATTAGTTGCAACTAAACCATGGAGTCTGAAACCATGTCAGTGAACATTTTATACTCTGTTAAATTAAAAGCCATTGGTCAATCTTGTATTTTGAGTGAATCTTTTACATTCATGAATGCTTTTTAAAGCCTGTATTCGTCATTTGGAAAATTGTGGTTCACTGAGTTACACAGCTTCCCAATGTTGACACACTTCATTATTTATATCAGGAAAAAAAATCACACCTGTTAATACCACCACCATTCTCATCACAAAATAAGTATCGGAAAGCTCTCAAGATCACGATGGCAAATACAAGTATCTCAAAATTCTAATCTTCTTGAAAGCCTGAATTATATTATTAGCAACAAATACTGTCAGTTGTTTGCTTTCAAGTGATAGGCTCACTTCATTCATTTTTTGAGAAAATGTCTGCCAAATAGCCAAGTCTGAATAACCATACTTTGTCAGTTGTTCTTTTAAGATAAAAGCAGTCAGTTCAGCTTGCAACTCAAATAATCACACAAGTGCTTTTCATTTAGACAACCACATTGCTTTGGTATGCAGCAAAAGTGCTTTAAGTGCACTTTGCATTGTCATTCACAGAATACTGAAAGTACATGTACTCAAGAGTCAAAACGTAATAAAATAAATAATTTTACTGCTTCATTAAAGATATTCTTAAGTGAAACTGGCTTTTTCTTCTGTAAATGCATGGCAGTATAAACTATAATGAATACAAGGATAATCTTGGGCCACAGTGTTGATTCATGTAAAATATTTTACACTATTTGTGCAAATATTAATACAGTTTTGAGCAGGTGGTATCAGTAATTCCCAAGGGTCTCTGGACTACACTTTTGAATACCAGTGCCTTAGACTTCTCAATATTTCTCTATGCTTAGGCTTAACCTCCCTAGCCTAAAAAACATGCATTTCTTAGTACCTTGATAATAATAACTTAGATGTCATACTATCATGTCTGTACAGAAAAGAGTTAATATAGCAGACCCAAGACTGCCACTCTTAAAATGTCCTGCTTGCAAGGTTGGGTCTTGGCTGGTATTTGGGGTCTTAGATTTTGAAAAGCTTCCTACAATTCCTTGATCCTAAATTGGTCTATGCAAACAATATGGTTTATGCTGAATACCTGCTTTCCTTCTGGAATTGGAACTCTCTAAGTATGAGGCAAAGAGGGCATACGTGACCAGTCGCCAATAATAACCATGGGCACTGAGTCGCTAAGGAACTTCCCTGGCAGATAGTATTTCACATGTCTTGTCACAATTCCTTGCTGGAAGAATTAAGCATATCCTGTGTAATTTCACTGGGAAAAGAATCTTGGAAGCTATGCCTGGTTTCTTCAGACTTTTCCTCATGCATCTTTTCCTTTTGCTGATTATGCTTTGTATCTCTCTGTTAATAAGTCATAGCTGTGAATACAACTGTATGCTAACTCCTGTGAATCACAGAACCTAGGAATAATCTTGGGGAGACCTGATACAACTTAAAAATGAGTAAATTTAAAACTGAATTCCTCACCTACTTCTCTGTCACCCTAAATCATGATGTTCCTATTTCTCCTTAAAGTATCATCACTCTTTTAGTCAAACACAGCATTTATTTCATATCCATTCAGAAATCCCACAACCATTCAATCTTTGATTCCTTCTAAACCTCACTAGTTTTTGGCCAATAGTTCTCTGCACCCTTAATTTACACTATTGTTACTTATTTTCATTAAAAAAATTATTTAACCAAATCATATCTACTTAAAAACTTACAAAGCCTTCACACTCTTCACAGGATAAAATCCAAACTTATTATACCAAAATGCTTTAAATTCTTTACCTACTGATTGATCTGTCAACCAACTGGCATTTAGCATATAATACCTTGTGTTACTATTTTAGTCTTTGTGTATGTCTCGTATACACAGAGAAGTAAAGGCTATCTGAGATAAAGAACTACTTCTTTTGGTTTTTCAAATCCCTACGAAGTTCTAGCATAATACTATCTAGCATTCAGCAAAAAACCTCATTTTTTTAGTGGTGAAAGAACAATTAATTTGGGCTAGATGAAAACTATCAATGAAGAACTTGATTTCTAGCTCCATTTCTGATCCATTGTAGCTCCCAGTACACCACAGGCGTTTAATTGCAGGTTCAGATCCAATAAACAACTAAATAAGGGTCCAAATGGAATGTGTATTTTACATCTGCATTTACTATTATCAAATATTTTTAGAGATTGCATGACATCTCTAATTGTCGTACAATTGTATTTTAACTTAACAGAAACCAATGGAAGAATTAACATTTATGAAAAGAGCTTATTGATTTTAATTATTTTCACTGCAGCTAATACCAACCACTCTGTGGGAAAATAAACCAACTTTTACAACTAATAGCTTACAAAAGACACTAATCCAAACACATTAACAACTTCAACTAGGTTTGTAAAACAAACACTCTCACATAGATACATTTCTGTAAAATTAATAATTAAAAATAAAATTTAGAATGGCACAGTTCATTATCGAGACAAAACAAAACAAATGAATTGGATGTTAATGCTCCAACTACACTGTCATATGAAGTAGATGGTGCTTATGCCTACACTGTACACTACAGGGTGATAAACACTAAGATGGGAGTATTATGGAATGTTTACAAGGATATTCAGTTCCCAAGCATCTGAAGAATGTGGTTGTCCAGCAACTGTGTCAATATTCCTACAATTTAGATTAGCCTTAGAGTAAAGCTTTTTTTGTAGTATTCTTTAGTTTCATTATTCTTCATTAATGTAATTTTTCTGCTGTCCTTAAGTGTGAATTGTACTATACCTTAGATTCACATTTTTCTTCCTCTAGAACTTTTCAATAGCAGGCAATCAATAATATGATTTAACTTATAAGAATTCCTTTTATAGAAAAACTTTAAGAACACTTAAGGTTTTTCTGAAAATTAATTGTAATTAATCTGGGCAATTATAATAATAAATGAAAAATACCTCAAAGAATCGAACGAGTGCTTTTTTAGGGTCTTCTGAGATGGATAAATATTCAACTTGGGCCTTTGAGAAAATACTCTTTACTTCTGAGAGTTTAAATAGTAACCTTGTCAGTTTGACCAACTGTTCCATGTACTCTTTTTCTGTTAAAATACAATAGTATTTGCTATATCAATTTATATAATAACATACTATATACATAAACACACACACAACATATATATAATGTATATATGAGAAGTAATACAGCATTCTTCACTTATGACAGGCTTTCTTTTAAAATTCAAATTTCCACACAAGGACTTCAAATTAAATTTCTTTCACTTATGAACATCCTTGCCCCAAAAGTTATTCATGTAACAGCAACTGATATAATAAAATATTAAAGTAAATTTGGAGGATTTTTTCAGGCCAACCTTCCTGAAATTAACAAGTGGCCATAAACAATAGCTTTGGGAAAAGGCATGCCCTACAGACAACAGAACTGCATGGGACATTTTTTAAAAAGTATAAATATCACTCAATGACTAGTTGTAAATCAGAAGAAAGGCAAAATATCTAATATAAAATGGGAGAGAATTATTCATAATTGGGCATTTTTCTTTTTAGGGTGTTCACAGTGTGATAGCTGGTTATTAGCTTCAGAGTTCTACTTTTTTCGTGATCAGTTTCTTTAAAAAAATAGTTTGTCACCTGAAGAGCAAATTTCTGTTCTTGGCTTCCAAGGAAACAAGTTCTTTTATCCTTTATAGCAGAGAAGTTTGTCATATATAGTAACAGGAAAATTGAAAAAACAAAAGCAAAAACAAAGAAACAGGCTACAAAAGGAAATAAAGTTCTGCTTGTATTCACACCCAATTATGAATATTTTGTATATTTTCTATTAATTTACATAACAAATGATCTAGATAGTAAATCGCTTTCCACAGATACCTCCATCCTCCCCAAAAAACCTACACTTACTTACCAACTCCCTGTTCAAGATTTTTATCTATGAGCAAATCATCAGGCCCAGAGAGGTTTTTAACATACATTTGCAAAACACAACGAATCCATGATCTTATGGTTAAGGCTTGAAAAGATACATAGCCTGAATGAGAAAGTGCTTCAGATAATGTGCTGTAAAAACAAATTGACAAATATTTTTAAAACAAAAACAACAATGTTTCCTGAGTATATAGATTAAGAAGTAAAGAAAAACAGTCTAACATCCCCGCAACTCCTTGGCCTCATTTATTTTTCAGACAAACACAGCAATGTAGACATGCATTGTTGAAAATGAATACTACAAATAAACCCAAAAAGATATTAGACAAATATCTTTGTTTTCATTTTTAATGTTCTAATTTTCAATTTTCCTTTTTCCACTGATGACATATGTGTAGGTTTATGTTAAGGAAGAAGACAAGAAATAATGTGGCTACCAAGGAAAAAGCAAGGGCTTATTATAACTAGCTAGGTGAGATAATAATGAAGGAAGTGGCGAGTAGAATAAAAATCAGTGGCCATTAGAATAAGTAAACAGAGAAGTAGTCATGAATGTGTATGCTCTCTCACTATACGGAGAGTTGTTACTAAAAATTACCTTGCAAAATAGCATTTGCCAGATTTAAAAAATAATTATTTCTATGAAGACAATGGGCTGGCTAAACCTGATTTATTTATTTATTTATTTATTTTTTAGATGGAATCTCACTCTGTTGCCCGGGCTGGAGTGCAGTGGCGTGATCTTGGCTCATTGTAAGCTCTGCCTCCTGGGTTCACGCCATTCTCCTGCCTCAGTCTCCTAAGTAGCTGGGACTACAGGCGCCCGCCACCATGCCCAGCTAATTTTTTGTATTTTTAGTAGAGACGGGGTTTCACCCGTGTTAGCCAGGATGGTCTCGATCTCCTGACCTTGTGATCCACCCGGCTTGGCCTTCTAAGGTGCTGGGATTACAGGCATGAGCCACTGCGCCCAGCCACTAAACCTGATTTCTAATCCATTCATTAGTCAGGGTAGAGAGGACGGGGATGGTCTTAACCTAAATATAAAATGCTATGTAAAGTCCAAATTTTTTAAAATTCATACAAACTCTAAAAATGTTGTTTTGAAATACTTTGAATATAAGTTGTCATAAAAAAGTAGACAATGAAGAAGAACACAGACTGGTCATTTATAACCTTACAACGTTCCCAAAGCTATATAACACATCTGCATTTCAGTTTCTTCAAATGTTACTAATACACTAACAATATTATTTTTTCAGTGGAAATTATTTCAAACTATTTCAGCAAGTCTTTAATACATAATATAAATGTTCATTACTATTAAAGAATTATCAAACTAGAAGTGACTGTAAAAGTAATCCAACTGACATTAACTCTCTTACTTTACAACAGAAAGCTCAACGATAAAATGTATACTTAATGATACTGCTTACTGAGCTTCCTTAGGAAAGACTTAGCTCACCAACTACATCTCTCTTCATTTCCACTGACAAAAGCCTGGACAAAAACTACATGAAGATGAGGGAAAATAAAATAAATATACAGGCCTAAGAGGACTAAGATCTCATAAACCTACGCAGGTTTATGCTAAGGAAGAAGACAGAAAAGAATATGGCTACCAAGGGAAAAGCAAGGGCTTATTATAACTAGCTAGGTGAGATAGTAATGAAGAAAGTGGCAAGTAGAATAAAAATAAAAACCCTAGAAAAAGTAAACAGAGAAGTGGTCATGAACATATGCTCTCTCACTCTACAGGCAGTTGTTACTAAAAAGAGGACTAAGACCTCTTAGGCTTGTATATTTATTTTATTTTCCCTCACCTTGATGTTCTTATTCAAATCTTCCTGATCACTCTACACTATTTCTATTGTAACTTTATTTATTATATATTTTTTTCAAGTGACGTTCCTCAGATCTTTTGTGTAATGTGGCAGGAAATACTTATAGATAAGGAAGACATTGTTCAGGTGAAGTATCTTGTTCATGATTTCATGAGTTAAGAGTGAAATCTTTAAAAATCTAGTAGTAAAAAGGAAAACTATCATTCAAAAACTAATAAATACCATTGTCTTACAGATTCAGTAATAATAAATGTGTAATTTCTTTCACAGTGGGATGTGTGGAAAGGTGACTTCAGGATGATGATAAGGCAGTCTTACAAAAACAGTTTCTTAACAAACAACTTCTTTTTTTTTTAGCAGGCCACAAAATATAAATTAGTGTTCTTACTATTACTACTGTCGAAAGGCTGATATAACTGAAAGCAAAAACCTGACAAAGTGAGAGTATATGTAGTAGAGATCAGTCCTTATTTTTGAAAATTCTTAGCTTCCTAGGATACTGATCTGTCACAGGTTTGCATTAATGTGTATGCCTGAAAGAAAAGCACGTACCTATTTTGTAAGACATGACTTAAATATCTTGCTACGACTTGAGGGCAGATGATATCATCCCAACCAAAAAGTTGAATAATTGATATAACTGGCTGAGGCTGAAAATCTGATGGAGCTGTGCTTGGCATGTCCATTGCTAGCAAAGTAAAGTCTAGATTTAAAATGAGAGAAACTTAAGGTGAGGAATCTTTAAAAACCATTTCTGACCCACACACCCATGGCCAATTATAACAACAGCTTTTTTTTTTTTTTTTGAAGTACCAAAAAATAAAATGTTCTATTTAGAAATGTAGAGCAAACAAAAAGCTAAAACTGAACAAATTCATGTTGTCATAGAAATTTCTGTAGCATCTTGATCTCCAAGAAAGGCCTAGAAGAATTTATCTCTGCATTATCATTACAGATCTATAATGGCTCCCTCTAATTACAAATTCTATGCCTGAGGTTTTGGCTAATGTGCCTCCACCATTCCAAAGACCTATTTATAAAATATGTCTAGCATCTAGTCTTCCAAGGAAGCAAATTTACTTGTCATCTGCCACAGGTGAACAGTTCTCACTTTACTCTCTTCTATTAAACAGAGATCTCCCACAATCAATGACACTTCACTTCCTTTAGAACCCACAAAGTCTAGGAACTAGAATTCCTTAGTTAACCATGCTAAACAAATATGTTTTATTTTGTGGTTTTTCTTGGGAACCCATAAACTCATTTTGTACAATATTGTTTGTCAAATACATTATTTATTAAGAACTCCTATGCAGCTTTCTGAAATGGTGGCTGTCTATTCTCCCACTCCCCGTATACCACTTGATCTACCAATAGGGTGAAATTACTCCTTGGTCCACATTGCTGCTTCTAGACTATTCTTCCTTCTTCCTCCCTAAAATTGCTAGCTTTGAATTTCATATCTTCAGGTTGTACCAGTCACTATCTTTGTTGCATTTACCTACTACTTTCTAGTTCACCTCCTCCTCTCATTCTTTGTAGACTGTAGCTCACTATCATGCTCTCCAACAGCACTCCTGCCATAATCTTTTGTGATTATTTTTCTCCAGTGTCATGAACTCTCGATTTCTTGAACAACTCTGATTTAATCAATCTATCTTCCATTCTACGTCAGCCATTCACTCCCATGCTGATACCCAGAGACCTTGGCATTACCAGTAACTACAATCTCTGTAATTTCAATTGTAAAGTACCCCAATTTTTGACTCCAAACTAGCTTTCCAACTTTCCTCTTCTCCCCCAACTCCAACAATTCTTTGATTCCATCAGGACCTACAATCCACTGATCCCACAACCGTTTCCTCATCCCTCCTTGTCTCCATGTCTTCTCTGTCCCTCTTTAGGAAGCTTGATTGCATGGTCCATTATTATACTAATTCATTTATACTACCAACTCTTGCTCCTTTCCTGATATGTGTACTTGCCTGGAAAATTCATCACCTGTTTAACTCAAACTCTTGGCCTTTTCTCCATATGTACCTGCACCTGTACCAGTATTAAATGGCTGGAGAAGAACCATGCTGACTGATACCACTTTACATTTATGACTACAGACTTCAAGTAGGCTCTTAGAATTGGCCAGCATTCCTATGACATTTCCCTAGTCCATTCAGTCTTTTATTCTCTTAAGGTACAATTGCACATCTTCTCTTCACTCTTCATCAACAGCCAGCACCTTCTGCTCCTTCCTCATTTTCAGCTGATGGACTGACTGAATACTTCACAGAGAAACAAGAAACATCAGAAGAGAACTATCACAAGCTGCTACCACATTTAGCCAGTTGCCTTCATCTGGGCTCACTTATTCTGCCTTCTCTTCTTCTACTAGAGATGAACTGAGGCCAAGTTCTCTATAGGATCCCATTTTCTCTTGGCACTAAAACAAAAGTGACTTTGTTTGTACCACGCAATTTTCCTTCACTTTGGAGCATTCCTGTAAGCATTTTAAATATATTGAAATTTCTCCCATGTTATTTAAAAACCATACAAAAACAAACCTTCCTCTTTGACCCCTCTAGCTATTATCCCCATTTTTCTACTTCTCTTAAACAGTGATATTCAAAAAGATTAATCTAAATTTGCAGTCTGCAATTCCTCTTTTCACATTTCCTCTGGAATCATCTTCTATCAGGCCTTTGCCTCTTCACTACATACAAACTGCTCTTTCAGGTCAACCGTGACTTCCCTCTTATTAAATCCAATGACTAATTCTCAGACCTTATCTCACTTGATCCATCTGTAGAAACGGAGCTGTTGATCACTTTCCTCTCCTTGGGCTCCAGGGCACCAGACTTCCCTGGTTTTTCTTAACTTACCTTCATTCCTCTCCAGTCTCCTTTCTTGTTTCTCCTGACTCTAACAAATCTGAACAGAGGAATACCCTAAGGCCCAGTCCTCAAACTTTTCTTTTCATCCATACTTACTCTATGGGTGATCTCATCCAGTTTCATGGTTTTAAAGACTTATTCATATGTGGATGCTTTCCAACTTTAAATCTCTAGCTTGGACCTCTTCCTGAACTCTAGGATCATTATCCAAGTGCCTACTTAACATGTCTACTTGGATTTAATGAACATCTTTAAAAAAGGTCCAAAATAAAAATGTTAGTCTTTCCTCATAAAATCTGTTCTTGCCTCAATCTTCCTCATCTCAGCAAATGTCTATAGTTACCCTTAATTCCTCTCTTTATCTATTTGGTTACCGTATCTTACCCACTTAGCAAATTCTGTCAGCTCTACCTTGAATATACTTTCTTCAGATGGGAAATAAGACCACTTCTCACTACCTCTGTTGCCACTACCACTCTAGCCACAGCTGCTCATTTTTGGGTTATTACAATAGTTCCCTAACTGCCTTCCTGCTTCTCCCCTTGCCTAGTCTTCCTATAAGTCTAGCCTCAACCTAGCAGCCAGAATAATCTTATTACTCCTCTGCTCAAAACTTTTCAACAGTTTCCAATCTCTGAGTAAAAGCAAAAGTCTTTATAACCACTTACAAGGCAGAACACAAACTAGCTCTCCATTACCTCTTGATCCATCTCTTAGTTCTTTTTCCCTTTCTCATTCCACAAGAGCCTTTACTGCTTCCCTATAGTTTATTAAACACACTAGACATGTTCTTGCCTTCACACTTCTGCAAAGCATGGTCTCTCAATCTCCTTCAGTTCTTTGCACAAATATTACTTACTTGGGCTTTCCTGACCACTCTATTTAAAATTACAACTGCCTCTGGCCTTCTGTATTCCTATCCTATACTTCCACTTTTTCCCACAGCATTTATTGCCACACATTACACTATTTATTCATTTAGTGGTCTTCCTATGCCCCAACACTAGATTATTAGCTCTATGAGAACAAGTATTCTTGTCCTTCTTCTCCACTAGTATCTCTCCAATGCCTATTAAAGTAGGTACTCAGTAACTTTTTTTAAATGAAGAAAATCATTCTCTCCTAAACTATCAAGTCTTTATTTCAAATCAAAGCCAAAGCCCACATATTTTGCTTTCTATTCATATACATTTATCTTCAGCATCTTAGACAGCACTGAGTAAACTGATGCATTATTATTTTTGTTGACTGACTGGCAGTTGGGATGATGCATGTACACAAGGTAAGTTATATCATCTATTAATAACTACTTAGATTAAACTGATTGAATATCAATATTTATTTTCATAGACATTACAGTAGTTGGAAAACTGTTGTCCTGTCACAATTCTTTAATCTATCATTGTAAAGTCTTAATTATAGAAGTGTTATCAGAATTCAAAATCTTTTCAAATTTAAATCATTCAGTCTTTTACACAGTGCTTTAAGCTCAGTTTTCCTCGCACACACTAGGATAAATGCTGGTTTCCATCTTAGGTTTTTAAAAGCATTATTTAAAAATAAATTAAATACCTTCAAATGAACTTCATTCATTTAAGTACATGGAGTTACCACACTAATCACTGTCTATTTCAATACTTCTTAACATACTTTGAGCAAAATACCCCCTTGAGAAGATAATGGTCTCGTCTTAGAAATGGCACATATGCACATATATTCAAATTCTTGCCTATAATTTCATGAGATCCAGAGTCCCCTAAAGCCTAAGGACATGTCTTTAGGTTAATAATCAAATTAAGTAAAAATTACAACTTAAAGTAGAATCTAGTAGAAGTCAAAACAATATTCAATGTCATTCTGATCTCATCCTCTTGGGGTTGAAGTTGTATTTATTTTATATTCTTTTGCTCTTTTCACAAATTAACTTCATCTTATACCTATATACCTGCTCATACAATTCGAAAATAAACTACTTGAATCACACATAATCAAATGCTAGTTTACCTTCCAAAATATTACATGTATAAGAAAAGCTTATGTACATTCAATACTTTCAGGATAGAAAATTATCTTATTTTTAGCAAATCATCATTTAATTTTTAGTAATAAGTAATCCAAAATATCCCAATTTATTAATATGTAATTAGTTTCATCTTTCTGGCTGAAAAAATGTTTGCTATACAAGAGTTTGTTACTAAGAAAATAAACGAAAATACTGACAAAGAGTCTGCAAAAAGAGAAATTAGCAAATTAATAATTAATGCTGACCTGCAGCTGCATCCGCAAGTTGTGAGAAAGGCACTACCTGTGACATTCTCTGACTCTTCAAAAATGAAAAGAAATGTCTCCAAAGTGCACTGGCAACTGCAGCAAGGTGGCGCTCTTTAGCTGATAATGAAGACTGTACAAACAGGTCCACATTGTCCCTTTGAAGTTCCTGACACAATTGTTGATGCATACTCCTAAAAAGAAATAAAAATACAGCTAACATGCTTGACAAATGCTTACAAAAATCTTCTTAAAGTACATTTTGAGCTTTTTCCATTTATATCATATGAGAACCATTTTATATAATTAAAACCTTTATGCCAAGACATCATGCATTTCTGGTTGTTTGATGGATGAATGATGGCATATTAAGCATCATAAAGTTAATGTTAATTACTAATGTCAACCATTAATTATATGCTTTTTAATATGTCAGATCCAAATGAGAAAGAGGCAGCTTCAGAGTGAAGGTCTGCATTTTGCAACTCACACATGACAAATGATTTTTACTTAAAATCTAGACATGAAAACAACTTTTTAAACCATTTTCTCCTGAGGGCTTTAGAACATGGATGTACCAAGAGGAAGTTAAGAGTATCTGGCTTATGTGTGGTATTTTAAATTAAAATACTTTCCTTGTTTAGAAGACACAGGCCTTGTGTAGTAGACAAAACCATGCTAGATACAATCTTAGTACTTTGGTCCCAAAAGATTCATAATCATTCTCACTTGGTAGGCAATAATATACAATAACAAGTTACTCTTCATAAAATAATAAAACATAATTTGATACTGCCTCAAATTCTGTCTCATCATTTGCTCACCTTTGCTGATTAATTCAACCGAAAATTTAGATATCTCTAGACCTTAATAGAAACTTGTGCAGGAAACTGAGGTTACCAAAGAGAGGGAAATAAGAGATCTTCTTAGTGATGTGAAATAGAAGGTATTTATGTTGTGCACCCACTGATAATATGATTGTTTAAAACTAAATGTGCAACCATGCTATTATTCCTGTTTCTGCTTATATTACTGCCAGATCAACTGAATAGACATAAATGCATGGATATCATCCTTATATCTGCTTTTTTTTTTCCCCAATTATACAGAAAGCAGCAAAAAACAACCAGTGGAAATGATGGAGAAGAATTCCTTTAACAGAGATAGCATTCCACTAAGAAAAATAAGTACTTTAAAAAAGATGTTTGATGTTTTTAAACAGTTTAGGGGAAGTGGATACATGAAAGAACTATACAAAACATAGAACTAGCACATGTATCTAAAGCAATTCCACAAAAAGATCAAGCTGGTTATAAGACCACATCTTAGAACATTTCACATAACTACCCAAGACTGAGTAAAAATTCTAAGTATAAATTGTATAACATTAGAGCCTTCAGCCTCTTTACACTGGAATTCCTGGATAATTATGTGATGTTACTTAATACTACCTGAAATATTGAAAAACAAGTGCACGAATGGCTGGGGAAAGAGTATACAGTAAGCAATTCTCATAAAAGCTAACCAAATATCTGCTACGTCCTCTCTGTAAAAACTTGCCTGAGACGCTTTCTACTTGAACTAGTGGCTAGAGAACCATTTCAGTTCCTTTATCTTAGAGTGAGATAAGTAACACACCACTAAAATCCATCTGGCAACTAACTCAACTGCCTATATCAACATAGCAAAGTTCAGAGCACATTTCTACACAGTGGAATCCGTGTAAAATAATACCACCATTTTTACTACCCTTTATAGCTTTTTCAAAGTATACTGGTTCCAAAAGACAATAAATATCTTATGGTACTTGAGCAGGATGGATTTTGCTCACCATTTCTAAAAAAGCCATTTTATTTACTAACTAAAACCTATTCCCTAGGAAGGAGTAACATTTCTGATTGACCTCTATGTATGTGCTAGAAATTCCTTAAATTAATTAAATTCTTTTAAAATCTGAACAACTCTATGAGATAGGTATCATTAATCTTCTTTATAGATGATGAAGCTAACAGTAGGAAAGCTAAATATGCCCAATGGCCACAAGGCTACAAAGGGCTAGCCCCATCATCTGAACTTAAGTCTGACTCTGAAGCCCACTTTTCTTTTACACACTAAGACATGCACCCTTATGCACCTACACACACACAAGTTTTAAGAGAATTAAACATTGTTGATTATCTTCTCTTTTGACTTAGGTTAAAGAAATTTCACCCCAGCACTTTGGGAGGCCAGGGTGGGTGGATCACTTGAGGCCAGGAGTTCAAGACCAACCTGACCAACATGGTGAAACCCCATCCCTAATAAAAATACAAAAAAATTAGCCAGGCATGATGGTACACGCTTGTAATCCTAGCTACTCAGGAGGTAGGAGAATTGCTTGAACGCAGGAGGTGGAGGCTGCAGTTAGCTGAGATTGTGCCACTGCACTCCAACTTGGGTGACAGAGCAAGACTGTCTCAAAAAATAAACAAACAAACAAAATAAAGGAATTTCAGAAAGCTTAAGAAAAGGGGCTGGAAAAGCCACATGTAGTTGTGTCTTTTGAAGGGCCAGGAGCAACACCAGAATTCTAACACTAGGAAAGACTACAAGAAGAGATGCTAGAAAACATGCATTCAAGGCAATAACGAGAAAGGCCAACAAATGTGAACCACCTTTGACCTCTCCAGAACAAAATTGAGGTACCAGGGAGTATAACTAGGAGCTAATGTGGGGATATGATTCAAAGTTCTGAATCCATTAGGTTTAAAAAAAAAAAAAAAAGAAGGCCGAGTGCAGTGGCTTACACCTGTAATCCCAGCATTTTGGGATGCTGAAGTGGGTGGATTGCCTGAGCTCAGGATTTCAAGACCAGCCTGGGCAACACGGTGAAACCCCATCTCTACTAAAAATACAAAAAATTAGTTGGGCGTGGTGACACGTGCCTGTAGTCCCAGCTTCTCGGAAGGCTGAGGCTGGAGGACTGCTTGAGGCAGAAGTTGCAGTGAGCTGAGACTGCACCACTGCACTCCAGTCTGGGCAACAGCGAGACACTGTCTCCAAAAAAAAAAAAAAGAATAATTAATAAAAAAATAAATAAAACCATTGTGAGGTAAGCAATTTTAAAGCCACAGATTACATTCTCCAAGGTTAAGTTAAAACAGCAAAGATAAGTTTCAATTAAGAGTACAACAATGACCCCAAACCACACTTGTTTTGGAAATGTGCACCCACTTAGTGTTTTTGGATTTGAAAAGAAGCTAATATCCCTGGGAATACGCAAAATGCTTTCTGCTCAATAGTTTGAACGTTCAAGCTTTTTCAGTCTGGATAAGAAGAATGATTACCTGCTATTTTTAAACCAGAACAAAGTTGTCTAAGACCTTACAATAATAATTTATTTAAACATAAAGAAATAAGTGACAAATACAGGAAATGCCAAGGGTGTACTGTAATGGAAGTCTGAAGAAAGAACCAAATTTCTGCACTATAACCAAAGAGCTAGAAATACCCTTTGCAGTCACTGGTAATTTTTAAAATCACGTTTGGATCAGAAAACTAATTATACAGACTACTGAAAAATAAATGTATTATATTAGATGTGACCACTGCGTATCTGCTGAAGGTACATTTACAAAAGTGCAAATATTAGAAGAAGCTTTGTCACTAGAGGTAACAATGTAAAAGAAAACACAAAACATATATAAAATATTATAAAGAATGTAATATAGTTCTGGGTGATGGCCGTTTTATGAGGCATTATCTACCTTCTTCAACACAAACAGTAGAAATATGAAAGTAGATTTTTTGCATAAAAGGAAAATATGTGATTTCTTAAAAGGCATAACACAAGGATGTAGGATCTCCCAACACTTGGCAATTGTTTTATTTGAGTAAAGATAGATTTCACATTAACATTAGTTTGGAAATATACACATGTGGAAATAAACACATGTAACCAGCCCTCTTATATTATACAAGATACAATATAATATAGTAGAAAAATAAATTTGCTGAATGTCAAGTTATTCAAATTGCAGCTCTCATGGTGGAAACAACAGAAACGTCCAGCATTTATTGGTATTTACTATGAGACCAGCACCAGGCAAAGTGTTTTATAAGCATTGTTTCTCATCCTATGAGGTAGACATAATTATTATTCAAATCTTACATATGAGAAAATTGAGACAAAAGGAGTAACTATGCTGCATAATAAACATGGCTATTAGCATAGCTATCCAGAGCTGTGTGACTTTGGAAAAACAAGTAACCTCCCAACTCGCTGTTTTCTTTGGAGTCAAGAATAGGAACAATTGTTGTTATATCTACCTAACAGGGTTATTGTGAAGACCACATGAAATAATATTCTAAGCAGTTTTTAGAAGCCTATCATTACACTATATAAACACCCACATTTTCACATACCAATTATCTAGGTGTTCTTATGCTTCTATTTTAGCTCAGTTACCCTGCCTCATTTAGCTTTCCTCATTATCTTCAAGTATTTTCCTGATTCTTTCATCTGACTGCTCTTTTGCCCCACTTTCCAAGATTTCCTGTTTTTATCAGTCTGCTACTTCTTGCTTTGATTTCATATGTTCACTTATCCATTTTGCCCCCACCTCTCTACTCCCACACAGATACCTTAGGCCCACAGACACACAAATTTATTGAGGCATCTGTCATATGAGAGGCATGGAACCCTGTACCTGAAACTTCTACCTGCCAGTCTGGTCTCTCTGTTTCTGCTCCTCCCTAGTAACTTAGGCAGGCTTCTGGGAACACTTACTGGACCATTGCTTATAGTTATTGCTTCTAATCTTGGCATACCATTGTTTCTCCTGTAACTGTTATAGAATAAGGTATGACAACCTATATATTACTTTCCCGGTATTCACAGTTGTATATTAATTATTTCTAATACACGATGCCTCAAAGTTTAAGGAAAATTAAAATTGTCTATTGATGGGCTTTGCATCACATGGAAAAAGCATAATATAATAAATATGACCAGTAAGGATTAAAAGCAACAATTGAATTCCTCTTCTAACTCTACTGCAAACATGGTAACTTAAAAAAAATCTGTATTAGTGAAAAATATAATGGAAAGTTTTAGGTCAAAAAGTTGTTCCAAACCATTATGAGTAATTATTTTTAGTATCTTATTGATCTAACTGATGGAAAACTAAATGGGAATCAGGACACTCTATAACCATTTTTAGCTTCAGCTAAACTCACTAAAAAACCTTGGACACTGAATCCTCTTGTCATACTTGTTTGTATCTGTGAAACGGCTCACTCTGCCTTATTATCTAGGAAGAATATAACATAACTAAGGTAATGGCATTAGCCATTAGAAAAACAAAAAAACCCTGAAATTTAAACAGTGGAAGTTACCTGAAAAATCATCTAATCCAATCCTGTCTTCAAAAAATTGAGAAAAAACAACAAACAGCTTCTAGGTATGAAGAGACTTTTATAAAGTCTCAACTTGAGATAATGGTAGCTTCAATCCTGAGCCGCAATCCTGTGCATGCCCAAATTATCAGGGAGAAGCAATAAGCCAGAAACCAGGCTGGCAAGCAGCAATTCAAGCATACTTTGCAATGCCTCCATGTAACAGATGCCCCAGTACATCTGTGTGTCTGTGCATATGTGGAGGAGGGGTGAGTAGGTGGTAGATAGATGGACGGATGGATGGATGAATGAATGAATATGTGAAATCAAAGCAAAGAGTTTGTTGACTGTTTTGATGATGAAGCACAGCAGTGGTAATGATGCTTACACATCACATATAATTACAGAGAAAAATAAGGGTTCCTTGAGATGCAAGGAGAATTCTTCAAATGAACTCTCTTCTAAGACAGAAAAGATCAGCTTGTGACTCTGGAAAACTACTAAGCCTCAGTTTTTCATCTGTTAAAT
This sequence comes from Macaca thibetana thibetana, assembly GCF_024542745.1. NCBI lineage: Eukaryota > Metazoa > Chordata > Mammalia > Primates > Cercopithecidae > Macaca > Macaca thibetana. The sequence goes on from NC_065581.1 coordinate 94,241,407, forward strand.
GGAAATAATGCCCTACTATCCTCTATGGAGCTGCTAAAGCATTAAGGTCACAGCATTTAGGTAAAAGTACTTTGTAGACAAGGCAAAATAATACGCACTTTCATTGACTGCAAGGCAAGACAATATGCATTACTGCTTCTAAATCCCAATAAACATGTTCTTAGATGCATTCGAGCATCACTAGAAAGATACAGAGACAGACATACTAGAGTATATATCCTATTTTGCCAATTAGCAGTTGGATGGTCATTTCCTCATCTGCTGCAAGAATTAAATAAGACATATTCAATGAAGAGTAACTATTATTGTTGGCCAGAGAATTAAAAACTGTTTAATGATAATATATGCACTAACCCTATTCTAAGTGTTTGACCTTTAATAACGAATTTAATTTGTAGGTACTTTATTGTCCTCATTTTATAGACAAAGAATCTCAGTACAGAAAGGATAAGTAATTTGCTTGGGTCATGCTGTTAGTAAGCAGCAGAGCCAGGATTTGAACCCAAATAGTCTAGCTTCAATGCCCCAATTCATAATCACTATGCTACCGCTGCCTCAAATACCATTTTACTACACAGATAAATAATACATGTTCCAAATGTCACATTGCTGTATTCACTCATTCATATGTAAGTTCTTAATAAACGTAGTTATAAAGTAGTATAACAGCCAATCCCAGGTGATATACCAGATGCATACACATTAAAAGTTTAATACTTCTGGGGAGTGCCAGGCTCTATAGGAATTCCAAAGGTCAATGATGTGTGATAATTTAAAATTTTCCTATGCCCCACAATTGAGTTAATTTGCAAGACTGGGAAAGAACAACAAATCAGGAATCCAGTGATGAACCTAGCAAACCACGCATGCCTATAATAATGCTGTCTTATATACAATAACGGAGGTGAAGTGCTTAAAATGAAGTTGCTTGCCCATGTTCGAGAAACAGTAACTAGCACTGGTATGAAAACATACCAGTAAAAAGTCATCAGTTTTAGAATTTACCCTCATATTTTCATTAGTCTTGACTTTATAGATTATGAGTATAAAATTAGTTTTTTGATTATGTTTCACTGTATTTTACAACACAGTAGTAACAAGGATCCACTTCCTTTTTATTACTGTAAGTAGTTCCCAATGTTGACTACCACCAAAATCATCTGTACATCTTTCTACAAATACTAATGTCCTGGCCTCACTAAAGATCTTTCTGCATCTTCAGCATTGGGCCTAATCATAATATTTACTATTTGTTTTTAATTCCTGACGCAGTTGGCCTGAGGGTCTACATTCATTTGTTTGTTTTTGAGACAGAGTCTTGCTCTGGTGCCAGGCTGGAGTGCAGAGGCGCCATCTCAGCTCACTGCAACCTCCACCTCCCGGGTTCAAGCAGTTCTCCTGCCTCAGCCTCCCGAGTAGCTGGAACTACAGGTGAGTGCCACCATGCCCCACTAATTTTTGTATTTTTAGTAACGATGGGGTTTCACCATGTTGGCCACGATGGTCTCGATATCTTGACCTCAAGATTCGGCCACCTCAGCCTCCCAAAGTGCTGGGATTCGAGGTGTGAGCCACCGTGCCTGGCTGAGGGTCTACATTTCTATCAGGCAGATGCTGCTATCCCATGGTGGACCATATTGTGGGTAGTCACCTTCTTGGCTTTCCTCATCTAAAAAAAAAAAAGGGATAATAATAGTACCTAAAGAATTAAATTAATAAAGGTCAAACACTTAGAATAGATCTGGCATATGTATTTTCAATAAGCAATCTTTGATTTTTCTGATCAATAATTACTTCATTTATTGAATAGGCCCTATTTAATTCCTGAACAGGTAAGGAAATGGCCATGCAACTAGCTGTTCATAGATTAAGTAACAAGATCGTACATAATTCTGTCATGGAGGAGGATTGAAAACTACTCCTTTATAGGTATAAGTGCAAAACAAAGTATAAGATTGTTTTACCAATTCAGAGGAGAAAAACCTTTGGGGGGAAGCATAAGAAAATGGGCATGGAAGTGATTCTCAAAGGATAGGTAAGGAGTGGTTAGGTGAAAAGGAAGAAAGTAAAAACACAAAGGTATATAAAATCAAATCACTTACTAATTCAACACATACAGCAAACTTTCTAAGCAGTAGGGTACAAAACGAGCAAACAGACAAAGTCTCTGCCTTCTGGGAACTTATATTCTAATGAGAGACAGATAATTAAACATATAAACATGTAATACCTCAACTTGTGGTGAGCTTTATGTATAAAAAAGAAATCATAGTATGGGGATGATGACTGATAGAAGCTAATATTTCAAGTACAATGATCAGGAGACATCTTTTAAGAAGGTGACATTTGAGTAAAGACCTAAATAAGTAAGGGAGGGAAACACATAGGTATATGGGGAAGAACATTCCAATGAGAAGAAAAAGCAAGTGCAAAGGTGCTGGGCTTGGCACAGTTGGCAGGGTTCCAGATCACGTAAGATCTTGTAAGCCATATAAGGACTTTGGATAAAATCAAAGTGGATAATAAGCCACAAAAGCAGAAGGGTAATATAATTTACATCTTAAGAGGAATATATAAAAGAGCAAGGTGTTTGAAGAATGAAAAAAAAGTAACCACTTTGATTATAATGGAGAATTTTTATAGTAGCATTGGAAGGCAATAAATTTAAGAATAGAAATGGTGTTCCATTTGTTCAGTCATATGTTCTCTTCATTCACTTCAGAAGAAGTTACTCAGTGCTAGTCACTATGTCTGAGGCTAGAATACAAAAATGGTTAATCCTGCTGTTAAAAGAAAAATCAAGACTTCATTCTTAAAGTGGTAAGAAGACACTGAAGGATTTTGAACTGGAGGGTGATATAATGAAAAAAGTGCTTTGGGAAAGATTAATCAGGTAATGGCAAACAGAATGGGTCAGAATAAGAACTGACTAAAGATAAAAGAGACTAATTAAGAAGCTTCTGTAAACATCCAGGTAAGAGCTAATGTGCAGTTTGAGTTACTTTATGAAGGAAAAAGCCAACATTAATTATTTCGCATTTTGTGAGGGAAAGGAAGGAGAAGCCTGTCATTGCCAAATTCTGGGGGAGAAAAACTGAAAGTTACGAGGGACAGTTAATTATAACTGGGGGATATAATTTGATATGAAAACAGAAAACTGAAGTAACACTATCAAAACTGTTTTTGGAAATCTGAACCTAGAGTCAAAGAGTACAATCAGACTCAAGAATCACTCTACCTAATAGTTCAGATCATCTTAATGAACATGTCAATGTCTGTTAACTGCATGAGGCATTGTATTAGATGCTATCAAATATAGTACTTCCTTTCAAAGAACGTACAGTTAAGTGCTGACACAGAGGTATGTAAACAGTATTATAATCCGCAAAACAACAGGGTTCAAAGAAGACTTCCTGGAGAAGACATGCCATTACCTGTCATAGAAGTCATATTAGTTAACTGAAAAAATAATAAAGTTGCAGAAAGTTAAAATAATGAGTAAAGCATAGTGACATGAAATTGCATGAATTGCATGAAGGGATTCACAAACAGTGTGGTATTACTAGTAGATGGTATTACCTTTGGTCAAGTGCCAGTAACTATAGTATTGATAAGGAACTGTAGTATTGATAAGGAACAACGTAACTATACATTTGTATAATGTAACTATAGTATTGATAAGGAACAGGTCATGGAGGATTATGTCATCTCAAAAAGTTAGAGCCACAAGTAAACAGTCTTTAAGGTAGCTGGAAATGAGAGAAAACCAACTTATATACCCAACATATATATTCCTTATGGTTTGTTTCCAGATAATCTAATGCTTATAAGGATTGCCTAATACATTTATACATTTAAACATCCTCTTTAACTGCACCATGCTAATGTTATAATGCTAGTTGTTTCTGAAATATTTTCATTAAAAAAACCCAACCTGATGAGTATGTGCAGTGTGACTTTGTACATATACAAATCTATATAACTACTCATTACAACATACTACACATATATAGATGTATATCTATACATTTATATATCTATATCTATACATTTTGCCAGTGCTTGAGTGTTATCTTATGCTCTTATCTAATAAAAGTGAGCATGGGCAGATCTACCCATAAACATCAGTGCTGATCCATAAGCATCAGCTTCACCTCCAAGTGTCAACATTATGACCAACAAGTTATAGTCCTGAAGTCAACACACACACAAAGTCAAATAAAAATTTTCATGCTGGATGTTAAAATTTAAGTTTTACAGCATCACAAGATGCCTTCAAGGAAATGGTTGAGGGTAAAGGCCACAATTAAGGCTTGGGTACATCCTTTGGCATTGTAACTATAAGGAACTACAGACGTCATTGTAGGTTAGGAATTTCTAAAAGAACAGGAGAATGATCATCATCTGATTATGACAACTTGCACTACTTGTATTCAGTTACGGCTCCCATTTCCAGGAACTCATCCTCCAAATTTAATAGCAAATGTGTGGGTACAAGGTAATGGATGAAAGTAAAAGAGAGGGAGATTATGGCTGAATATGAAGCTCGTCAGTCTCCAAGTTTGTCTACTACCAGAGTATCATGTGGGTAGGACCACTAGTTAAGGTCGAGGATCTTTGTCCTTGGGGTTAAAGGCACTCAGAGGTGAGATCATCTCTGAAAACAATCTCACAACAAAATGTACATGCCTTATAAAGTATGTGAAGTTGTTATACTGTCTTTGGGATTTCAAATGCAATTATCTTCCTCTTCAAATGTAAATGGATAGGGTATAATGGAGCAAGCACACATGCAGTGGATCTTATCCAAAATGTTATGTATCAAATTATCATAGAAGAAAAAAGAACAGGGTCGGGCGGTGGCGGTGGGGGGAGGGGCAGTTAGGAATTGGTGACTAAAAAATAAAATTAGAATACAAGCAACAATCAAAGTGAACAGAATATTTATGGAATATGCCCTCATTTTCATTTTGGAAGAGACCACCAATCTATCTAACTTAGCAGCACTGGAGCCAATAATTACTGTGATATTAAGAATATCTCACAATCCTTTTCTTCCTCCTCTCAATCCTCCCCCACCCATCTCTAACTCTGTCTTGCTTTGGCTATTCCACCATTTGCTGAAAAACGTGTAATTTTTAAAACATGGCCACAAAGTATTTGACACTTCTTGATTCTGAGAGATCTTGTGACTGATTTGACCAATAGAGCACAGCAGACATGATACTATGTGGCTATAAGGTTTGGTAATAAAAGGCCATAAAGTTTCTGCCTTGTTTGCTGGGAATACTCACTTTTAGAGCCCTGAAATGCCATGTAGGAACTCCAATGACCCTGAGAATACCCTGTTCGAGAGGCCACAGGCAGCACTCAGCTCAACAGTTCCAGCTAAGCTTGTCCACCAGCCGTTCTAGCTTAGAAACTAGATGTGTTACTGAAGAAGAAGCCATCTAGGAACTGGATCCTCCAGCAGTTGTTCTAGTCTCGGCCTTTAAAGTTACTCACAGACATTGAATTAGAGTTACTTCCAGACATTGAATCATCCTAGCTGAGGCTCCAGACATGGTAGAGCAGATAAGAGCTGCCCTTGGCTTTTCAAAGTCCTGACCTACAGAATCTGTAAGCATAATAAAAGGTTTGCAGTTGTGGTGTTTTACCCACTATGTTATTACATAGTTTATTATGCTCTCAAGGGCATGTAAGAAGCACTATGTAGGAATTAGAGAATCAAAGATGAAAAAGATGCAGACCTGACCTAAAGGAATTCACACTTGGGAAGGCTGGGCTGGGAGGTGGGAGGAACAAAGAATTTTATTAGAAATATAACCAAAGGGTAGTATCTACAACAGTACAAAGGCAGACTAAGACAAAATAGCTGTTTTAAGTCTCCTAGAAGCCATTCCCAACAATCTAAGAAATTCTGGACTGGTTTTAAGACAAATGAATTTCAGAGATAAGGGTAATTTTAAGAAAAACTATTTTTCTACTTATCCAGCACAGAACACCTATATCAAACATATGCTGAGACATTTTATGTATATTATCATATTTACTCTCAAACTTTATTCAGTTCTTGCTGCTTTCAAAAGTTTCATTTTAGATTTCCCTAGATGTATGGTATTATGTTTATGAACTTGTGGAGACCACCTTTTAAAGCTAATTAATAAAACTATCCTCTAAAAACTAGCTTAGCTCTCACTATCCCAGCAGTCTTTTTTGAAAACAGTAGTACACAGTCACTGCTACCCTCTAATGACAACTGCAGTCATTCTACCACATTTTACGTGTGGTTAGTTGCTATATGCTATGTGGGGGAGTGTGTGTTGTTTCAAAAAAGAAATTTGGAGTCATTTTATTAAAAGTAAAGAGCCAAAGATTTTTGAGGTCAACTATTCCACAGTAAGTAAGCTAGGGCTGAATTCCATTTGTGAGCATTTTTCCTAATTGGTGATAATAAATTTTTATAAATAAAGGGTCTAATGGTAATGTTGACTGATTATTAACTACATCAACCCAAATGTTCCTGTCACAGTGAAATTTGCCCTATAATTTACCTTAATGGACTATGTGTATCAATAAATATTGAAAATGTCCAGTCTTTTCCCCCGACCCCCATTTAAATCAAATCCAATTCTATGTGAACATATTGTACCAATGTATAATTACAATAGCTAATGCACTGGAAAAAGTAGTGTACTTTGATAAATAATTTTTCTAAAACCTCTTAAGCATTCTGCATCTTCAATATTTCTCTCACACTCAAAAAATGCGGTAAATTATACAACCAGAAACTAGTGACCATTGCCAATTGTGTTAATGGATCTACAAACCTCATCATCAGCTCCAATAGTGACTTTTTTTTTTTTTTTTTTTTTTTTTTTCAAAATTCAGTCAAGTAAAAGTCAAAAAGTACCTAGGGATATTTTTAAAAATGTTTCTTCACCAAAAGTATAACAAAACTCTAATGGAAATAACAGTCTGGTCACCACTGTAATATAGTGCTAAACCTGCAGTACATATATAATCTTTAGAAATCTGCAAACTCCTTGAAATTATGTGTAAAGTTTTGTGTATCCATAAATGTGTATAGCCCCATTCCCTTTCTCCTACTTTCTACCACTTTATAAATACCTCTAAGGACAAGCTGAATGCCTCCTCTCAATTTCTCTCCCTGACTCCCCTTCTGCCTTATTTTGATCTCCTCACTCTGTGCCTCTGTTGTACACAACAATCCAATTGTAACCTCATGTACGAAATGCACTAAGTTAGGAGGAATGCTTAATATGAATTCTATGTAGAAAAAGCAGTGACTAGTACATGTTTAAGATAAATTATGAAAATCATCAAAAAGTATAAGCTTGTTTAGAGTAATCTCATATTTAGCAGTAAATAAATTTCTTAATTTTAAATTATGGTTTTCCAGATACATAGTTTCATACCACATACATTCCCTATAGAGATGCTACTTACCACTTTTACTGTAGTTCTTCAAAAGGGAGGAAAAGATAGAGGAGGGGAAAAAGTTTTCCTAAAAGATTATCCACTGAGTCAATGATCTGTGGGGGTTTATTATAAAGCTCCATTATTAGGGCTGAGAGCCTCAAAGGCTTTTATTACAGCACTAATTTCTTTTTGCAAGGCTTCAGCAAATGAACCCGATTTATCTGGTTCTGCATGCTTAGGGCTTGATACATGCTATTTGTACATGACAGGTTTCATCTGCGTAGCACCATTGATAACATTTATCTGCACATCAAAAAAGCTCATCTCCTGATGAAAAAAAAATCCATGAATATGCTGGGATAAGAAATGTTAAAGTGGTGAGTAAAAGATCTGTAATATCTCATAAAATGGAATAAAACTACAAAAAGATCACCAATTCAGTATGAATGTGCAACGGTGCTACAGGAGCAGATAAAATGTCAAAAAAGGAAGAACTGGAAAGATACCTACTTACACTGATAAAAGAGTAGGGGTTTGTTACCATCCTGTGAATTTTAACTAGAAATTGGAAAAAATAATTTACTTTCAAGTAAGACAAAGTTTCATAAAGCTTTATGAACAAAGCAAAAGTAGTTCAAAATAAATCTTAAAACAGTACCCACTGTTTGTAACTGCCAGTAGAAATTAACCCCTAAAAGTTACTCTTATGGGAATAAAATGTTGAGATTGACTGCTGCTGTAGTTCAAATTTAAAAATCTTTCATAAAGCTTAAAGTCATTATAAGAAAGTAACTTTAGAAAACACAGAGAAAAAAAGATAACAAAAATGTAAACCTGCTTTCCTTTCAGAAACAATAATCAGCTTAAAACATCAGTGTAAAAGATTGTGAAAGGTGGACACAGCCTACATATTTGAATAATAATGTAATAATAAAGCATTTCCAATAGATAATATATAATATATTCTTTTGAGAAAAGTCAGTGTTTTTCTTTATGAAGAAGGTATACACTGAGTTAAAGAGCTTGTTCCTATAATTTATGATCTTTCAGAACATGTGGTTACATTAGGCTTCAATCACTTCTTACTCTTACTCTTCCCAGCATTTGGTAATATAGACAGTGGAGCTAATTTTCTGTCATTCAGGAAGAACTGCTGGATCACTAAACTTGTATCATCATCACCTCTGAAACACAGTAAAAATCACTGTTAGAACCAACAGTTTATTAGATCGAACCCACCAACAACAATGTCAACTCTGCCTGGTCGTGTTAACAGGAAAATGTTTTACGAGTTCCACCACTGGGCATCAATTTAACTTCCAGCACCAGCTATGCTGTAAAACCGTGAATGTAATTTATATGGTGACCCACGTGTGTGGGAAGCAATATCTAGGTGAAACTTCTCACAGTCTGACAAAATGCTTTGATTTGCACCATTCAGATGATTGAGCAAGAGTTTAAGCAATCACCACCAATAGCCTTTATCTCCAAATGCACTAAAAATTTATTACTCTATGAGTGCAATCTATTGCTTTAGAACCTAGATTGATAGAATAGAAATGATTGGATAAATATTACATTTTCAACTGGTACACATCTTGTCCATTAGGTTTAAATATTGGACAAGCTATGTGTTTAAGATAAACATCAGTCTTCGTTGATTCCCTCACACAATACTTTTAGAACGCCTATAAATGTTTCCATAGTAACATTTTTGTGCTTACATATAGCTGAGGACACATGTTCACTGCCAATTAGGAGAAAGTAAACCAAGAGACCACTGTATTCTTCTCATAACAATATACCTTTGTCTTTTACTTAGCACTTAACACAGATGACAATATTTACACATATTGTGCTGTGTACTAAACAACTGAGTAATCACTCAAGCTGGAAAGGACATAAACAGAGCTCACCCACCTATCCTAAATAACAGTTTACTATTCAGGTCTTCCTAGGAATTTTAAACTAGCATAGATTTCATACAGATGGCTTTTCCAGTAGCTACTTCTGTGCATTAACAGAAGGGTGTTTACCTGGCAACCTCTCTATCCACTTGCCTGAGATCATATACCTTTAAATATGGCAATGGATGTTTCAGATCTATATATATATATATGGAGCAAAGTTGCCAAGATTGCTGCAACACAACTTTTAAATATCCTTTCTAGCATTATGGGAGGGATCCTACGCATATAATCTTCAATGCCTTTGGGCTCCTGAGCTACTACCTTAGCGCTGACTAATCTGATTAGCTCAGTACTACTTTCTACTATTTTCTAATTTGGTTTTATTAGATACTGTAAAGTAAATAATATTATCTACAGTTTGGTGATGAAAAAATGGACTCAGAGGTTAAATAATTTGACCACTAAGTAACAGAAATGGAATTATAACCCAGGTGTATCTGACTCCAAAACATTTTTCACTATAAATCACCTTTGTTCAAGATTTAACTGTAACAATCAAAATCTTACACTTGAAGGTTTAAAAGAGTACCTAGCAAAATAGTAAAATAAGACTAAAGCACACATAAATTATTTCTAAGAGGTGTATCTTTATAATACCCTTAATCACCAACCTTTATTCATTAAAGAACTATACTACTAATCAAGGGATCATCAGGTAAGATGACTGCTGGTCATTAATGTTGGCAGTTGAGTTATTTTCCTTAAGGTTTCCAGCCTTGTTTTTATGCATTTGGTTTGCCACATCAAAAAAATAATTGCTTTGTACAAAAAGGAGATAAAAACAAAAACGTACTACTTAGAAACACATCACCCATATTCCATATACAAAGCTTTTTGTTATTGCACCACTAGAAGAGACTTAAGCATTTAACTTGGAATGCCTAGGAAGATCTTTTAAGCTGTTTTTCTTATCTTGTTCTTCAAAATTCGAAACTAGAAAATCCCACTTGACTAACAAGGCAAAAAAAGGAGTTTGCCCCTTCTAGGGTTAACAGATGCTTTTTGTAAGATTTTAGGTAAGATTAACCTTTTGCTCACAACAGGACTGGTTATTTTATTTATTTATTTATTTTACTGTCTTTAACTCAGGTAAAAATCAATATAGAGCAAGACAAAGGGCTCTAGAGGGTCTGGCTACACCAGCTTTTGGTTTGGCTCCTGCACAATTCTACAACATGCTGAGGCTGGGAAGGATTAGCCTGCTTGTGTTGAGTAAACCGATGATACTCAATAAACAGTTTCTGTTGTAAACCCCTTAGGACGTGCAAAGCCACACTAGTTGGCAATAGACCAGATAAGCTGCAGAACCAGCTGTAATCTCATTTAGACCTGAGCTGATCCTCCTGTCCTTTCATTCCACAGGATCAAAGCAAACCACTGAGGAGGCAGCTGTATTATAGCAGCTCTGCTTGCTGGATGCAGCAAACATTTCATAAATTCCACTCCTTGAAGCAAGTCTCTACCTAATCTACCCAGAGCTGGGACAATCAATGAATTCCTGGATTCATTAGACTGATTATTACAGGGAGAAATATGATGATTGTATGTCAACTTTACAAAGCAGCTGATATTCCCGACCATCTCTTTTTTCTGGAAGGGCCTAAATTTTCCCCCACAATGTTGAATAAAAGTGGTTAAAAACTACTTAGCTCATTATATTTAATGCAGATTAACAAGAAAACAATATATCATGCTAAATTTCTCCAGCAGTAGTGGCTAACTACCACTTAAAGGCAGCCAAACTTTAATAGTGGCCCATACTTTCCATGTTCAATGACACAGTGAGGAATGCCAAACCCTACCATAACACAGCAACATAGATTAACTGACGCTCTGAAAAAATTTATAGAAAAAGTTTCTGTAGTTTGCTAAAGAATATTATTTGGCAAGTATTTGTATTTTTTTTATAAAACAGAACAAAATTTTCAAAGTGTTCCAAACTGACAGTGTTAAGTATTTCAAAGTCAGTCAAGCATTTCATCCCCGTGCCTCCCCTTCAATAGAACTGACATCTCAGTATCTAATGTTACTGGGAACTACTTTCAGTAGAAACCTAAATTTCAAGTTATGAATCTTCAGAAAACAGTTACCACCCCCATGGTTAAGATAACATTAACTGGATATATAATGGACACTGAAGAGGCAGGTATTAGGCATCACATCACAGATCACTCTAAATAGTGAACGTGAAAGAAATGAAATCCAAAACAATTGCACAGAGCTATACAACATTAGCATTTTAAAAGAATCAACTAGGGCCAGGCAGAGTGGCTCATGCTTGTAATCCCAACACTTTGGGAGGCCAAGGCAGGAGGATCACTTGAGCCCAGGAGTTTGAGACTAGCCTGGGCAATAAGTGAGACCCTACCTCTAAAAAACTTAGGTGGGGGATGGGGGTGGGCATGGTGGTGTGCACCTGTAGTCCCAGCTACTCAGGAGCCTGAAGTGAAAGGACCACTTGAGCCAGGGAGGTTTAGGCTGCAGTGAGCCTTGATCATGCCATTGCACTCCAGCCTAGGTTATGAAGTGAGACTCGGTGTCCAAAAAAAACCAAAAAACAAACAACAACAACAAAAACAACAACTATAATTATAATTTAATACTGAATGTCAATTGAGAGGAGCCTTAGAGAATATCCAGCCAGAGAGCTGGCAACTTTTTTCTTCTTTTTTAATATTTGTGCTTTGAGGGCCACATACAGTGCCACTATTTTTTTTTTTTTTTTTGAGATAGAGTCTTGCTCTGTTGCCCTGGTTGGAGTGCAGCGGCGCGATCTCAGCTCACTGCAACTTCTACCTCCCAGGTCCACATCATTCTCCTGCCTTAGCCTCCCAAGTAGCTGGGACTATAGGTGCACACCACCATGCCTGGCTAATTTTTTGTGCTTTCAGTAGACGAGTTTTCACCATGTTAGCCAGGATGGTCTTGCTCTCCTGACCTCGTGATCTGCCCGTCTCGGCCTCCCAAAGTGCTGGGATTACAGGCGTGAGCCAACACGGTCGGCCACATGTTGTTTTTTTAAGAGACAGGGTTAAGCATTTAAGTCTCACTATGTCGCCCAGACTAAGTTGCTGGGTCTACAGATGCAATGTCTGGCTCACATATTCTTCCTGTTGTTTTACAATTCTTTAAAAATGTAAAACATATCCTAAGCTCTACGGCTATACAATAATGGGCTATGGACAAGATTTGACCAACAGTGCCTTAGTATGCCAATCCTTTCTAGTCTAAACTACTCATTTTTCAGATGACACGACAAACTTTCAGGAACATGAATTGTTCTGCATAACTAAGCAGCAAGTGTCAGCATCAGAATTTAGATCTCCTGAGTCCCGCTGAGTCTCTCTACTGTTTCCTAACATTTATCCCAACACTGCTTTTCTTAGAAAATGGTGTGAAGATTCTACTATAATTCAGAAACACTTGAAAAACCAACAATGAAAAGCACAAAACAGTTTTAAGGAAGAATGCCTGTGACATGTCAATGCAGACAGCATATAAAAATGACCACACATTAGCTGACCCAATCATTTCCAAGCTAACAAATGCTACATTATAATAATGATTCACCTTCCCTCCAATCCCTTCTTCAGACATTAAAGGGTCCCATTTAACATAATCACCTAATAACAGCAAAAGTGATAAATATGGAAACCTTAACTCTTCTGTTTGCAAAATCCAGATCTTTGTAATAATAACCCCACAATAGGAAACTGCAAAACTGTGTAATTATACTTTAATTGTATTGTGAGGTATGCATTAATCACAAAGTTTAAGTACCAAGGATAGAATTATAATAATTCTGTAAAACAAATTTAAGCTAGCTAAGTAGGTCAGAACCACTAACATGCAACAGGAGACCTCTGGGAATTTATCAGTTAATGGCTATTTATGTGCAAATGAGTGCCCTCCAACCCTCCAAAATCCTGTGTAGCTGAAGGGTATTTCTGTTAACCAGGAGCACTGCTTAACTGCAGAGGCATAAATTAAAGCATTTTATTGAAATGATTTTTAATTTCTCTACTTTCCTTTGCCACATTCCTTCCTACCTCTTTCAAGAAGCATAATTTATAGCACATATTTAACAAGGAAAAAAAATAAGGTTGCTGGAGAGTATTCAAAACTGATTTCTCCTGAACCTCGCATGTACACACACATTATACCTTCAGTAAAATTAAAGGAAAACATGTCTCACATTAAATTTAAAAACTTCAATATAAGCACTAAATTAACACGCTTTTTACAATGAACGATATAAGAAAACAAAATTCTGTTTTATGTTCGTATATTCTTATCCTACAGAAAACAAAGAAATTCAATAGTGTTTGTATCTATCATAATTCCTGTCCTGATAGTCAAACAATATACCTATCAAAGGTACACTTAGAGAAGTGGGGAAAGACTTTTCTTTTTGCTAAAAAGAAAGTCTCTAAGTGTCTCATTTCTGATTCGCCTTAAAAGAAAATGAAACATTTGGATGTTTTTTGAAAGGGGTAAAAGAAAGGCAGAATACAAATTTGCAATATGATCTAAATATGGCTAAAAGAGATACTAAACGCCCATCATAAGGACCATATCAAATTTACTCAGTACAAAGGTGGCATAAAGCTAAGTACTGTCCAATGTTTAGATTTTAGGTAGAATAACAGTTATCTAAAATTACTGTTTTTAACGATTTAATATAGTGGCAATTTAAAAGTTTTAAATTATGTTAACACTCCCTTGGAGCTCTTTCTTTCCCATCATTAACTGAAACAAAATATAACCTAACGCTAAGTTAAAGACAAGTAAAGACCAAATTAATCATATAACATCTTTAAAATTATAACACTTTTTAATGTAGTGAAACCTCAGCACTTTAAGCTACAGTCAAAAAACTAAAACGCTTGTGAGAATTCTCTATTTTTAATATACAGGTAATAAAATTTTGCGGTAAACCCTTTTTCAAAAAGATTTTAATGTTCCACTCACTTTTCCATAATTGAGTTTTCCAGAGTTGTAAGTAAATTATAGCAGAGCAAATGATTCTATCAAGTTTGCTTCTGATTAGTTTGCTCCATATCACTCCTGAATTCAGAGGGCAATAACTGAAGGAATCAAGTGCTCCTCTGGTCAATTGTGTTTGTACATGAAATAGGGAACAGAAGTCTCTGGCCTAATGCTGTGTGTTATACTTAAATATACAAAACATATAAGTCATAGGAATTAAGATACATTTCTGGCCTAAAAACATAATTTCATTACAACTATTTGTTTTTAAAAAAATTATCACATAAATGTAACCATCTGTTAAAGGCCATCACCCTATTTCAAAAGGAAACTCTCAGAAGCTGTAAAGCAAGGGCTCACTTGAGGCTCTCCTCTCTCTTTGGTCAGGGGAAATACTGTGGTCACATCAGTCTTCCAGTCACAGGAAGATTCTAAGTCAGATCTCTGTGTACCAAGCACTGCACTAAGGCTTAATTAACCCTGTTCATAAAAAATAGGACCTTCTCGTGCTGAAGAGACAATAGATACACAGTCAACTTGCTGAAGGAGTACAATTAAGAGGTATGTCTCATATTTGGACTATACCCTCCAAAATCTCTTAACATTACACATGAACTATGCAAGCATATGGAAGTCCTTGGAAATTTCCAACCTCTGCATTTATATGGCTGAAACTGAAGAAAGAATGAGATGATATTAAAGTGTTTTGATATCCTTAGGGTGATGAGATCAAGAGCACCAATGAGAGAAATCTTAGACCACAGGAACAGTGAAACATTTTATCAGTAGTTAAACATAAGTAAAAGATGTATTTAAGTATAAGAAGCTATTAGGTCTAAGCCACAATTCCTAAAATTTCCTAATTGCTGAAAATGCTGGTTAAATATTATTGCCTGACTACATACAGGACCAACCTGAGTCATCAGATCATTCCTTTCCTTTATTCCCTTTATCACTCAGTCCCAGTCATGACTTCAAAACTAATGTACTCTCCTACCTTTACGTATTTTTAAAAATTACTTTGGCATTTTTGTATTATTAGCCTTTATTACCATAATTTCCTACCTAGTTTCCTTGCTTAAAGTTCTCTTTCAATTCATTGGGCAAATTACTGCCAGAACCATCTACATAATCATCATTCAACAGACACATCATGCACTTTTAGCTGGATACCTAAGTGCTGAAGTTATAATTATGAATAAGACAAATTCCCGGACCTCAGTAAGTACCAGTCTAGTGAAGGAGATATTTCAAGTGGTAAATGTTCTCGGTGATACAAACATGAACAGGGAAAACAAGGACAACACTTGCCTTCCTGGGGAACCTGGAAACACTTAACAGGGTAAACTGTATATTTTACTTACATTCGAAAGGAAATAAACCTTCCAGGCAGGAAAGAAATCAAAGAGTATTTCAAGCAGAGAGATTAAGGGAAAAGAAACAGGTAAGGTCTTTCTCTCAAGGATCTTATGATTCAGGGGGAGAGAACAGCATATGGAGGGTATAAAGAACTGCTCTCATCACATCCCTCTACTTAAAACCTATAGTTCTTGCTTTCCTCCTCACCCAGGTCTATACTCTGGCCCTAACTTCAAAGTCCTTCATAATCTGGTATAACTTTATACCGGCGCATGTATCTTCTGTATCTATCAGATTAGTTTATATTGCTACCTAAAAAACATTTCACCAATCCCAACTTCCAGTTCTTAAGTCACTCTCCTGTTTTAGCATTTTTTTCCTCACTTCTCTTCTTCAACAACTTAGGTAATTGCACTCACCTCCAACCTCTTTCAAGAGGCTCTCCCTATCCCTCCTCCTTCCTTACCACAGGTATAAATCCTACTTCTTCAATACCCAGTTCAAATGCCATCTATTTCAAAATATCTTTCCTAATTCTTTCTTTCCACCATTTTTCTTCTTACTCCTTCTGATGAATCCCCCAAATATCTTCAAGTGTTCATTATTCATTAATTTTCACTTTACACTACACTGGTTATACACATGTATTATTTACTAAAAAAAAATTTCCCCAAGAACAGAATCTAATCCTTATTGCACACAAACCAAAAAGCATTTTGCCCTAATAGCACTCAATAAGCATTACTGAATTCCTACAGCATCCCACTAATACTTTTTAACATTCTGTGTGCTATCATGTACTCCAACTAGAGAATATCTTGTGCTTTTCTCATATCCTATCTAGTACCAGTAAAAGAGTAAGTCCATACAAAGCACCCAAAAAATATTTGCCTGGGTACTCTTCTACCTTCACTGACCTCAAGCTATCTACAATTACAACCAATTTATTTGTAATTTTCTCTTCAAATCTCTCCCCAACCCAAAGCAAAAGAAAATGAGAACTTGAACTGCTTAAGGTCTCTGACATACAAAAGGCCCTAAGCAAATATGCTGTTTAGTAATGAACTATGACATAATTATTATATCTCTATCGAAAAAGATTTCTTGAATAACACAGCTATCTCAGTATTTTTGACTAAATTATTTAACTAATACATAACTAAAAATCACTATCAGCCAAAGTAAAATATTTGATAATATTTGTAGCACTATAAGTTGATGCTTAAGAAAAGTCTTTCCTATGTCATTTTTTTTTTTTTTTGGAATTTTATTTTATGCATGCTACATAAAGTGAGGAAAAGCAGCTCTATATAAGCAGAAAACTAAATAATGGTAATTTAGTAAAATTTAATTTAATCATGCTGGCAGTGTAAATCACATTTCCATTTCCTATACCAACTTTAAAGAGAAAAGCAAATTTGCTTAAAAATGTTAAAATATTCAATATATAATTGATATAATTAGAAACACTAAAGTAATCTATCCAATCCTTTATCCTTCAGATGAAAGAAGTAAAATATGGGGACCTGCCTGAGGTCCCACAGAGGTAGAGCTGAATTAGGTACAAAAAGGTCTTTCCATCACTTCACATCCAATCCTAATTTGCTTCTTCCTAAAAATCTTATATATCCCTAAACCAGTGGTTCTTGCTCCTAAAATAAATGTAAATACTGTATTAATGAATAACCAAGGAGATATACAAAGTGCTTAATATGCAAGATAATAAGTGAACATAACCAGGTATCAATTTTAACCCAGCCCCTTCACTTTGAATCTTTGTATTAAACATAAATAAAAGAACTAAAACAAACAACAGGGTGAATAAAGGATGCTCTAACTTCAGGGTTTCCAAAATAAATGCTATAAAAAACAGTAAGAGAAAGGATTCATTTATGTATATGAAATTTAATCTGACTCCTTCCCCCACAATCATTATTCCAATGAGAATAAATACATCTGTCCAACATGTAAACAAGTTCATATATTTAAGTTATTCAAGTTCCTAGTGCCCACCAGTACATTCTAAATGACAAATTCAGAAAAGCATACCAAAAGACAAGACATGACTGTATTAGTCTATATAGAAATCATGTTATGCACATGTACCCTAGAACTTAAAGTATAATAATAAAAAAAAAAAAAAAAGAAAAAGGAAAAAAAAAAAAAAAGAAATCATGCAAAGATTGAACTCTGTTGTATTAGTCCATATAGAAATCACGGAAAGACTGAATTGTGTTGAATCTCTAAATTAGGCAAAATACACTTGCCTTCTGGGAAATAAGGGATATTTTGGTTACCTTTTCTCACAAAACTTCTACCGTAATATAATTCTGAAATAGCTGGACCATTAATTCAACCTAATATATGTAATTTCTTATATTCCAGAGGCCACTTACCATCTTCCATGAGTAGTCTGCAGAATGTAAGAGATTTCATATTTTGTATCAAATTAATGGTCCGACCATTTCAGGATTTAAAAAAGAATGACAATGGAGACATAAAAACTTGGCGGCATTAAATGGCATAATAGTATAAATGCTTTCTACTATACGATAAGCTCTACAAGCGCAGGAACATTTTCAAGTACACAAGCATATTTACAAGCACAGTTCTGGGACACAGAAGTATTCAAAAAACATTTGCTGAATTACATTGGAATTCCTCTTAGGAAACCACAATTTAAAAACTGTTAACTGTTTACTTTTGTGTGTGTGTACATAATTTTTTAAGATTATGACATTTATATATAAAAATCCCTTAAAACTTTTTCACATCCAAAAAATACATAAAATGCAAATTTCAAGTTGGGCCAATATATTTGCAACATACGTAATGTATATAAGACTGATGTATTTAATACAATTTTGTGGCAAATTAATATTAAAAGAAAAAATAGATTCCTTAATAAGAAGGTTTCAGAACAATCCACATTCTGTGTTATAGGCTTTTCAAAGCAAACATATCAAAAGATTTCTTCTTCTTGGCTTAATCTTTCATTTCCCTAATGTAAACATCTTCATCTTCTAGTAGTATATCTCAAAAGTATAACGCATTAAAAAAAAGGAAGCTGCACAGCTCTACGTAGCACCCGTGTTACGTTAGCATGTACATAAACTTTTAAACCGCACAAAGCAATACTATATTGGTTTTAGAGTCTATTTTTTTCACATTAAAATATCAGTGTGCTGTCCTCAAAAGAGCAAGAATTTGCAGAATATAACAAAAGTCAGGGGAAAAGGAACATTAGGTGTCAGAAAATGGGAATAGAAGAAAAGTAGATGTCAGAAGAAAGAAATGTGGCAAAGTGTATCAGTAACACAGTGCTATAACAACAATTCACTAAAGACCTTAAATATGTGTACAAGTAGCAAAGTTAATTATTTTTATTATTAATGGAATGTGTGAAAGATGTCAGAAAAAACTTTAAAAACTTTTTGAACTGCTATCTAAATAAACACAAACTTCTAAAGACTTATAATTCCTCCCTTCTAATATTTGCCACCTATCATCTGTATGACATAGTGTAGCTGACTTACTGCCACATAATCACGTTTTATTTTATGTAGGGCAATCTCAGAAATTTCTGTAAGTGACATGGAAGTTTTAAGAAGAGTCTCTTCAACATCTGTCTATTATTCTATCCATCACAGTGTATTTCATTTATTTGTTTATATGTCTATCTCACTACACTGTGGGGCACTTGAGAGTAGCATTCTGATTTTACGCATCTCTACTTCCTCCAATACCAGCACATAGTCTGTCATGGCAGGTACTTGATGGGCACTCAATAAGTGTATTGGCTGGAAAATATAGACATTTCTGTTTCATGCATAAGCACAAAATTAATACAGCAGAATTTTCTCCAAAGACAGAAGAAAAATAAAAGGGGACAGAGATGTGACCAAGAAAGGAATTTATGTATCTACTTAAAGCATAAATAGTATTCTTTTCATGGAATAGCTACCATTGTACTGATTCAGACTGGAGCCCTAAAAAATCTTAATTTAGAATGGAAAACTCTGTCTAATATACATTCTCTCACTTTACTTCTCTGAAACCAACACACAGTAATGATTACAAAAGCAATCACCAATAGGTACTCTGTTAGACATGACATATATTATCTTTTTTATTCTCCAAATCAGCTCTTCAATATGTATTACTATACACATTTCACAGGTTAGAAAGATTGAGGTTCAAAGAAGTGACAAGACTTGTTGAAGACTGCAGTGAAAGAGCAGAATCAGGATTCAAATTCACATTTGTAACATTTGAAAAATACGGTAATTTTTTTTACTATAAGCAAAAGACTATTCCATGTACAATTCACACATATGAATTTCACACTGAAGTGAAAATTTGCTCAAATGGTTTTGACACTGGATATATTAATGACCCACAAAATTGGACTACAGTGAATATCCCAGTTAGATAAGCTAAGCAAATCAAATTTTTAAGCAGCTAGGATCTTGGAAACAAGAGCCAAGCCAACTAAAAATTATGCACAGTTCCTAAACATTTACTGGGTTAAATGACTTTTGATTTATATACATGGAAGTTTGAGATATTACACAGCCTTAAACAATGCATGCGCACATTGTGTGCGTGTGTGTGTGTGTGTCTGTAGACAGAATAACATGTCTTTGATATTTTTTCTGTGAAGAAAATGAGGTTGTAGCTGGGCGTGGTGGTTCATGCCTGTAAATCCCAGCACTTTGGGAGGCCAGGGTGGGCAGATCACCTGAGGTTGGGAGTTCAAGACCAGCCTGACCAACAAGGAGAAATACCATCTCTACTAAAAATACAAAATTAGCCAGGTGTGGTGGCACATGCCTGTGGTCCCAGCTACTCGGGAGGCTGAGGCAGGAGAATCACTTGAACCCAGGAGGCGGAGGTTGTGGTGAGCCGAGATCGTGCCATTGTACTCTGGCCTGGGCAACAAGAGCAAAACTCCATCTCAAAAAAAAAAAAAAAAAGAAAAAGAGGTTGTAGAAACTTCCATAGTATAATCCTACTTTTGTCCCACCAACCTTCAAAATAAAAGAGGTGGTAAAGGAGACAGTGTAGATAAAAGGAGAAGCAATAGCAGCTGGGAAGAATATTCTCCAAAGTGTTCATAGTGGCTCCTTTGTCGATGAAGGGCAGGGTTTAGGAAACGAATGAGTTTCATCTTCTACTACATATAATTCTGCATTATTTACATTCTTTGCATGATACGTAAATTTGATAACATAAAAATGTAAAAGAGGCATTAAAAACTCTCTAGAGCCTTCAACTGCTTCAGAAATTATATTGAAAATGTTATTTGATATTTGATATTAATAGTAAGAAAGGCAGGCTTAGAGAAATAGTGGGGTACCTATACTAACAAGCGTAGGAAAAAAACACTAATTCTGGAAAATAAAAGTTAATTTATTAATCCTTTTACCTATCATTTCATCACAGGCTCTAGAAGCCTCCTATCTCTATTCTTCCAACCTACAGAACTACAGCTTTGTTCTAAAAATCAGGAAAAAATTTAAAACTTTTTTCTAGTCTAAGGTTTTTTACTAGTTAAAAATTTGCATCTGTTGGATATATGTAATTGTGTATGTTGGTGTGTGTGTAAATCTTGAACATACGCCATGGCTCCCATTCATTTTTAAGAATTACATCTAAGGTTCTATTTTTTAAATCAAATCATTAAAAAAATACCTTCTACACATAATCAAGCAAGTCTATGAAGATCAAAGCCTCACTTACAATGTTGTGAATGGTACCCTTGAGGTTATGCAGCACACAATTTGTACAATACCCAAGAGCCCTGCCAAGATACACAGGAGCACATTCCCCACAGCCTTGTATCTAATAGTGAAAAATTCAAAATAGCAAAAGTTTTCACAAATAAGAAATGGTTAACCCACACCATGGAATATTACGGTATATCTATACAATGAACACTAGTAATAATGTAGATGTTATCAATATGGAAGGCTGTCGATATAGTAAGTGAAAAAGGCAGCCCAGTAAACAGCATTTAATCCTACTTTTAGTTTTCAAAAATTATATGAATAGGAAAGTGTAGAATATAACAAAATACCAATAGTAGTTCTCTCAACATGAGTTAAATAACTTTTTAAAAATCCATCTACATTTTCTAAGTTTAACACCAGAAACATATACAAAAGCAGCCTAATATTGATTTCTTAAAAAATTACAACTGTAGGAGTAAAATGAAACAACGAGATCTTATATCATAGGACTTTACTTTTTTTTGTTTTTTTTCTTCAACTCATTTGACTTATAGGAGAAACATTTTTCTTCCATCCCACTTCCTCCTTAAAAGAGAGATTTATGCAGCATAAGCCACATAATCAGGGGCATTTTTTACTTTGTATTTTTATCAGCTGCCTTTCAAACTGTGCTAACGCTGTGGTTTCTGGATTTTAAAGATTAGTTGTTTGCACAGTCCTGTTATTGATGATGAAAAAATACATAATTAAGAGATCAACCAACCCAGTTGAGGCCCCCTGAAAGAATACTTTTCCAGGAAGGGTGTACAAGGTTTCTTGCCCTGGGAGTTTCACTTCATAAATGGATTAACCCTTGGTTCACTAGAAAATTCTAGAACAATCAGTTTCCTAATTTCTGATGTTTTTTTCACAATTAATCATGTTTTTTATATATATATATGTTTGCATTGTTTCACTAGCAGCTTTTCACCACTAAAGAGCTCAAGATTCCTTGAAACCAACAAGGAGGCTTTTTTCTTCATAATATTTTACTAGTTTCCAGGAAAACTGCCAGTAGGAGGCAGCAATGACTGGCTGTGGCAACAGCAGCAGCTCTGCTCTGCACAGTAGTTAGCTGCTGACTTCATTCTTCTGTCATTATATAAGCAAGATGACACTGTTCTCTAATCCAGCCAAAGCTGATAAGTACCATCAACCTGTCACTTCCTACATTTCAAATTCTAACATCACAGCATCAAAGAGTTTTTACATTTCGATTTCTTTTGCTGGCAGCAGCCGGTAGCCTCTCATTCTCCCACGGTGTTCTAATGCTGCATTTGCACACCGGGGTTACTCCCAGACTGAATAGCAGGTCATCCCCTGCTCACTGAGCTCATCTGTGGCCCATGTGCTAGGCAATTTAGATCCAATCAGCCCTTATTTAGCTCAAGAGTAATGAGCAGCATAGTGACACAGACTTAAGCCTGACCCTCAGGACACTGCTCATCAAGCAGTAAAACTATGACAAAATCATTCATCTTCCACCCGCTGGCAAGAAATAATACTCGTACTCACTGTATTACTTTTCAAGATAAAAAAAAAAAAAAAGTCCTGAATTTTCATGATGTGAGACATTAATTTGCAGAAAGCTGAATTCCCTTAAACCCCCCTGTTGCTATGAGCTCACCAGGGGGAAACAGGCCTTAGGAGACTGAAATGGAATAAAGAAAATTGCTCCAGCTTTCTTTTCATTTTAAATAAGCCTTAAATCTGACAAGAGATACCCTAAAGAGAGAAAAATATATATCTTGTAAGGTAAAGAAGAAACAATTGAAATTAAGAGTTTCAAATGCTAGTTTCACTCCTTGTTTGTCCTCAATTTCTGTAAAATATAAATAAAATTTGAAACAGCAGTTACTCACCTTTTTCCACAAGGCAGATGAAGAAAGCTAAGAACTGTTTCCTACAGACAATATGGTGGCAACAGTAAATTCATATCATAAAACATGTACTCTGATGTTTTCTACAAAACACATCTTAAAGAAAATAGCTTTAGGGTAACAGTAAGATGGTGAGAATAGCTAGAAATATTTTAAAACTATAATGAATCTATTTTTTTCCACAATTTATACTGCCTTCTGAGGTTTTATTAATCCAAAAGTAATTAATTACGGGGATAATTAAGATTCGTTTCCTTCCCTCACTGTCATATCACATAATTAAAAAAAAAAAAAAGTCTGGTAGCTTATTCTAGTGCATTTTTTGAAGATGAATGCAATTTTACTTGCTTCCCAAGTACTTCTCTTTTATAACCAAAAGCCACAATACCAATTTACCTTACTGAGTTTCTTTAAACTAGGTCAATGTACCAAAGTCACAATTTTGGGTGTTTTTAAGCTATTCCATAGTTGAAGAACAGTTAACTTTAACAAATCTGTCACAAACAGGATTTCCCAGTCTTCAATATACTTATTATGACAGCATGTCTCTGGTTTAAGAAACAGCACTGTGTGGTGCCATGTAAGAGCACAGTAGTGATGCCTTCCTACAAACTCACTGCTGAATTTCAGCTAAAGCTTCAAAGATCTGGGTGGTCTAAATACCTATAGTGAACCACGGGGTTCAGACTAGGAATCACAGTGACATAAATAAGATTGGGAAAAGTAGCTTTTGCCTCATCCCAACATCTTTTGATTTATTGCCATTTGCTAAAGAGAAATATTCCAGTGGCTGGTAAAGAAAATAATCACGGCACTTCTATTCCCCAAACAACTGAATTGATCCACTTTCAAAGGAATGAAATGCTTTCTTTACAGATTATATTTCTTTTTGCCTTATCCTTTTATCCAATGTTCTTCACTCTAGCTTCTGTTTCACAGTGTTATTTCTCCACCCTTATGTTTTCTTTTTTTTCCTCTGCAATAATGAGAAAACAATTTTTCTGGGTTTCATTCTAGAAAAATCGTATTATTGGTAACTTCAAATTTTGGTAATAACTACAAATGAGAAAAGAAATCATAAAGCTTTATTCATCTGCTTCTTGAAAGTAGGAGTAATCTTGCAAAAAATCTAATATATTTTTATTTTTAATTCATTATTTATTTATTTTTTCTTGAGATGGAGTTTTACTCTTGTTGCTCAGGCTGAGATCTCGGCTCACGGCAATCTCTGCCTCCCAGGTTCAAGCGATTCTCCTGCCTCAGTCTAAGAGTAGCTGGGATTACAGACGTCCACCACCACACCTGCCTAATTTTTTGTATTTTTAGTAGAGGTGGGGTTTCACCATGTTGGCCAGGCTGGTCTCAAACTCCTGACCTCAGGTGATCTGCCTGCCTCAGCCTCCCAAAGTGCTAGGATTACAGGTGTGAGCCACCACACCCAGCCAGATAAAATCTAATATAAAGCTTCATTCACCTCCCACGTTAATTACATAATTATTAGGAACTGGGGTTAAATATCAGCTCTGACCTAGATTATAACTACAGATTACAAAACCAGGTGCATAGCAAATAAAAAACCAGAAGACTAACAAGGGTGAGGAACATTTGTGGAAGCTTTGATATCTTCTCTCTGTAGCTAGTATTTTGAATTTCTCACAGATGGGCCCTGCTGTGATTCTATTTTCTTATGTTGTGCTGGAGTCACTCAATAGGCCCTTTCATTAGAGAATCTTCAGTTCTGAGAAATTTTCTTAAATTGTTTTGTTGATTATTTCCTTCATTCCATTTTCTAAGTTCCCTCTTCCAAATGCCTTCCTTCCACTCTAATCCCAATATAGACAATCTGTAATTGTAGATTCAAAGTGTTCCTGCAGACCCAGCCTTGACAGAGACTGGTTCCCAAATGTCTCAAAAGGAAGGTAAAGGCTAAAAGACCCCACTTGCTGCACCTGTTTCCATAGTTCAGTGGAAAAAATTCAATGACAACTACTGAATTAGAAAGATAAAATAATAATAGTGATCCAGAAAATACTAAGGTAAACACATTGAATTTTTCAATAACACTGAAAACCTTTCAATTGGGAAGAACAAACCTCCTATCATCCTCTAGAGGTCCCTTCTACCCATGGGTACTTAGGAGACAATAAACACAGAGATGAAATTCAGATTATGCATTAAATTCATATCCTGACTGCATGGATACTGTTGTCTACTTTCATGTGGACACTGGCAAGAATTGCTGGATAAGCATATAAAATTTCAGGAGAAATATAAACCATTATCTAGTACGAAATGGTGAAAAGTGATGGTTTAAATAAACACAAGTTTCTTTGTCCTTCCTCTCTACCATCTTAGTCTTTCACATAAAAAATACATGAGTGCATACCACATATGCTTCATGTGACTGGTTCACTCATATCCTAAGTGCCTACTATCATAGTAGGCATTCAAAAATACTAGTTAAATTTGTCGAATAAATTTTTTTGCATGAATATGTCTCTCCTTTAGAAAATAATTACAACACAAGGTAAAAAACAATAAAGGACATTAGAGATTTAGTAACTATTCAGGAAATTCAAAGGGAATAGAGATTATTCAAGACTGGTGTATTATTCCGTTTTCACACTGCTATAAAGAAATACCCAAGACTAGGTAATTTATAAAGAAAAGAGGTTTAATTGGCTCATAGTTCCCCATGGCCAGAGAGGCCTCAGGGAACCCAAAATCATGGTGGAAGGTGAAGGGGAAGCAAGGACCTTCTTCACATGAAAGCAGGAGGGAGAACTGCTAGCAGGGAAAATGCTGGATGCTTATAAAACCATCAGATCTCGTGAGAACTCACTCAATATATTACAAGAACTGCAAGTGGGAACCACCCCCATGATCCAATCACCTCCCTCCACTGACACATGGAGGATTATAAGGTCTCTCCCTGGACACATGGGGATTACAATTTGAGATGAGATTTGGGTGGGGACACAGAGCCAAACCATATCAACTGGTAACACATGGATAAGCATATATTTCAAGAGAAGCTTGACATGAAGGATAATATTATTCACATAAAAATGAAGAAAAGATAAATGAAGAAAACCAACACATATTGAACATACCGAAAGCTTATTATGATTCATGTTCTGGATAGGTGCAGCATCAAAGTCCATGCTATCCCTTGGCAAGTCTTTCTGCTATCCACTACATTATCCACTAAACAGATACAGCTACTGAGGACTTGATATATAGCTGGTGTTACGGAATCGTTGAATTTTTTATTTTATATTCATTAACTCAAACTGTCACACATAGCTAGTGCTACCCTACTGAGCAACAGAAATCTAAGCAGATGTTCATCGAAATCCTATGAGGTAGATATTATTTTACAAAGATGCAGCTGACTTAGAAAAGATTAAGTAACTTCCTAAGACTGCACTGCTGGTAAATGAAAAAGGGTGATTTGAACTCAGGTTTACTGACCTTAAAGCCCCTGCTTTTTATACTATGCTTTGACAGCAGCAACTATCAGGCACTACTAGAGGTTCCTTAAGAAGCAAAGGCAAAAAGCACAACTTGTTGTGTGCATAAGTCTCCTGCCTGGAATACTGGCTCCTCCCATATATGATGCTCTTTAATTCCATCTCTACCTCTCATCAACATACTACTAACTTCTGAAAACACTTTCCATTCTTCTCAAATACCTCTATAGTTTTTTTTTCTATACTCTGCCATCTCACCCCTATAACTACTACGACCAACACTGACCACTTCTGACTCTTGATTTTGACAATTACTTTCATTCCCCCAACTTAACCTTTTTCTAAGCAGTGACTCTCACACAACATGGTTATTCAGTCCTCAGTTTCAGCTCTGCAATCTTGGTCATGCTCTGCCCTGAACCCTCAACTGGTTTTGACAAGAGGTCAAACTTGTAAACTTTGACCCTCGACTTCGTTGGACAAGAAGATATAAATAAAGGTAGAAAGACTTAGGGATTTCTTGAGAACTAGTAGCTCCATCTGACTAAAGGAGAATCACAAGAAAAAGTTGCAGATGAAGGTAAAATAAGACTGTGGATGGCTTTGAAGACCATGACAAGAAATGTGAAATTTTCTACTGTGTCTATTACAGTGTCACTAAAGGTTTCTTTTCAATGTAATGAAATGTTCTAAAATTGTGGTTCTGGTTGCAAAACAACTGTGAAAACACTAAAAACCAATACATTGTATGGTGTGTGAATTATAACTGAATAAAGCTAGTGAACTCTATGATATCTGAATTGTATGTCAATAAAGTCATTAAAAACGATAATCTGAGGAAGGAAGGCATTGGAGGCAGGGTGATTAGGCAAGTAGTATTAATGTTTTAAAAACAGAGGTAATGACATCTGTGAGAATAAAAGAAAGAAGATAAAAGGAATTCACCAAAGATGACACATGCTCCCCACCTTACCAAAAGAATCAGCTGGATATAAAAAGAAAGGGTATACATATATGTCACATTTGTACCTTTAAAAATTACTTTTTTCTACAGCAGCACTCAGTAACACAGCATTACAATTTCCAATGGGTCCACTGCAGTGAGGCAATGTTGTTTCCTACAATTCTTTGTTTTTAAAGAAAACGATTCATCACACACCAAAACAACAACAAAAACAACAACAACAACAAAATTGCTCAATGGCCACTATGCTAGAGGTATTACATTAGGAATGGGTAAAAAAAACATCCAAGATAAGACCCCTGACACACACACACACACATATCCATTCATGTTGCCAGGCATAAATCGTAACAAAGAAATGATTATAAGTTCTTTTGAAAACAATACTTATGATAATGATAGCATTATCTAACATTCATTGAACACTTACTAATATGCCAGGTAATTTGCCAACTGCCTTATATTCATTATTGCATATAATTCCCAAAACAATCCAGTGAGGTAGGTGGTATTATCCTCATTTTACAAATAAGTTAAGTCAAGATTTTGGCATATAAGTTTTTCCTCACATTATTTTAAATGAATCACTTTACACTTATTTAAGGAAAACTCATATATCTATGTACCAGATTTAGATGGGGACTGAAAAAGTGATCCTATGAGTGAAAAACTAAGGAGATAATCTATGTTTCAGCAAAAGACAAAAAAGTGGAACTCAGCAAAGCTAATATACTGAGTAGTTTACATTACTGCATGGGATTATAAAATATGTAATAGAAATACATTATGCAAAATTCAAGCCTGGTAAACAGTAAATAAGGTGAAAATATTAATTTATAGTATATATCTAAATACTCAGTTGAAAAATATATAAAATAATTAGGAAAAGTTTTTCTTTATATATTTTATATTTTATACATTCCTGAAATACTAAGATTTATACTGTATTCCTTTAGAGATAACCATGCTTTCTCTGAAGGAACGAAAAATGCCAAAGGATCACTCCTAGTAAGCGATAATATCTCTACTTGGTTTTTCAAATAAAAACTGGTAATAGATTTTATTTATTACCATGGGGGCATACTCATGTGTTTCCCAAAAATTATTAGAACACTGCCCCAAAACTTCCATCAAATTATATATGATGAAACAGCAGACATTTTGAGCAAACTACAGGAATAACTCATTTGATTAAAAATCCTATCCAGTTTCAAATTTGTTTGTTGTAAACTGTCAATAATTAAAAACTGTAACCCATTCATACTAATAGAACACCCAATAACAAAAGGAAGAAAAAGCTTGCATGCTGTCAAGAGTATCATTTCTATTTTTTCTGAAATATTATGTAAATAATTTGGCACACAGCAGCCCTTCAAGTGAATAGTTCCTCTTGTACCTCCTTTTTTGCCTAGGCAATCCCCAGTTCTCTCACAGAAGCAAACAAAAACCAGAAATCTTTGCGAAGAATAAATAATACCATACCAGCCGGGCGCGGTGGCTCACGCCTGTAATCCCAGCACTTTGGGAGGCCGAGGCGGGCGGATCACAAGGTCAGGAGATCGAGACCACGGTGAAACCCCGTCTCTACTAAAAATACAAAAAATTAGCCGGGCGCGGTTGTGGGCGCCTGTAGTCCCAGCTACTCGGGAGGCTGAGGCAGGAGAATGGCGTGAACCCGGGAGGCGGAGCTTGCAGTGAGCCGAGATCGCGCCACTGCACTCCAGCCTGGGCGACAGAGCGAGACTCCGTCTCAAAAAAAAAATAATAATAATAAATAAAAATAAATAAATAAATAAATAAATAATACCATACCAATAAAACTACTAAGCATAAAAATATTTGAAGAGAATAATAAACAGTTTTTCTCTACATGCTCATACACACACACTTCAAATGTCAAAACAGTTATATAACAAGCAGACGATCTTTTAGACTTATAGGGAGAGAAAAAAAGGAATTTAAAAAATATATATATTTTCAAAAT
Source organism: Macaca thibetana thibetana (assembly GCF_024542745.1). Taxonomy (NCBI): domain Eukaryota; kingdom Metazoa; phylum Chordata; class Mammalia; order Primates; family Cercopithecidae; genus Macaca; species Macaca thibetana. The sequence goes on from NC_065581.1 coordinate 94,271,240, forward strand.
GTATTTTGAAGCCAGGGAAAATAACCTTAATCTTTGAAGAAGTTGAAGTTCAGCCCATAGCATCTCAAAAAGGTAATTATCGCTTTTGAACTTTTTCTTAGTCTCAGTATTTAGCATTTTAGGCAATCAACTGCCTTTAGACATCTTTGAAACTAGTCTCTTGTTTAATACAAAATAGGATGTCAGTTGATCAATATCCATTTGGCTTAAATTCGTAAGTCCACAACCTCCCTTAAGTGGTAGAACAAACAGGTACAAATCCTGAAAATTTATTGTTTCTTTTTAAACTCCAAATGATATTTGTAGATGCCAAAAGGCATTTTGAAATCACTCACCCTTACTTCAGTAAAAATGAAAAAGGGGGATGGGGAGGAGGGAGAATTTCATGAGGCCTTGTATGTCAAGTTTTTGCCCAGAGCTAATTTTCATAGCTGTGTTATAAAACCCTGAAAATGGAGGTTTATAATGGAAGTGCTGACAGACCCTTAACTATAGCAGCATGAATGGATATAATTAAAGGAAAGCTTTTGGCTACACCTAACTCCACAAATGAAAGACTGCCATTTTTATATTAACCTCAAATAACAGCAAGTGAGAACTAAAAATATGATTGTAGAGAGGTAATGTGAAATGTTAAAGATGACTGCTAAAACTATTTGACATTCGAAGTTTTAAACATAGGCATTTAGTTAACATAACCAAGTCAGTATTTTCATAACGCTACTTAATCAGCAATAAAGAATGCTCTGGTGAGCCATCAGCTCCAGTTAGCAGAAAGAAGCATATGAAGTTATTATTTCTTAACAGCCTAGAGGGAACTGCTTTTCTCTTTAATCAGTGATCTTAGCTCCTTCCTATAATTTCTGTCATACAGTTATAAAACTGTTACCCAGTTCAACACACACACACACTTTACACACACTTTGCACACACATTTATGCAAGGACTGGTACCTATTAACACCTGAATTTGAAAACAGAAGAGATGGCTAAGGTATTTAATTCTTTCCCTTGTCAGAGATGCAGCCAGGAATAAATATCATCAATCTATATAATCCATCTTCCTTACCCAAACCCAAATTCAAATAATTTAGCTCTGTCCTTAACTAAAGGCGGGGAGGGGAGCTTATGCTTTAATTTTTAGCAACTATCCAAAATATTTTTGACCTAACAGTATTAACAGTATATGGCACATCTAAAAAACTACTATCAAAAAATCTTCAATGAAGTTCCAGATTTGGGATTAAGAAAGTAGGCATACATCTCCATAACTGAATACCTAAATAACTTTTTCTTGTTTCCTCTCTTACTCTTCCTCCCTTCTTTCTTTACTTTTAAGGTAAATAATCCTGAATGATCTCTTGGGCCCAACTCCAATAAATCCCAAACTAAAAGCTGGACGGCCTTGATAATATTTGCCTGGGAAATGTTAAAAATTGATGGGATAAAATGAACCTATCCAAGTCACAGTTCCTTTTATTACACACAGTAATGTTTGCAAATTACTAGAGTATGTTAGTACCTAAAATACACCAGCATTAACAAAGGCTTGCATACTGCTGCACTATTTTTATTCATACATTGACCTTATACTTCTATCTGTTAAAACTGCTGATTTGGGCAATATAAGCTGAACTTGATTTGATAGGTTTTTTATGGCAATTGTTTTCAATCATACTTGAAAGCATATGACAAAACCAAAACAGACATTTGTGCAAGGAATCAAATGTTATCAACATAAACATCTAATCCTTTTTGCATAGGCTAATCCTGAAGGCCAACAGCACAACCCCCATCACCTACTAGCACTCCAGAGGATAGCAAACTACAAATTGAATCCAGGTGCAGTTAAAAGAAACTTTTCCTATCAATGTAAACTTACTGTCATTTTATATAATTGTCAGTCTTCATCATCCTTTTTTGATTTCTACCTCTGTACTTCTGAATAGTGTCCGATAGACTAACAGAGATACATCATAACTTACAATATATTTGCAAGAATTATTTTTCCAACACTCCTGAAATAACTTTGGCCTTAATGCTAAAAGATTTCTACTAAATTGAATTTAAGGAGCAAAAATTTGTCTTTATCGCAAGAAGTGAAATTTAGAAGGTTGGAATAGTGCTAAAAAAATCAAAGACAAATTATTACAAATAAAATGTGATATACTTGTCTCCACACCTCTCATTTATTCCAACTGATTAAAAAAAAAAAAAAAAACTTGCAAAATAATAAAAACAAAGTAATCAAAAGTCCCCAATAAACAACTACCCTAATTTTTGTAGCAAAAACAAAATGCAAAAGCACTCAGAATTATACAAATAGTAGTAATAATTTCAGGTTTGCAAATAAGTTTGCAGATTTCATTCATTCAATTATCGCTAGTCTTTCTTTTTTTTTCTTTTTTTAAAATGTAGTGGTATGGTTAGTTTTGATTTAGTTACCTGTAAACTTATAAAGACAGTATAAGCTATTCAGATGATAGTGACACTAAAAGCCCAAATTTTACCACTACACAATACATGCATTTAACAAAATTGCACTTGTAACCTCTAAACCTGTAAAAATAAAAAGAAAAGAAAATTAAATGAGTTAATTAAAAAGTTAGTGCTAAGAAGGCAGCTGTGTAACAGTGGGTTAAGAGTCTGAGTGCCAGTTCTGAAATTTACATGTGTTATTTCAGATAAGCCACAAAAAAACTCCATGTTTCCATTTTTTTCACCTATAAATAGGGATGGCAGGATTACTAAAGAATAAAGAAGACAGTATTTATAAGCATTAAATCTTTCAAGAGTATAAGAATTATTATTGTGTTTCTAGTTACTACTTTTAAAGAATTACGTACCAAGAAAAGTTCGTTAGGAGATACAAGATAAGATGAAGTTGGTGAATGAATGTGAAATAGAGAAAAGAGTTTCTCTCTTTTTTGCTTTCTTTGTATTTTTATTTTGAATGCCTATCAAGCCTTCAAAATAAGTCTAATTCGTCTACTACCAAGCTTCAACTGACATTGTTAACAAACTTCTGTGTTTCATTTCTTACCTTTTTTTTTTAATTTTTGAGATGGAGTCCTGCAGTGGCGCGATCTTGGCTCGCTGCAACTACCCCCTCCCGGGTTCAAGCAATTCTCCTGCCTCAGCCTCCTGAGTATCTGGGATTACAGGCACACGCCACCATGCCCATAACTTTTGTATTTTTAGTAGTGATGGGGTTTCACCATGTTGGCCAGGCTGGTCTCGAACTATTTTTTTTTTTGGAGACGGAGTCTCCCTCTTTCTATCGCCCAGGCTGGAGTGCAGTGGCGCAATTTCGGCTCGCTGCAAGCTCTGCCTCCCGGGTTCACGCCGTTCTCCTGCCTCAGCTTCCCGAGTAGCTGCGACTACAGACACCCGCCACCATGCCTGATTAATTTTTTGTATTTTTAGTAGAGACAGGGTTTTACCGTTAGCCAGGATGATCTCGATCTCCTAACCTCGTAATCCGCCCACCTCGGCCTCCCAAAGTGCTGGGATTACAGGCGTTAAGCCACCGTACCCAGCCTTATTTCTTATCTTAGAATGCTTTTCTAAATACACTCCATACAATGATCTAAAAATGAGAATGGAAGCTTTTTCATACATTTATCAATGAGAATAAAAACTGGTACAATCGGCCGGGCGCGGTGGCTCATGCCTGTTATCCCAGCACTTTAGGAGGCCGAGGCGGGCGGATCGCGGGGTCAGGAGATTGAGACCATCCTGGCTAACATGGTGAAACCCCGTCTCTACTAAAAATATATTTTAAAAAAATTAGCCGGCCGCGGTGGCAGGAGCCTGTAGTCCCAGCTACTCCGGAGGCTGAGGCAGGATTATGGCGTGATCTCGGGAGGCGGAGCTTGCAGTGAGCTGAGATCCGGCCACTGCACTCCAGCCTGGGCGACAGAGTGAGACTCGGTCTCAAAAACACAAAAAACAAAAAACAAAAAAACTGGTACAATGGGTTTTTTTGGTATGATATTTGGTAACATCTATTCACATTTTAAATGTATGGCATACACCAGTTCATCCTTAAGAATTAATCTACAGGTATACTTCCACAAGTACACAGAAATACATGTACAAAGATGTTAAATAAACATAAGCTGGTAAACAATACACATTTCCATTATTAGCAACTGGATAAAGTTTGGCACATCTATATAATGAAACAGTAAGTAGTCATTTAACAGAATTAGGTAGGTTTTCATGTTTTAACATGAAAAGTTGTTCAGGAAATATTAAATAATACAAGAAAGTTACAAAACAAAGATCATCTATTTTGTGTTTTAAATATACCGTTGCGCGCAGTGGCTCATGCCTATAATCCCAGCACTTTGGGAGGCCAAGGCGGGTGGATCACCTAAGGTCAGGAATTCGAGACCAGCCTGGCCAACAGGGTGAAACTCTATTTCTACTAAAACATAAAAATTAGCTGGGTGTGGTAGTGCGTCCCTGTAATCCCAGCTACTCGGAATACTGAGGCAGGAGAACTGCTTGAGCCCGGGAGGCGGAGGTGGCAGTGGGCCAAGATGGTGCCAGTGCACTCCACCCTGGGTGCATAAAGCGATATTTCGTCTCAAAATATATATGTATATATTCTCTATACACATATATGTATATATGTATATATAAATATATATAGTGTGTGTATATATATGTATGTAGGTAGGAGGGAGATTTCTGGAAGGTTCTATAGAAACCATTTTATTTCTGTGGATTAGAACTAGAGGAATGTATCTCAACCTTAGCACTGCTGAAGATGGTTCAGATAATTCTTTGTTGTAGGAGCTGTTCTGAGCACTGTAGAGTGTTTAGCAGCATTTCTGACCTCATCAGTGCTGTTCCCCTAGTTGTGACAACCAAAAATGTCTCCAGGCATCCAAATGTTCCCTTGGGGAAAAACTCACTCCCAGTTGGGAACTACTGAACTAGAGAATGAAGAAGTGAAGCTGAGGAGAGAGATGTAGTTGTCACTTTATATCTCTTTTCTCCCCCATTCCTACCATGATAATATGTTACAAAAACAATATAATTTTAACAAAAACCAAAAAGATTGCCAGAAATTTTTCATTAACACATTAAATTTAAAATACTTGTAGGATATGAACCTTTGAGGAAAAAAAAAGAACTATGTAAGAGGCAATATAATTGTTAAAAAGAATTAAAAAGGACTTATCTATCTTCAACAGAAAAGGCAGAAAGATATATGGCTTCTGCCACTTTTTCCCCATGACTGCCTCTTCTCAAGATGTCCATACTCTTTCTTCCTTTCTTATTCCTATGCTCTGAAGTCTTTTGGGGACTATAGTTCTCCATCACCAGGATGGCTTAGACCAAAACTCTCCTCTTCCTTCTTGTTTTGTATATTCAGACAAATATACAGAGACAAACCAAAACTGACATTAGAAATGTAAAAATTGCTAATTTTCCCAAGAAGCACAGGGAATTACTTAACATTTATTTAAAAACTGAAGAAATAAAACAAAGTTGTCATTTGGAAGAAGTATAAAACCTGCCATGAAAACACAGCGTAGAATAAAGAAAATTAAGGTAGCAATAAAAATAAATTTGATAATGAATAAATTTCCAAAATTTGGAAATCTTGCCAAGCTTAGTACCTCTGAAAAACAGATGCAAAATTTGTAACGTGATTATTAGGAGGAGGGAAGCAGTCTGTTTGTTATCTTCGGACATGATTTCAAATACAATCATTTTCTGTGACAGTGAGTAACTATACTGAGTGGTAGTATTTAACTTCTTAAGAATATGTACTTCAAAGGTAAAACTGCTATGTGAAAAGGGCCTAAAGGCAATAAATATCATAACCATTGTTCTTATCCACATCAAGTTTGTGTCTAAGTGTATTTAACATATCTGCATAATTTCAGTGGATCTGAAAATAGTAAGTTTTGTATAGGTGATTGATGTTATTAATAGAATTCTCTATGTTAATTTCAGAGCAAACTGGTCTATTTCGAAGAATTTGACACACCTAAGGCTATGACTTTGCTGCAAAAATTTAAAGAAAGTCACTTTTTAAAAATGGTGTGGGGCTGGGCGCGGTGTCTCAAGCCTGTAATCCCAGCACTTTGGGAGGCCGATACGGGTGGATCACGAGGTCAGGAGATCGAGACCATCGTGGCTAACACGGTGAAATCCTGTCTCTACTAAGAAATACAAAAAACTAGCCGGGCGAGGTGGCGGGCGCCTGTAGTCCCAGCTACTCAGGAGGCTGAGGCCGGAGAATGGCGTGAACCCGGGAGGCGGAGCTTGCAGTGAGCTGAGATCCGGCCACTGCACTCCAGCCTGGGCTACAGAGCAAGACTCCGTCTCAAAAAAAAAAAAAAAAGTGTAGTGTGGCCAAAGATTCCTTATGGGCACAAAATTACAAATGCTTCAGTAAAAGCCACCTCAGACATGAGCTCATGATCTTGCTCTGAATATCTGTAACGTATCTCTGGGTAATAATACACTTTTCTGAGAGATAGCAGGGGAAGGAAGGGCTAAGGGAAACCATGGCTCTCAGACTGCACTAGAGCTGCTCTTGAGTTTAGTTCTGCATCTTGTGTTTGCATATAAGCTTTCTTTTGAAAAGCTATTGTTTGCAAAACAGCTTGAAAACTACAGGTTGAGCATCACTAATTTGAAAATCCAAAATCCAAAATGCTCCAAAATTCAAAACTTTTTGAGGGTCAACATGACACTACAAGTGGAAAATTGTATCTGGCCTCATGGGATGGGTTGCAGTCAAAACTGTTTCATGCACAAAATTATTCAAAATGTTGCATAAAATTACCTTCAGCCTATGTGTATAAGGTATATATGAAACATAACTGAATTTTATGTTTACACTTGGGTCCCCTCCTCAAAATATCTCATATCTCATTATGCATATGCAAATATTCCAAAATCTAAACAAATCCAAAATCCAAAACACTTCTGGTCCCAAGCATTTCATATAAAAGCATTTTAGTACACAGGTATACTCAACCTATAGTGATTTATGCCCATGTAGTAGAAAACTAAATCCTTCCTCTACATTTGGATTTCATGTGTATTTGTATATATGTGTGCATGTGTATATACATATAACTTTAACATAAAATTCACATAAGTGATTATATAAAACAAATCATAAATTAGCATATAACTGAAAACCATACCTGATTCTGGCCAGAACAGCTTGTAGAAAGCTCAATACTGTCCTAAGTTCAGATTCTCGGCACGCTCGCAGAAGCATACTAAAGCCATCATTAAGCAGTTTTTCATGGGAAGGATACAAGCAATAGCTGGTCTCAAACACTTCTTGAACACCATCAATGTATATGGAAAGAAGTGTCCAGAGAGTCTGTCTCTGTATCATTTCCTCATTCTTAGACACCAAGAATTCCTTTGCTTTCTCCCGGAAAGCACACGAAAACTTCTCAGCCAAAACACCAATGTCCACATTTTTCTGGGCATACATCAAGAGGAAGGCCATGTGACCCTTCCAAATGAGGGCTCTCTGAGACGTTATAAAAGCAGGCTTGAGGAAATTCAGGAGGTCTAAAACATGACTTGCAACATCTTCTACCTCTGCAACAGCTGCTAACAGTAGAAAAAGGCTAAAAAAGTTCTGTAGACCAACTTCAGTTAGTTCTTCCATTCTTTTTTGATGGAATTTTGAATATATCCTGTAAAACATTAAAAATGCTTTAATAAAATTGTTGCATTCACAAAAACTTGTATCTCTTAAAATGTGCTTCAATGCTCATGACAATCTCATTAAATTTTAAGCTAATTCTTCATTTTGATGCTGCCTTGTCACTTTGTTTACTTAGAAAGTAAACTCACATAATGGCCCTACCTTGAAATTTCCCAATGATGAGGCAAATCACCTGTAAGTGAATCAAAGGATTCAATAGCTTTCCCCAAAGACAGTACAAATGTTTTCTTTTTTTTTTTTTTTTTTTTTGAGACGGAGTCTCGCTCTGTCGCCCAGGCTGGAGTGCAGTGGCCGGATCTCAGCTCACTGCAAGCTCTGCCTCCCGGGTTTTTATGCCATTCTCCTGCCTCAGCCTCCCGAGTAGCCGGGACTACAGGCACCCGCCACCTCGCCCGGCTAGTTTTTTGTATTTTTTTTAGTAGAGACGGGGTTTCACCGTGTTAGCCAGGATGGTCTCGAACTCCTGACCTCGTGATCCGCCCGTCTCGGCCTCCCAAAGTGCTGGGATTACAGGCTTGAGCCACCGCGCCCGGCCACAAATGTTTTCATATAGTATATGGCTTTTCCTTTTATTCAAGTCCCCCATCACCCTTCTTTTCTTATTTTTATTAGTAAATAAGAAAGAATATATGATATTTTAAGTACAATGTGATATGCTTTTACAGAAATCTTAACAGGACAATTTTACATAACAATTATCCTTAAACTCTCTCCCTGCACCCCTCACAAAGACTCGTTCTTATTTTACCTATACCTTAAGACAATGCAAGGTGTTAGAAAAATTATTTTTAGCCACCTGCAAAGAACTAGGCATATAAAAATCTCTCATCAATACTATTTAATACAATAGTTGACACAATAGTTAATACACTAGATAATAATATAGTTAATAGTTGACATACTTTTCTCTCATCAATTAAGGGATTAGAATTGAAAACAATTCATCTGAATTCCTACTTACAAATTAAGTTGTTTTTTTGTTTTGTTTTGTTTTTTTTCTGAGACGGAGTCTCACTGTTGCCCAGGCTCGAGTACAGTGGCACAATTTTGGCTCACTGCAGTCTCCGCCTCCCAGTTTTAAGTGATTCTCCTGCCCCAGCCTCCTGAGTAGCTGGGATTGCAGGCACGCACCACCGCGCTTGGCTATTTTTTTTTTTTTTAGTAGAGACAGAGTTTCACCATGTTGGTCAAACTGGTCTCAAACTCCTGATCTCAAGTAATACGCCCGCCTCAGCCTCCCAAAATGCTGGGATTACAGGTGTGAACCACCACACCTGGCCTTTAGTTTTGCAACTTCTATAACTGGTTTATTCAGGACAGAAATGAGTAATGCTCATGAGAGTTAAATGTTTATAAGTAACTACTTGAAAGCTGACAAACTCTTAAAAGTAAAGATCTGTTTAATTATCTTTGTATCATCTACTACTATCTCCACTATAGTGTTTGACATACAGTATGTGTCTAATAAACAGAATTGTTATTGAATAAATTCCAATGACTTCTTTCAGCCATAAAGTTCTGAGTATTATGTCTTCCATAAAATTCCTTAAGATTCAAAAACAAACTGTCAAATAGAACAAAAGAAAAAAACTGTTTGAGCCATGTGATTCTTGAAGATTTAATAAAGAAGCTGCCATTTAAAACAGTATATAATAAATAAAAAATCCAAACCATATCACCATGCGCTTATAAGAATTACTCACTGTGGGACTCAAACAGGAATTTCATTAAGTGATTCTTGAGAAGTCCCTACCTAGTATTCTCTTCCCTGAGAGGTCTCAACAAATAATCTGAGCAAGTGGTAGATGGTGGTGTATTGCACAAAGAAGGCTAAGAAAAGGGCTACTACAGGCAAAGGCAGTAGAAAAAAGAAAGACAATTTAAAAGTGTACTCACTGAACAAGCAAAACTCTCAAAAGAGAGAGAAAGAAAACAATGGACTAATGTGACCACAGTTTATTTTATCAGAAATGAAAATAGCATAGTTCCCAAATGAGAACATTAGTTATCTGGTTCTACTATACTCTGGTCAGTTCTCATTAAAAAAAACACAACAAACAAAAAAAAAACAGTGCTTATGAACTGCTGGGCTCAAAGAACACAAAAGTTTTATATGTTGAAACTATCACCTACCAATGTGCAACCTGAAGATGTTTGTTTCTATAACTTTTAATCAAATGCATATAATGGATTACCTAGTAATATTATAACTAATTAAGACTCTAGCCCCAAGTAAACTTAACAAAATACAAAGAGTAACACTTATCCAAAGATATCAGTGCACATTCATGACAAAAGATACTGCATATACCTTCCTTTGACTTGTTTCCAAGGATGAGGGCCATTGCTCTTCATTGCTTTCTTAACAACTTTTGCCAGAATGCAAAGAAAAATTGTATAACTACTGCTGGATTTATACAGATCCTGATCTTGTTTATCGCAACAGCAAGTCTTCACCATTTCAAGCATCGACAAGGGTGACTTCATGGTATTAGCAAGGCCTTTAAAAGGAAGCCAAGAAATACTGAAGGAACTATTCTAAAAGGGGGGAAAAAAGGTAGAAAATAATTATTAGTCTCTTAGTAAATAAAATGGTAAGCTGCAAATCCCGGTTAGTTGGTTCATCAAAATTCTGACTCATCTTCATCACAAAAGCTACATAAACATGATCCCCTAAAATAAAAATTCCATGAAAGAACAGAGCATCAAGAGGTGTTCAAATTTTGGATTGTCCCCAAAAGTGTCTTTTTAACAGTTGATTTGTCCAAATTAGGATACAAACAAAATCCACACATTGCATTCAGCGATATGCACAGCACTTTTGGCTCTTTGATTCTTTATGTTTCCCAATGTTTTTGTTATACCACTTGTTTTTAATATCAGGTCATTTGTTGTATAAAATTTCCCATGTTCTAAATTTAGCTGCTTGTATGGCTCTAGTGTTACTTAATCTTTTATCCCCTATCTTTTCTGTAAGTTGGTCACTATATCTAGAGGTTTTATCCGATTCATGTTGACTTTTTTGGCAAGAATCTTTCATCAGTAGTACTGAGTAGTTCCTATTGCATTTAGCAAAAAGGCACATAAGTTCTGGCTTTTTGTGATGTTAAGATTGGTCAGATTATCAACCTGGTCCACCCATTTTAGTGGTCCCACTAGCCTTTAACTTAACGTTTTAGTAGCATTGATGATCATTGCCCAGATGCCTTATTTCATTAAATGTATAAACTGGTGACTTCTAATTCTATCATGTTTTAATTAGTTCATCAGAAATTTGATTACTCTAAAATAAAGTTTGTATTTTCTTTACAGTTTTCAGAATTAGGTGTTTTTTTTTTTTTTTTTTTTTTTCCAGAATAACTTTTTACAAAGAAGCATAAATTCAGAGATTTAAACATATTTAATATGTTTTAATTCATTGCAGTCATAATTCTTTCTTATGCTCAAATTTTCCCATTCTCTGGGCAATGGATGTTCCTTCAGGTTGGCTCCTGTGTCCTTCTGACACGACTGTAGCTTACTTTGATACCTTCCCTGCTTTCTGGTATGACAAGACACCCCAGACTCACCTTGCACACATCCTGCCTCAGGATTACAATCAGTCATTTCTCAACTAGCCTAAAAATTATGCTTCAGAGAAGGGTATTTTTCTAATTTTTTAGTAAGCTCCATTATCCACAAATCCAAACTTGTTATTTACTTGTAAATCTTTCATTACCATTTTCTATTTTGATTGAGAGGTTCTATACACCTCTCAATCTCCTCTCTATACACAAGGTATAAATCCTTAAAATCTACCTTTAAAATTTTAATCTTCCAAACTCACCCTCTCCTTTTGAAATACATTGTCCCTATTTCAGTTCTCAGCCATAGTATTTTTGCTCATACAACTACAATAAACCACTAACTCGTCTGTACCCAATTCATTTACACCACTTACAGAAAAAAAAAACAACTTTCTCAAACACATACCTAAGTCATATCCTTGCTACTGTCTCCTGAATAAACCAGAATTAATTGTACATTATCTTCAACCCTTCATAGTCTAGTCCCAGACTGCCTTCTCTAGTCTCCTATCTTCAGTCTCTCCATAGTTACCCCAGGCCTATCATTCAGAACCGTTGACATGGTAGGAACAGACCACGCTTTTTCATACCTCCATGTATTTGTCTATACTGTTCATTCTGCCTGGATCTTTTTCTTCTGTTCTTAGGAAATTCTACTCATTCCCAAAGCCAAGTTCAAAAATTATGACCTCATAAAGTCTTCCACAAATACAGATACCAGGTTAGACACCCCCTCCTCTGGAGTTCCACAATTACAACCTTTTTCCCACAATGTATGTATTCCCACCCACTAGCCTATAAGCTACTCAAATGCCAGGATTGTTTCTTACTCAGGACAGCAGTGCCTGTTCAATGTGTCATGAGCAACCAATTATTATTAGAAACATTTATAAATGAAGATTTTATAAATATCTGCTACATTTTAGCTACTCTGTTTACACTTGCTGTGAAGAGAAAAAGGATACCAAATGCTGTCTCCCTTATGACAAAGCTCTACAGACAATGTTAAAGATAAAACTATTCATGAGCTACTCCAATCTACTCTGAAAAAAAATTAACTTTTTAAGAAAAATCCATAACTATTCATAATTAAACCATAAAGAAATTCCTCAAATATGAACAAATTATTAAAATTCCTGGAGCAAAATCACATTCTATTCACTCACCAGGTTCTTACTATAATATTCCCATAAAATGGTAACAATTGCAATGTTTGGCTCCCAGAAATCACAAAGCGTCAAACAACAGTGAAGATACATTCGTAATTGTTCTTCTAGAATACTACCCTAAAAAATAAACTGAAGTTATGAGAAGGTAAATGGGCTCTGGCAATATAAACATTTTCACTTGATATTGTACTGTATAACCTGCAGCTAAAAAGAAAATAAATATATATCACCCAATCATACCCATTCTCACATTCAGACTAGGTCTAAATCAACATAACACATACTTCCAAAAACATGTTTTAAAGACCATTAACATATTCAGATAACAGAAATCACATAACTCGAATTTTAATTCAATTAGTTAAAAATTACAGGTGTTTCATAATTGAATGGTACTGGAAACCCAGAAACCAGAAAAGAAACCCAAACCAGAAAGAAGTGGCAAAGATGACCTAATAATTAAGATGTACACAAATCCAGAGGGCTTGGTCATACTTAAGTACTTGATTAAATTTTTTATAGTATTATAGGAGTTGTTCTTTCTAAAATCAAAGGATTGGCAGAGTACTTCTATTTCAACCTTTTATGAGATAACAGGAGGAAAAGGAAGTAGAAAAAACATAGATGCTTTTTCTATGACAACATAACCATGCATATATTTTTTAAATGACACACCCTGAATTCCAATCATTCAACAATTGTACTTAAAACTTACCACATACTAGGCACTGTTTTAATGTACTACGCATAGGACAAGTCAGTCAGACATGGCACATGTACTGGTAGAGCTTACATTTTTGGCGAGGAAAGAAAAGGATACTAAAACAATATAAATTTGAACAGAAATAACTGCTGTGAAAAATGAAACAAAGCAAAGTAATGTGAAAGTAACTGGTAGAGGATGAGCATCACTATTTTATCAGCTGCTATGAATGGAAAAGCCTTTTGAAGGGCTGCAGTTGAACTACCTGATTAAATGAAAGTCAATAAAGACTTGGAAGAAAAACATTCAAGGCAGAGAAAATGATTGGAAAGTTCCTCAATTATTAGTAGGCTTGGTATTATTTCTAGACAGGAAAACATCATATCTCATTTGAGGCTTTACTGGTCTTGGTAAGAAATTTGGATTGTATTTTAAATATGTTGGGAAGCTACTGGAAGAGAGTAAGCACCGAAATGACATGATGTGATTGTTTCAAAAACACTGCTCTGGATTATACATAAAGAATGAATAAAGGGGATAAGAAGAGACACAGGGAGAACAGGTAGGAGGCGATTGTGTGAAACTATAAGACTGAAACTTTAAAGACATGTTTGGAAAAACATTCAGTGGGATTTGCTGGTAAACTACATTAAGGTATGAAAGAAAGAAGTTTCAGGTTTTGGCATAAGGAAATAGGTCAATGGTGCTATTTCCTGAAATGGCAAAGACTAAACGAGGAACTTATGAGGTGAGTGTCCAGGGTATCCAAGTAGAGCTATTAAGCAGACAATCTGACCTATGGGTCTAGAGTTAAGGGATTAAAGTCAGAGTTGTTGACATAAATTTGGGTCAATGATAAAAGGATCCATAACTGAGAGCCCTTTGATATTACAACATTTTGATATGAAGCAAGTGGAGAATACTCTATATGCAAAAACAATTGTTCAATGAAGCAAAAAAGAAACCAGGCATTGCGGATCCCAAGAGAAGTATTTCAGAAAACCGACAATGGTGAATAGGATTGACCTTTGCTCAGAGGTTACAAAAAGAAGAAATAAGAACCCTTGGAAGAAACAATATGGAAGTCATTGATGGCGCTGCCAGAGCAGTTTGGGGCTTGGTGAAGACTATGATGAAGAAGCTCAACTATGGATGGCATATGACATCTAGGAGGTGAGGAAGTAAAGATATTTAAGTGAAAACATATAAACAATAAAGTCTTTGAACAAGTGAGAAGAGTTAAGATCCAGTGTACAGGGGAAGGAATTAGCTCTTGATAGAAAAAGTGACACTTCCAATATAAAAGAAGGATAGTCTGAGAGAGCAAATATGAAGCAGATGTATTGGGAGATTTGAAGGTGTAAAGAGAGGAATTCTTAACTGACCAATTCTACTTTTCAATAATTTATGAGGCAAGATGTTGAGCTGAATGGATTAGAGAAGAGCACGTATTAACTTGTATGTCAAAGAGAAGTTCTGGGCCAGGCATGGTGGCTTACACCTGTAATCCCAGCACTTTGGGAGACCGAGGTGGGTGGATCACCTGAGGTCAGGAGTTCAAGACCAGCCTGGCCAACATGGCGAAACCCCATCTCTATTAAAAAACACAAAAATTAGCTGGACTGGACGAGGTGGCAGGCGCCTGTAATCCCAGCTACTTGAGAGGCTGAAGCAGGAAAATCACTTGAACCCAGGAGCCAGAGGTTGCAGTGAGCTGAGACTGCTATTGCACTGTTGCACTCTGGGAGATAGAATGACACTCTTTCAACAACAACAACAACAACAACAACAACAAACAAAAAAACCACCAACAACATAAACAGAAGTTCTGAAATAAGTCACTTTGGAGAGTAGAAAAGCAAACATTCTAGAGCTGACAGCCATTTAAGATTATGATCAAGAATTTAAAGTCAGACACCTTAGTAAAAATGAATGTATGATTTTCTCCCACAATATTCAGTTGCGGGTGGTGTGGGAGATAGGAGAGAAAAAATGGTTTTTTCATGGTTAAAACAAGTTAAGGGCCATGGAATTAAAGATGTTTCTCATGGAGTAATTATAATAATGGGTTGTATACATTGTTTAAGAAAGAAAGTGAGGAAATGGAAGAGCACAGAAAAATGAAAAGGTCAATGGTAATAGGCAAAATGAAAAGAAAAATGAAAAGTGAAAAACTGTAGAGTATAACCATGGGAGGAAGAAGATGAGGCAAGTAAAAGAAAATCTAATAAGTAGTGAGGCTATTAAGAAACTGAAAGCACAGTTTGATTATACACAATAACATCAGGGTCACTAGCAGAAATGGTGTACAGGTAAAGAAGAACACAGTGATCTTAGTATAAAACTTTTTCAATGAAAGAAGAGTAACCCAAACATGGGTAAAAAACAGCAATGCACAATTTTTTTTTTTTTTTTGACAAGGCCTTAACTCTTTATTCATTATTTAAAATACACTTCAGACTACAAGTTCTCCAGAAGACTTCCTAACTCCCCTACTAGATAAGTGGCCTTTCTTTATGCTTTTATGGCACACTAGGCATACCTACATCATCATACTTACCATGTTAAGTTTATCTGCTTTCAAGTATCTAAGAGCTCTGTGAAAGACAGAATAATGCCCACATGGTGTATACACCACAGTGCCTGTTTCACCAAAAAGCCTCCATAAATGATTCATGAACAAAACTGAGATCTGGGTTCTGATGCTTCTTCCCAACAAGTAGTTATGGCTTAGGGAAAGACATTTAGCTTCTTGAGTAAACAATTAAGCTTATTTAACCAAAGAAGGCAAGGTTCTGTCCATCATTAGCCTCTAATTTTATTAAGAAAATATTAAACTAGATTCAGGTTCATATTGATTCCTATGGCACACTACTGAATTGAAATAAAGCATACTAATTTTATCATGTTTATAAGGTTAAAAAGTAGATTATGTTATCAAAGTTAATATTGAAGGGTTTTGTTTTATTTGACATCTGAAACTCACTTTACCATGTAAAATCCACAAAAACATATTTAAACTGTAAAAAATATGCAAAGTTTGGGAAAAGCAAAAGGATGAATGCTAGGTACCAAACAGTGGAGTTAAACATATATGAAAATTCAAATCTCAGCTCTGCCATTTCCCAAGCTAGCTGTGTGAACCTGGACAAGTTCTTCAAACATTCTGGGCCTCAGTCTGTAAAAGTGTAAAATGGAAACAGAAATATCATCACTACACAAGACCGTCCTAAGTATTAAGTGAAGGAATGTGCAGTAAGTGTTAAGTACAGTGCTTGCACAGGGATAGCTGTCGTTTTATCTGCAGGAGAGAAATGCACTGTTTTTAGACCAATGCTACTCTTTTGATGACCAAATAATAAATGCAACAGGTTCACAGTAGTGTTCCTTAAGATGATACATATCAATTTTGTCAGTTTTAAGCAAACCCTACCTAATCACAGAGACTTGACTAAAGACATGTAATTCCATGCCCTCTGATTAAAGATTGTTTTTAATAAGCCATAAGGCCTGTGGGCCTCTTTTCCACACAGCCTTAAACCTGACTGGCTCAAGGAGTACTACTCATCTCCCACATTTTCAGAAGCCCTTATGGGATCTCAGTGTGTCTCATCTCGTGTGTGTGTGTGTGTGTGTGTGTGTGTGTATGAGACAGGGAGAGAATATGAACTATTTAATGAATATTCCAATAAGTCCATTAAATGAATATGCCTGCTTCTAATCTCTGCTTTAGTCCTTTTTCAAAGAATGTCTTATCTTTATTTTGAACAATCAAATTCAGGCATATTACATTTGGGCATACTACATAGGTCAAATCTTTAATTGAACTAATAATAAGCACATTCACTCTTTTACCTTAGTTATTATATAGAAATGACAATTTAACAACTGGTTATTATATATAATTTAACAAAAGCTCATTTATTTATGCATAATGAATCTACCTATCAGAAATCATCATCAGAAGAAAATTTATTCACAGTCTAAACAGCAACTGTTACCAGAAGTTTCCCTAATTGGATTTATTTTTAGGAGTGAATAGAGTGGGACTTCAATATCCCAGGTAAGATCCTTCTACTCAAGAAACACTATGATTTTTAGTTAGTTATTTAAAGACTATTGTCCCACATTATTTAGATCTAATCACATTCTGAGTTGTTTCCACTCCTGGACTCTCCAAATTAATGTGTGTTTAAAAAATCAAAATGATTTTTTAAAATCAAGTTTACTTTTTAAATACCCTTCCATAACCTTTATAAAACTAAACATTACTTCTGTGATCTCAGAAAACAATGAGGCTTTTAAAAAGCAGGTAGCAAAAGATGAAAAATATTTTTTTCATATGAAAACAATAATGCTGTTCCAAAGGCAGAACACGTTTACAATTAGCATTCACAAATATTAAATAGGATTACCTCTAAAAAACTGTTTTTAAAGCACTTTACTATTTGTACCTATGTAAGTAAAATTGAGCAATATATGTTCTCTTTACTAAACTGAAACTCTACCTGTTTCTGGCAGATCCTCTCTAGCAAGAAAAAAGAATTTGAAACATTATTTGCTTGATTAAAGCTGTAGTGGTGGGCTGGGTGCGGTGGCTCACATCTGTAATCCCAAGCACTTTTGGAGGCTGAGGCAGGAGGATTCCTTGAGGCTAAGAGTTCAAGAACAGTCTGGGCAACATAGCAAGATCTGTCTCTATAAAATGAAAATATTAGCCACAGATGGTGGCATGCACCTGTCCTAATGACTCAGGAGAAGGAGGCAGGAGAAGTGCTTGAGCTCAGGAGTTCAAGGTTATAGTGAGCTATAACCACACCACTGTACTCCAGCCTTGGTGACAGTGAAAGACCCTGTCTCTTTAAATGAAAAATAAAAACAAAAAGTATAATGAAGTGTAGACTAATTTTATTTGAAGGCTGCTGTATCTTTGGAAGGTTTTTGTTTTTAAACACAGCAAATGGACTCTTTCACCACTGTCACTGTTGGAGATCAAGTACATGACTATGGTCAGATTTCAATTTACCTCAATGGGAGGAAAATAGATATAATCAAACCAATAGTTCTATCCAAATATATTATTCTTTATGACTACCTACTACTGCACCCACAAAATTGGTTTCCAGAAATTCAACACATAGTCCTATACTACTTGTAGAATATAATTTGGTACAATCAAGGAACACTAAAACTGAAGGAACAGCAGAGAACCATAACACTACTTCTTCCTAAATATTATAATGGCCTCTTTTCCCATAGGAAAGATATTATTTTGACTTGACGCTAGGCCTAAATTCATAGAGCATGTTTCTTAGGTTAGTCATATTATTCCTACTTCCAGGGTGACTAACTCATCCTGGTTTGCTCAGATCTTTCCTGGTTTAGCACTGAAACTCTGGGCCATGCAAACCAGGATGGTTGGTCACCTGACCTACTTTTCTTCCCCCCGCCAATAGTCTTTGGGGAACAGGTGGTGTTTGGTTACATGAATAAGTTGTTTAGTGTTGATTTCTGAGATTTTGGTGCACCCATCACCTGAGCAATATATACTGTACCCAAAGTATGGTCTTTTTTTTTTTTTTTTGAGACAGAGTTTTGCTTTTGTCACCTAGGCTGTAGTGCAAATGGCATGATCTTGGCTCACTGAAACCTCTGCCTCCCAAGTTCAAGTGATTCTCCTGCCTCAGCCTCCTGAGAAACTGGGATTACAGGCATGTGCCACCACACCCAGCTAATTTTTGTATTTTTAGTAGAGACAGAGTTTCACCATGTTGGCCAGACTGGCCTTGAACTCCTGACCTCAGGTGATCCACCTGCCTTGGCCTCCCAAAGTGCTGGCATTACAGGCGTGAGCCACCACACCCGGCCTGTACCCAAAGTATAGTCTTTTATCCCTCACCTTACTCCCACCATTCCCCTCAGGCCCTCAAAGTCCATTATATCATGCTTACATCTTTGTGTCCTCATAGCTTAGCTCCAAGTTATAAACGAGAACATATGTTGCTTAGTTTTCCATTCCTGAGTGTCGTCACTAAGAATAATGGTCCCCAACTCAATTCAGGTTCCTGCAAATGCCATTATTTCATTCCTTTTTAAGGCTGAGTAGTATTCCACTTTCTATATATAACAAATTTTCTTTATCCAGTCATTGATTGATGGGCATGTGGGCTGGTTCCATATTTTGCAAATTGCGAATTGTGCTGCTATAAACATGCATGTGCAAGTGTTTCATAATGCTTCTTTTCATCTGGATAGACACCTAGTCGTGGCACTGATAGATCAAATGTTAGATCTTCTTTTAGTTCTCTAAGGAATATCCATAATGTTTTCCATAGTGTTTGTGCTAGTTTACATTTCCACCAGCAGTGTAAAAGTGTTTCCTTTTCACCAAGTCCACACCAACATCTATTATTACTTTTTGTTTTTAAATTATGGCCATTCTTGCAGGAGTAAGGTGGTTTCGCATTGTGGTTTTGATTTGCACTTCCCTGATCATTAGTGATGTTGAGCATTTTTTCATCTGTTTCTTGGCCATTTACATATCTTCTTTTGAGTACTGCCTACTCATGTCCTTAGCCCACTTTTGGATGCGATTTGGGTTTGGTTTGTTCTTGTTTCTCTAGTTCCTTGAAGTATGACCTTAGATTGTCTATTTGTGCTCTTTCAGACTTTTTGATGTAGGCATTTAATGCTATGAACTTTCCTCTTAGCACTGCTTTTGCTGTATCTCAGAGGTTTTGATAGGTTGTGTCACTATCATCATTCAGTTCAAAGGATTTTTAAATTTCCATTTTGATTTCATTATTGACCTAAAGATCATTCAGAAGCAGATTATTTAATTTCCACATATTTGTGTAGTTTTCAAGGTTCCTTTTGGAGTTGCTTTCTAATTTTATTCCTGTGGTCTGAGAGAGTAGCTGATATAATTTCAATTTTATAAAAATTATTGAGACTTGTGGCCTATCATATGGCCTATCTTGGAGAGTGTTCCATGTGCTGGCGAACAGAATGTATATTCGGCAGTTGTTGAGTAGAACGTTCTGTAAATATCTGTTAAGTCCATTTGTTCTAGGGTATAGTTTAAATCCAGTGATTCTTTGTTGACTTTTTGGCTTGATGACCTGACTCGTGTTGTCAGTGGAATTTTGAAGTCCCCCACTATTATTGTGTTGCCATCTATCTCATTTCTTAGGTCAAGTAATTATTTTATAAATTTGGGAGCTCCAGTGTTAGTTGTGTATGTTCCCTATTTAGGATTGTGATATTTTTCTGTTGGATCCTTTTATCATTACATAATGTCCCTCTTTGTCTTTTTAAACTGTTGTTGGTTTAAAATCTGTTTTGCCTGATGCAACACTCCTGCTCGCTTCTGGTGCCCATTTGAATGGACTCTTTTTCCACCCCATTACCTTATGTGAGTCCTTATGTGTTAAGTCTCTTGGAGACAGCAGATACTTGGTTGGTGAATTCTTATCCATTCTGTCATTCTGTATCTTTTAAGCGACACATTTAGGTCATTTCCATACAACGTTGGTATTGAGATGTAAGGTACTATTCTATTCACTGTGGTAGTTGTTGCCTGAATGCCTTTTTTTTTTTTTCATTGTGTTATTGTTTGACAGGCCCTGTGAGATTTATGCTTTAAGGAGGTTTATTTGGTATATTTTGAGGTTCAAGATTTAGGTCTCCTTTCAGCAGTTCTTGCAGTGCTGGCATGGTAGTGGCAAATTCTCTTAGCATCTGTTTGTCTGAAAAATACTTTATCTTTTCTTCATTTATGAAGCTTAGTTTCACTGGATACAACATTCTTGGATGATAATTTTGCTTAAGGATGCTGAAGATAGGACCCGAACCCCTTCTAGCTTGCATTCAGCTGAAATATCTGCTGTTAGTTTGATAGGTTTTCCTTTGTAGGTTACCTGATGCTTTCTGCCTCACAGCTCTTAAGCTGCTTTCCTTTGTCTTCACTTTAGGTAACCTGATGACTATGTGTCTAAGTGATTACTTTCTTGTGATGTTTCCCAGGTGTTATTTGAGTTTCTTGTATTTGGATGTCTAGACCTCTAGCAAGGCCAGTAAAGTTTTCCTCAATTATTCCCTCAAATAAGTTTTCCAAACTTTTAGATTTCTCTTCTTCCTCAAGAACACCAATTATTCTTAGGTTTGGTCACTTAACATAATCCCAGTATTCTTGGAGGTTTTGTTCATTTATTAACAAATTCTTTTTTGTCTTTATCGGATTGGATTAATTTGAAAACCTTGTCTTCAAGCTCTGATGCTCTTTCTTCTACTTGTTCGATTCTGTTGTTGAAACTTTTCATGCATTTTGCATTTCTCTAAATGTGTCTTTCATTTCCAGAAGTTGTGATTGTTTTTCATTTATGATATATATTTCTCTGGAGATCTTTTCATGCATATGTTATTATTTTTAAAGTTTCTTTAATTTGGTTTTCACCTTTCTCTGTTACCTCCTTAAGTAACATAATAATCGACTTACCTTTAGAACTCTTTTTCTAGTAATTCAGAGATTTATTATTGGTTTGGATTAATTGCTGGTGAGCTAGTGTGATCTTGTGGGGGTGATAAAGAATCTTGTTTTGTCATATTACCAGATTGTTTTTCTGGGTCCTTCTCATTTGGATAGACTATGTCAGAGGAAAGATCTGAGATCCAAGGACTAATGTTCTTTCGTACTGCAGAGTGATCCCTTGATGTGGTGTTCTCCCCCTTCCTGAAAGCCAGACTGCAGTGATTGTTACTGTTCTTCTGGGTCTAGCCACCCAGCAGAGCTACTGGGCTCTGGGCTGGTACTGGGGCGGGGGCGGGGGGGTGCCTGCAAAGAGTCCTGTGATATGATCTCTCTTCAGGTCTCTCAGCCGTGGTACCACCACCTGTTCTGGTGGAGGTAGCAGGGGAGTGAAATGGACTCTGTGAGGATCCTTGGTTGTAGTTTTGTTTAGTACACTGGTTTTCTCAAATGTTGGTTATGCTGCCAGTGAAGTTGTCATGTGGACAGACTCAGGACCTCTGGTTAAACAGGATGTTACAGTTAATGGAATTAGATGTTGTCTTCTCCTTCCTTGGAGCAGGGCTGTTCTGAGTTGCTGTAATGGCTTGACTTGGTTGGCCTCCAGCCAGGAGGTGGCACTTTCAAGAGAGCATCAGCTGTGGTACTATAGGGGGGATATAAACTTGCCCTGAAATCACCTGCGTAAGTATTCAGGTTTATCAGGTGATGGATGGGGCCATGGAGCTCTCATGAGTTTATGTTTTCTATCTTCGGCTACCAGGTAAGTAAAGAAAGACTGTGTTAATACTGAGTGTCAACTTGATTGGATTGAAGAATGCAGTATTGATACTGGGTGTGTCTTTGAGGGTGCTGCCAAAGGAGATTAACATTTGAGTCAGTGGTCAGGGAAAAGCAGACCCACCCTTAATCTAAGTGGGCACAATCTAATCAGCTGTCAGCTCCACCAGAATAAAAAGCAGGCAAAAGAACATAAAAAGACTAGACTGTCTTAGTCTCCCATCCTACATTTTTCTCCTGTGCTGGATGCCTCCTGCCCTCAAACATTGGACACCAAGTTATTCAGCTTTGAGACTCGGACTGGATTCCTTGCTCCTCAGCTTGCAGGTGGCCTATTGTGGGACCTTGTGATCATATGAGTTAATACTCCTTAATAAACTCCCATATATATATTAGTTCTGTCCCTCTAGAGAACCCTAATACAAACCATAAGGTGGAGGAATGGTTAGGCATGTCTGAGCTCAGATTCTCCTTAGGGAGGGCTTGATGAAAACACTGTGGAGTAGATATGGGTGGGGGCAGTTCTCAGGGCCACGAAATTATGTTCGAAGGGGAATTATGGCTGCCTCTGCTGCTTCACACAGGTCTCCAGAAAAGTGGGGGAAAGCTGGCAGTGGCAGGCCTCACCCAGCTCCCATGCAGCCAGCAAGGTCAGTCTCACTCCTGCTATGCTCCCCCAACAGCCAACAGAGCTGAATTTATATCTAGACCTCTGGTGTGCAGGGCTGAGATCTATGTAAATACATATAATATATATATATTTATCCATATAAACCTTTAAAGCTTCCTAAGAAATATTCTGTAACTTAAAACCAGCTGAGTGCAAAACCATAAATTCATACACTGTTAGAGTTGAAAGGGAGTTTAAAAATTGTTAAATACAACAGAAACATGGGCCAAGCAGAAGTAAATTTAAAGGACACAAGCAGTTACACTTAATTGGAAATTAAAGCCCCTAGTTACTGACTCAGATTCAGTAACTCCCAACAGAATAATGTTATCCAGACTTTGCTGAAATTCTTTGGATTTGGTTTTAAGTATGCTATGTTAAAGCAGTAAGACTGAATTAATAACTGATACAAATGACAATGACCACTGTAATATGCATCTTATTTTACAACCACTTTTTAGTAATTCCCTTCATTCCGAAATAAAAAATATACATAAAAAACTTTTTAAGTTACTAAATCAATATGTTCTCAAAAAAAATGAGGAAGACCAATGGATATGATATAGGAGAAAATATAATAAAAACTTTTCCAGGGATTGTGGGAAAGATTATAAAAAGATAATAGATCTTTTGTTTTTGATCCAATTTATGTATGCAGAATTCTTTGGCATTCTAAGATAGAATTTTTAGTTCATAATTAGATGATTCATATTATAACTAAATGCCTTTATGTTTCCTAAAAAAGTAAGAGTTAATGCAGATAATGGGTAAAAGAAAATTTCAAGCAATTAAAATGTTTTCCAAAGACATAGCTACTACACACACACATACACACACACACGTATAAAGCAATATTATACTATATTTCTTTTATTCCTCTTCAAGTTTTAAATAATCTTTATTTCTTAAATGAAAAATATTTCCTAAATTCCAAAATATTCTTTATTATAATTTTTCATAAACTCTTACAAAAATGATAACATATTACAAAACTTTACAGGGCTTCCACACAATATGTTTAAAAATGTGATGAACAGCATGTTTAAAACTATTTTAAAAGGAGGTCAAGTGTGACCTCTAGGCCATGAAGCACTACATTAACAGCTCTGCAGAAAGGAAAATGATAAGGTATGAAATGAATGCTCAGAAACTAGGACCTTATCAGTTAGAATATGATTCAAGCCTGTAAGACAAATTGCTCAGCAAGGCAAGTCACCTTCCCGCTGTGATGAGGATATAGCTGAATTTTCAATGCCAATGACTATCTCCCTCATTGTGTCACCTAGTTTGATATCATACAGTCAAGGAATGGCATACACTTCTGAAGCATCTACCACTTATTTTGAATACATTTTGTCAAAGTCATCAACTAGGATATTATCTTTGTCCTTTAACTGACAACTTAGTGTTAAAAATCTTTAAAGAATAATCACTAAAAGAAACTACTGTGAGTTGACCCTTCAAAGCATGGAAGTTATTTGTTATCTGAATCATTTTAACAGCTTGCTAAAAATAAAATGTATGGCATAAAAATTAAGCAAAGTCCACAAACTGTCTTACTTTAATTGCATACCTGAACACTGATGGACTTTTTCAGCAGTTCTTCTACAAAGTTCCAATTTGATTCTACTTTTCTCTAGAAAGGAAGTAAACAGTAGTGTATCAAAATTATTGCTCTCGATTATGCCCATATTTAAAATTAGAATATAGCAAATTAAATGTGCAGTACATTTTCCTCTATCATTCAGCATCAATGTAATTTCTTGAATTTCTAATATTGTTTTGGTAAAGAGTTAACAAACTTGGCAGAAAAAAATATACAACTATTCCAATCCAATACAAACCATATCAGGAGTTGTAACAGTGGTGCTTTAGTAAGATTATAAATATTCTACCACATATTTCATTTCTTTCAGATACAAAATCCAACAGAAAAAAAAAAAAAAAAAACATTATATATCTACATGTATTTTTGGTTTTTTTTATGCTGAGTAATCATCCCTATTTTCCACTTTAATCACTAGAGCTTTTTCCTTCATTTTATGAACAATAAACCTGAGACCATCTACTTTAGTAAACAAAGTGACTAAAAATTTTATACAGAAAATAAAGAAAGCTTTAGACGGTCCTACCTCATATAGCTAATGGCTACCTATTTGACAACCTCGACTATCTAGAATGATCTCCATGATAAGGAAGAAAGCTAGAAAGGACTTTCACAAAGGCTAGGTAGGAACTTAAAACAATTCCACATTTCCAAAAGGAAAGCCTGGATGACATTCTCAGAGGACACTCAGTTCACTTAATATTCAGTTCTTAAAGTTCTGGATATGTGGATACTGGACAAAACCAAAAGCAAAGAAAACATTTTAAAGAATAAGCAAATAATAACCAGTTTCTAATGTGGAGGGAGAAAAAAGGTATAAAAAGTAATCATGGCCGGGAGCAGTGGCTCACACCTATAATCCCAGCACTTTGGGAGGCCGAGGCGGGTGGATCACGAGTTGGAAAGCAGCCTGGTCAACATGGTGAAACCATGTCTCTACTAAAAATACAGAAATTAGCCAGATGTGGTGGCAGACGCCTGTAATCCCAGCTACTTGGGAGGCTGAGGCAGGAGAATTGCTTGAACCCGGGAGATGGGGGTTGCAGTGAGCCAAGATCATGCCACTGTGCTGTAGCCTGGGTGACAGAGCAAGGCTTCATCTCAGAAATAAAAAGAAAGTAATCATAAGACCTCAAAAAGAAGAACCTGAGGCCTTAAAAAGTAGAAGACCTTCATCATACCCTTCTTATCACTGTTATAAAGAATATGATATTCACAGGCATGAACTCAAATGACCAAGAAAGTGTTAAATCATAGTGAATGAGTGAATACTCATGATTTTAAATGGCTAGACAATATTCATATAAAATGCTAACTATAGTAAATCACTAAATAAATATTTTCTTAATAAAGAGCATACTGAGTATGGTAGTCGGCCTCTAAGATGTCCCCCAATAATCCTTGTCTCCTGGAATTTACACTTTCTACAATCCCCTCTCATACTGTACTAGGGTTGGTCACTAACAGACTACCAATACCAATATGAGTGATAGTATGTCACCTCCAAGAATAGGTTACAAGACACTGAAGCTTCCATCTTCATGATACTCTGACCTGTTAACTTAATGTGTTGTGAACAGCACATATGATGAGAAACTGAAGCATTCTGCCCACAAAAAAAAATAAAGCTGAAAGCAAATTCTACAGTTCCAGTTAAACCTTCAGATACTGAAGCCCTGGCTGATAGCTTCACTGCAACCTCATGAGGGACCCTGAGCTAGAACCACCCAGCTAAGCTTTTCCTGAATGCCTGACTCAGAAATTGAGAGTGTGAGATAATAAATTTTTGTTTTAAGCTGATACTTCTGTGACACAGCAATAGATTACTAATACAATGATTTATTTTTAGCAAAATTATTGACTTTTTGACATACAAAAATAAAGTGAACGCAACAAAACATTTATTGGGAGAAAATGTGGAATAAAGAATTTGGCCTTGCCCAAAGAAAAGACCTGGCCTGCTGGGTGCAGTGGCTCACTCCTGTAATCCCAGCACTTTGGGAAGCCGAAGCAGGCGGATCACTTGAGGTCGGAAGTTTGAGACCAGCCTGGCCAACATGGTGAAACCCCGTCTCTATTAAAATACAAAAATTAGCAGGGTGTGGTGGTGCGTGCCTGTAATCCCAGCTACTCAGGAGATTGAGGCAGGAGAATTGCTTGAACCCGGGAGGCTGAGGTTGCAGTGAGCCGAGATCACGCCATTACACTCCAGTCTGGGCAACAGAGGGAGACTTCGTCTCAAAAAAAAAAAAAAGATCTGGCCTTTAACCCTAGCTTTCTGGAGGTCATCTCTGGGTCCTGGGAATGTTATACCTGATCGTAGCATCTTTGTTTGACTAGGGTCCTATGGTCATACTGGATAATCTAACAATGTGATAGAGAGTGAAGGTTGGACGTATCCACATAGTCTTAGCTTAGGGTCTGGTCATGCCCAAAAGACAACAATGTGACTCAGGCTGGGGTCTTTGAGTCAGTTGACTTGGAAACTGAAATCAGCCATGTGAGCAATTCAGTAGTCCATGCCTACTAATGGAACTCCCATAAAAACTATGAACACTGAGGCTTGAGTGAATACCCCTGTTTTGCAACACTCCCTGCATACTGTCACGCACTGATGCCAGGAGACGAATGTGGCCTGACTCCATGAAGAGAAAACAATAGAAGGTCCACATTTGGTACTTTTGGACTCTGGCCTATGCCCTTCTTCCCTTGGCTGATGTTAATTTATATCCTTCCCCTTTAAGAAAACAAAATAATAGCTTTCAGTGAGTTCTGTGAGTCCTAACAAATTATCAAACTAAGGTAGTTTTGGGAACCCCGAGCTTGCAACTGGTGTCAGAAGTAAAGACAGTATTAGGGACTGTCCCCTCAAACTTGGTAGTTGGCACTAAAAGTTTCTCTCAAAAAAAGATCATTTTCTTCTATCAATACTGTACGTCCACTGTGTCAGGTTCTTGCAATATTACCTCCTCAAAAAAATTTCCCCATTTCACAGAAAACATAATTAAGTCTCAGAAAGGTCATGTATGTACAAGTCAAAGAATGAATTCAAATCCAAGGTTATCTGGCGCCAAAGCCTATATTTCTTCTATTATAACATGTACCAGTAACCATTTTTTTTTTCCTTAGCATGCCTTCCCTCAGATTTCAGCAATTCATTTTTGTATCATTCTTTATTAAGAAAATGTCACCTCCAGTGCCAAGTGAGAAGGGCCATGACAGGGTTGATATAATTTAAGTTTTAGCTTTATAACTGGATAGTGTTGAGTATATTTCAATCATTCAGTGTTATCAAAGCATTTGAATCACAAGAATTACAGAAAAACAGTATAATTCTCACCCAAGGAATTTCAACTATATAAATCAGTTTTGTGGCTATAATCTAAAACAAAAATAAACTGCAATTCAAATAAAAGAATGGCAACTACATCATGCTCAAATCAAATGTAAGAGAATATGTATCAAAGAGATATAGATTTTTCTTGCACAATAAAATTTCACTTTGGGAAGCTACAACATTTTTTTTTTCTACATACCAAGTTAAATCTGCTGATAGAAAGGAGGTAGAATGTCATCAATTTGAGGCTACATTTTATATTCCTTATCTCACCATTAAAACTAAGACACCCATTTAAGCTTTAGTATCGGTAGGATCTCTACCAGACATGTAAAACAGATCCTCCACCCTCCACTTCCAGCAGACTAGGTAGTCTGGTGCAGCTCTCATTTTAAGGTTACATTTCACACTTTTATCTGGTTACTATTTCAGATGTTTCAAAGACAAGCATCAGCTAGCCTGACTAATTGCATTATGTTCTGGGTACAGAAAACACTGTTAAAACTGACCCCCTGCAATGCCCAGAAGTAATTTTGCTCTTTAAACTGTATTTGGTTTTAAAATAGATGACTAGAATTGTGAGAGAGTAACCCACTCTCATCTTGGCTGAGAGAAAAGCATTAAACAGAAATGTATGAAAATTTAATGACTCTAATATAAAAAGTGAGATCTCAAATTTTTCTTATAGGCCAACACTAAGAAATGGGCTAGCTTTGTGAGTTAAATCCATTATAGCTTTGTGATTCAAATCCACTATAGGTTTACATTTTAAACCTATTTAAAATGTAAAGATTTCACATTAACCTTCAGGGCAAAGCAGTTAACTTTTAAAAACAAACATCGCCACACTGCCACAAGATTATAGATATTTCTCTGGTGAAGAACATATGACTAGCCATTATTACTTCATATCATCTCTCACTCCAGATTACTTATTAGAATAAAGCATGCTTACTGCACAACCATTTTCTCTATTGTAGTTGGTTATATTAATATATATCATAAGGATAAAAAAAATTTTCAAAATTCTAAATAGATCCCAGACCCAAATTAACATCTTATATAATATCTCAGAAACAATACATCAATATGCCTTTATGTTCATAGATTAGAATTACTGTCTGATTTGTCAATTAAACACTTTGAGGATAAAAGGAAAAATTAATCAGGATAAATAGACAATAAGGTATAAAGTAGGACTGTCTGTACCTGGCAAAATGGAACACATGGTTACCCTACCAAATACCTAGTCGTAAGAGGCAATCCTTAGGAGAACTCTAATATCAAGTTTATCTAAGAGATAAAATAGGGGTGATATTTAACCACTGTGTATCTCAATTTCTTGACCTGTAAAATGAATATATTATCCTCTCACCTACTTTGGAATATTTCACTGAGATAATACATAGTCACTGTGAAATATTAAATACGTTGCAAATGCAGCATATATTTTACCCCAAATGAAAACTATTATTAACTAGAGAGCTTGTTTTTCTTTAAAAGCCTTTAAGAAATCCAGAAATATTTAAAACTCTTTGAGGACTCATATATAAAGGCAAAGTTTATTTTACATGTGCATATACACATACATATTTCACATCTTCATCATTTTTATCATATCCTTTTTATAATAATTACCAGGGCCTTTGTTTTTAAAACCTTCTACATAAAATATGTGATTTTTAAAAATCTTGGCAAAAGAAAATCACACAGGAACTGCTGACAAATATAAAAGACATGAGTTAAGCTATATTAAACACAGACAATTCATTTACTATCTTGATTCAGAGCTAATAAAAGCAATAATCTCCTCTGGAGTTCTCTATGAAATAGAAGAGTAGGGCTGGGCACGGTGGCTCACGCCTGTAATCCCAGCACTTTGAGAGGCCAAGGTGGGCAGATCACGAGGTCAGAAGATCAAGACCATCCTGGCTAACACAGTGAAACCCCGTTTCTACTAAAAATACAAAAAATTAGCTGGGCATGGTGGCGGGTGCCTGTAGTCCCAGCTACTCGGGAGGCTGAGGCAGGAGAACGGCGTGAACCCGGGAGGTGAAGCTTGCAGTGAGCCGAGACTGCGCCACTGCACTCCAGCCTGGGAGACAGAGTGAGACTCCATCTCAAAAAAAAAAAAGAAAAAAGAAATAGAAGAGTGATTTCAGCACTGCAACCATGGGTGGTTATAAATCAGTGCAATTCAATATTACAATAGCAATAGCAATGATATATATTAATGTGACTAGATTGTCTACCACACTGAGAATATCTGGGGGGTCAATATCAACTAATATTGAAATATACTATGCATTCAAATAACTGTTTATACAGTTCCACCAAGTATTAATAACCTAAAAGCATGTTCCTTGAAGCAAGAAGTAGTACAATCTGGCAGGGCGTGGTGGCTCACACCTGTAATCCCAGCACTTTTCAGAGGCCAAGGCAGGCAGATCACCTGAGGTCAGGAGTTTGAAACCAGCCTGGCCAACATGGTGAAACCCCATCTCTACTAAAAATACAAAACTTAGCTGGGCGTGGTGGTGTGTGCCTGTAATCCCAGCTACTTTCTGAGGCAGGAGAATCGCTTGAACCCGTGAGGCAGAGGTTGCAGTAAGCCGAGATCACGCCACTCCACTCTAGCCTGGGCGAGAGTGAGACTCCATCTCAAAAAAAAAAAAAAAAAAAAAAAGTAGTACAATCTATTTCATGTGTATCCTCTGATAGGCACCTAGTATTATGCTAATGCATAACAGAAACTCAGAAACAACTAATTGCCATATTTACTTACATTGATTAAAATAAGAAATATATACTTGGAGGAACTAAAGTTAAAAAGGAAGAGAAATGCAAATGCTTATATTATGACCTTAGAATTACAGGTAAATTTTCTTAATTCCTTTAATATTGTTCTAATATTCTAATAATTAAAAAAAACTGAAATCACATTAACTCCAAAAAACGTTTAATAAAAGCACTTACTATAGTAATAGTAGCAATTGCTAAAATTTATTATTTGCTCTGTATTAGCATGGTACATAATCATGGATATAAGCAAAAAACACACAATTCTTTTCTGTGAGAAGTTCATTGACTTTTCTCAATAAATTGGTAGAATACTCAAATACACTGATATTGGGCTGTGTGTGAACTCCTCAGAGCAATTTCTGACTATTTCACTGTATTCTGGGATCTCCTACAGGACCTTTTATTATTAGGGGAATTATTTAGAGGACTTTTTGAGACCCTTTCCATTTCTATGATGCTATATTAATACTAACTAACCCTCAGATTCCATGAATGACTTCTCAAAGCTGGGTCTATCCAATATTCCAAAAAGGAAAATCTATCAAGCCTATCAAAGAATATGTTTTATAAAGCAATGGTTCCCAAACCTCATAGAGGATGAGAACCAAGGAACTTTTTAAAAATCAGGATTTCCACAGTTAAGATCTAGATATCTGGATTTTTTTTTTTTTTTTTTTTTTGGATGGTGTCTCACCCTGTTGCCCAGGCTGGAGTGCAGTGGTGTGATCTCGGCTCACTGCAACCTCTGTCTCCCGGGTTCAAGCAATTCTCCTGCCTCCGTCTCCCAAATACCTGGGACTACAGGTGTGTGTCACCATGCCCTGCTAATTTTTGTATTTTTAGTAGAGACAAGGTTTCACCACTTTGGCCAGGCTGATGTTGAACTCCTGATTTCAAGTGATCCACCCGCCTTGGCCTTCCAAAGTTCTGGGATTATAGGCATGAGCCACCGCAGCTGGACTAGATACCTGGATTTGTTAAAACTCACAAGTAAGTCTAATGATCAGCCAGGTTTGGGAACCACTGCCATAAAAAAGACCAATTTTGCAAATACAGACAAACTGGCTTCATGATTCTAGATGTTTATTTTATGGAACTGATAGGCTGATATAATAATATACTACTATTAATTTCTGAATATGGTAGAAATTGTATAAAAATAGGTCTTCAAAGTATACATCTATTAGCTGACTTTATTCATGGGGTTTTAAAGTAACACTGTAAAAAATGTTTCTAATGAGAAATTAATATATTAGTTAAAATCTCTTCCTATTAGAAGCAAACTTCATGGTTGCTTAATAAATTATCTTAGCAAAAAGCTTCACTAAAGAAGTGCTATTCTGCAGTACTTTTACTAAATTATTCATAAAAATAAGTAATTCATTCCTCGAGAACTTTATTTGCCAATCATAACAGATTTTAAAACTACAAAGAACCTTTGTGACAATCCAATCCCATGATTTTTTGTTAAGGGAAAACAAGACCAGAAAGGTTTAAGTAATTTGCTCAGGGTCACACAACTGTTCAGCAGCAGGGCCCGGACTACATACCAAATCTTCTACAAATTATTTTTTTTAATTAAACAATTAAATCATGAACTTTATAATTTTTCAAGATGTTTACAGAAACATTATACATGGATATAAATAATTTATCTCTGTGATTGTAGTCTGACTTTTCTTGTTCCTGCTCACTTATCTTCTAATTTGTCCAAATAATTACGTATTAATTCACAATATAAGAAAGTTTTTAAAAAAATGAAGTCTTACCATTTCATCTGGTACTCCATGGCGATCAAACTGGTAAAATGATGCTACATGAGTAATAATCCACCAACTAAAACCTAATGGATCCCTGGACTGGATTACAGGCACAGAGGGTCTTCTCTGGTCACTTGATTTTTCAAGCAGTGTTTTAAGTAGTTTATTCAACCAGTTCCAAAATGACTATAGAAACAGAGGTAATTTGATTCCATTAAATTAAGACAGTTTCAATAACCTTTGATTTAGTGGTTTTTCTCCATTTTTATAATGAAGCATACATACAAAAGACAAAATACATATATGAAACTTAAATAATAAAAATACCCAGGTTGAGAATCAGAACATAAATAGTACTTTAGAAGTACCTTACATGTCACCACATCTTCTTCCTCCATCCGTGGTAACAATTTTGCTGACATTCATGATAAATCATTTCCTTGCTTTTTTGTTTTGCCACACAGGTATACCAGCCTATATTACATATTGTGTGGCTTCATCTGTATTTTGTTTTTATTAAATGCATGTCTGTATTCTCAAGCAGCTTATTTCTAATTCTTTTGTAACTTGCTTCTTTTGGTCAACGCTACGTTTCTGAACTTATCTGTATTAATGAAAACAGCCATAGCTCATTGCAATATTCCAGTATATGACTGTATGATAAAACATTTATTCAATCTACTATTGCAGAACATTTAGTGAGTTTTAGGTTTTTCTAGGTATTTCATGTAAATGTTCAGGTTATTAGACATAAAGTTGTCGACAGTATCTCTTACTTTTCTAATGTATACAGAAACTGAAGTCATGTTTCTTTTTATATTTCTAGTATTGAGTATTTTTGTAATTGTAAATAAAATTGGCCAATTTTAGGTATCAATTTGAGGACCCAACTTTTGGCTCATTTTATCTTTTTCATTGTTTTAATCTCATAATTTTTTGTTAATTTTTTAATTGTATTCCTTTTACTTTCTTTGGATTTACTATGAAGGGCTTATTGCTAACATCTTGAGATAAATTCTTAGCTCATTAATTTTCAATCTTTTTCTCCTGTATTTGCATATAAAGTTACAAATTTCCCTCTAATTATAACTTTAGCTGTAGTTCCAAAACTTAAGTCTACAGAATGTTATTTACTTCAGAATATTTTATAATTTCCATCATCTCTTCTTTAATCTATGAGTTATTTAGAAATATATTTCATTATTTCTATGCATGTGTATTTCTCTTTGAAAATCTGTCCATTTTAAATTGCTATGGTTAACACCATGTTATTAGCCACTACAAATTTAAATTTATATTACTGATAAAGTAAACCTTTCATCACTATAAAGTAACTTAATGCTTTTTTGTTTGAAAGTCAAAATTTTTCCAATATTTAATACGTCACTTTCTTGTATCTTTTCTATCCATTTTGAACCTTGATATATTGTTTTAGATATGCCTCTTGTAAACCGGCTTACAATCTATCCTGACAATACGTCTTCTAAATGGAGCTTTTAGTAGTACCATTGCAGGTAATATAATGACTAATACATTTAGTTTTAAATCTACAATCTTATTGCATATTTCTATTTGTATACCTACTGTATCCACCAACACCTCCTTCTCTAGGGTTGAATATTTATTTTTTCCCCATCTACCTGCTTGGAAGTTAAAAAGTCCAATTTTCTTCTTTTAGTGATGATCTAAGAAATAAACAGCATATATCCAAATATCTTAGTAAGTTAATATAGACCTTTCTCTTAGAACAAACAAGAACCTTAAAAGACTCTAGCTCATTTATGCCCTACTAACTTTAGATGCTACTATTACTATATGCTTTAGCTCTATTTTTTAATTCCAATAAATTATATTACTGATTTATACAAAACATGTATCACTTTCTTTGCTCTTTATTTCTTCTACGTTTCAGAATTCCCATTTTGGCATCAGCATTTTTCTGCCTAAGGATTCCCTTCGATCTTGCTTCAATGAAAATAGCTTTATTTTATCTCACTTTTTAAATATATTGACAGGTAAAGAATTTTAGGTTGACAAACATTATTTTGATACAATAAGGATATCATTCCCACTGGCCTCCGTTGTTGAAAAGTCAGCTGTCCATTTGATTGTCACTCTTTTAATAGTGCTATATTGGCCAGCTGTGGCAGCTCACACCTGTAATCATAGCACTTTGGGAGGGCAAGGCAGAAGGACTGCTTTGAGACCACCCTGGGCAGCCCAGAGACCCTATCTCCACAAAAAAATAAATTAGCTGGGCGTGGTGGCATGCGCTTGTACTCCCAGTTACTAAGGAGTCTGAGACAGGAGGATCACTTGAGTTCAACGGGTTGAGGCTGCAGTGAGTTGTGACCACACCACTGCACTCCAGACTGGGTGACAGAGTGAGACCTTCTCTCTTAAAATAAAATAAAGTAACACATTTCTCTGTCTGATGCTTTAAATTTCTTCTCTTTGTCTTTGGTCTTCTGTAATTCCACTGTGATGCATCTGGGTGTATTTCTTCTTTTTATTTACCCTATGTGCGTTCCTTGAATTTATCTGACTAGCTTTCATTAACATTTGAAAATTTTCAAGTCATTTTTTTCTTCAAATATTTTTGTTGTTCCACTTCCTTTTTAACTATAGTTAGAAGTATATCAGACATCCTCTCTATTCTTAATGTCTCTTAACCACTGTTTCATGTTTTCCATCTTTTTATTGTGCATAACAGATCTTATTCAAAATTAGTCTACTATACCATTATGCAGCAATCATAAGATGCATTTAGCTATCACATCATTTAATCTGTTAGTTCCTTCAGCTTCCTTTAATCTGTAAGAGTTCCTCAGATTATACCATTCATAAGCTTGATATTTTTAAAGAGTATATCAGATATTTAGGTTTGTCTGATATTACGCATTTTATTCTTTTTTTTGTTGGGGGAGAGGGTCTCACTCTGCTGCCCAGGCTGCAGGGCAGTGGTGCAAAACTCTGGGCTCAAGTGATCATCCCACCTCAGCCTCCCAACTAGCTGGGACCACAGGCATGCCACCACCACACATAAATAATCTTGTTTATTTTTTGTAAAGACGAGGTCTCTATGTTGCCCAGTCTTGAACTCCTGGGCTCAAGCAGTCCTCCCACCTAGGACTCCCACAGTGCAGGGGTTACAGGCGTGAGCCACCATACCTGGCCTATTTTTGTACTTTCAAGGCATCATACTGGTGGCACATGATATCAACCGGTCCTATTAATAGTTAACTTTGATTACTTGATTAAGGTAGTACCTGCCACATTTTCTGTACTATAAAGTTATTATTTTCCCTTTTATAATTGATAAATATTATGTAAAGATCTTAGCAAACTATGTACATGTGCTGTTTTTCATCAGTTTTGTCCACTCCTTTAAGCATCCATTGAGGATTCTTGCCTGAAACAATTACCATGGAGTTTGTCAAATGGTGATTTTCCAATTCCATGACTCTACATCTATTAGGAAGAGTTTCCCTTTTCCCAATTTATTTATATCGGTAGGGACTCACATATTCCTACTGAACAGATTACAATCCCTTACTATTTTGTAGCTCAACAGTAATGGAGACCAGTGGGAATGATATCCTTACTGTATCAAAACAGTATTTGTCAACCTAAAATTCTTTACCTATTAATCTCTTTAAAAAGTGAGGAAAAATAAAGCTGTTTTAGCCTATAGACCTTAATGCTGACTCTAGTGTCCTTTTGACATGTACTCATCATTTTTTGAGCACTTCTTTAGTTTCTGGTACAAGATGTTGCAGGCTTATGTTTACTTTCCATGCTTCATCCTGTAATCAGCCCTTTGGTGAGACTCTTGTTTCCTTTCACTACAGAATGGTTATTTTGAAACTAAGATATAGCTGCAATGTGTATACTATTACTCAGGATCATTGCTTGTAAGCCCACCCAGTGAAAAAGGTAGGAAATGGATGCATGCACACACACATATACATTTATACATGGTCCTATATATTAAAAAGAAGTATTTCACACTATATCAAATTCTAATCCAAAATATTGTGGTTCATGCTGGCTTTTCTTCTTTCCATATGTATAACTCAATTTCCCAACACAGACGAACCTGACTCCAATTACACACAATGTATTTATTAATTTGTCCAGTCCAAGAATACAAATATAATAGATTTTAAATTGCTAATCTTCACATAACAATGTAAAAAACAAATCTCCTAAGTGAAATATTTACAGTTCTTTATGATTCTTTTGTCTTTAGCCTTACAGCGGTGTCAAAATAGTACATTCTAAAGTTACCTGGGTTAGTACTGCCAATCTCCACAAACAGTGTTATTCATTTAAAATACATTTAAGTTCAGTTGTTTCTGTTATATTCCACTGAGTGCACCTTTCATACAGATTGATTCAATTTGGGGGCATGTGAAACATTAACATGATTCTAAAGTCAGAACTACCCAAATAATTACATCAAACCCTTCCACTCCATTTTCACCCATCCATCTTCATTTTTACCCACCAATCTCAATAGTTTGTCTTTCCAGTATTTGTGCACAATTGAATATATATACACACACATATATATACACACACACATTTCCTTTTTCCTAATTTCTTATACAAAAGGTAACATCATCCTATATTGTTTTGAACTTTGTATTACTTAACAATACATTCTGCAACTCACTCCATATCAGTTCAGATATCTTCCTCATTCTATTGCATAACTATAAATAGAATCGTTAATTTTATGTGTCAATTTGAGCAGGCCACAGGATGCCAAGATATTTGGTTAAATATTCTGGGTGTGTCTATAAAGGTTTTCTGGTTGAGAGTTACATTTTAATTGGTAGACTGAGTAAAGAGATTGCCCTCTCTAATATGGGTGGGTGCCATCCAATCCATTAGTGGCCTGAATACAACAAAAAGTCATACTGAGGGTGGAGGACACCCGGTGCTTCATACTGATACACTGTTCTTTTCCTGCCTTCAAACTTGGACTCAAGACTGGAAATTACACCATTGGCCTTCCTGATTTGCAGACCTTTGGACTGAGACTGGAAATTATGCCATCAGCTCCTCTGGGTCTTCAGCTTGCCAATCTCAGATTCGGGACTTCTTAGCCTCCATAACTCTGTGAGCCAATTCATTATAATAAATCCAAAAATCTATATATCCTATGGGCTCTGTTTCTCTGGAGAACACACACTAATACAGAATAATACTTCAGAGTACAGATAGACCATGGTTTGCTCAACCACTCTTTTATACATGAGAATTTAGATAGTTTCTACTATACTACTATAAAAACAATACTGCAATAAATAAACGTATGCATATGCATTTTAATTTTGGAGGGTATACATTTAGAGTAAATGCCTGGAAGTGGGATTGCTAGCGTCAAAGTTACAAAATCCTTGGCGCACACTTTTTCATTGAGTCATTTTAAATGCTGCATTCAGACCTTGCTTTAAATTGACTTTGCAAGTCTAGTGTCAATAAAATTATTTTGCTCTTATAAGTTGTTTGGTCTTTGTGCCTAGAGAACTTGGAGATTTTTTTCTTTATGTTTAAAGTGAAACAGTTTTAGTAAGACCTGTCTTTGGGTGGATTGCTTGGGGTTAATCTTTCAAATTATCCAGTACGCCTTTTCAAAATATAGATTTAGATCTTTTATTTCTGGGAAGTTTCCTTTGATTATAGTTTTTAATATTAGCTATATCACAGTGTTTTCTAGGGATTGCATTTATATGTACAGTTATTTCATCTTTGCCTATCTTCCACCTCAACCATTTTCTCACTCTCTTCATATTTATCTCATTTTTATTCCCTTAGTTGTTTTTCAACCTTTCTTCTATGCCCCTTATTAAATTTTCACTTAAGTCTATTCTCCCTTAGTCATCTTGTAATTTAATCAATTCTGATATAATTTTCCTCTTCCTATTTCTTTCCTACATTCAATGTATTCTTTCCATCCAACCCGTTTTCTGTCCATTTGTTTTTAACATTTGAGTATCTTATTCAAGGTGTTTTTCTATACTCCCAGATGTAGTCTGAACAGACAAATTAATTCAATCTACAATGCTGTCATTTTCTTCTGTTTTATACAGTTGTTTCTGGGGGAGAGGATGCCATCAAGTAAAGTATATCAAATCTGTTTTTTTCTAGTAAGTTTATAAGGGTCTAGTTTCATTCCGTTCATTTTGTAGATTAGGACTAGCTTAAAAGATTCTTAATTCAGGGGCACCTTCTTTTGACAATGCACCAAAGTCCCATTTTCCCATTTCTTTACCGAATTTTTTTTTTTTTTTTGGTGGTGGGAATGGGTATGAGTCCTTTGATTTATTCTTTTTTTTGGTGGTGGTGTTTTAAGACCCTAAATTCTCTGCTTTCTCTTCTGGTGCTCTTCATCACCCAATCACCAATGGGTAGGTACCATGACTCATTTTCATATTTTTATTCTACAGAAACTCCATGTAATATGGACACTTCTATGTTTCTTTCTTATCATCAGTTCTCTGATCTATAAGAAAACTTTTTCAGTATCTTCACATTCTGGCAATGATTTTAAAATATAACCACTGTTATATCTCTTCTCTGAGCAGTTTTTCTCAGACTGCCCTGCCTTATTAGAAAGGCTTGTGGTAAGAGCTTTAGTGGCTTTCTGTTTTTAAAACTGACGGTACTAAGCACTCCCATTTGCAGTTATATAATATGCATGTTTTTGTATACAGCTGACATTTGAACACAGGTTTGAAATGCATGGGTGCGCTTATACATGGATTTTCTTCCATCTCTACCACCCCTAAGACAGCAAGACCAACCCCTCCTGTTCTTCCTCCTCCTCCTTAGCCTACTCAACATGAAGATAAGGATGAAGACCTTTATGGTGACCTACTTCCACTTAATTAATGAGAAGTAAATATATATTCTCTTAAGGTTTTCTTAACATTTTATTTTCTCTAGTTTATTTTATCATGAGAATACAGTATATAATATACACAACATACAAAATACATGTTAATCGTTTCTTTATGTTATGGGTAAGGACTGCAGTCAGCAGTAAGCTACTAAAGGTTTTTTGGGGAAGTCGAAAGTTACATGCAGCTTTCTGACTGCATGTTGGGGGAAGGGTCAACATCCCTAATTCCCACATTGTTCAAGAGTCAACCGTAGATATATTTGATTTTGCTGTTCTATATTTTGTTGGAAGATTATGTAGGCAGATGTGGGTTTAGGCATCCATCCATTTTTCTTGGCTACCCAGAATTCAAAGGCTTGAATTTTTTTTTTTTTCTTTTTTCAAGACAAGGTCTCACTTTGTCATCCAGGCTGGAGTGCAGTGGCACAATCTTGGCTCACTGTATCCTTGATCTCCTCGGCTCAACTGTTTGAAATTTTTAATAAAATCTAGGTAACATGAACTCAGTCTGTAATCCCACATAAGGGATAGAATACAACAAAAAACACACAGAAGCAATTTTAAACTTCTGAAAAGCACCATGGTTAAAGATAGTCAATTGTCCTTTCAGATCTAGTTGAGTTTCTAGTTCACCTTTCTAAGTGCCCAGTTTTATGGATAATTGGTGTAGTTGTAGGCTACCAACTTGATCAACTCTGAACTGTATCTTCTATTCTTGTACCCCATAATGCCTGAGAACCAAAGTTCAAGTTTACGCAATTCAGCAACTGCTTCTAGGTTATGAAAAAAAAAATTTTTAACTCAACAAAGATATATTAAGTTTACACTTATTTGATGCTAAAGTAATAATTCAAAATAAATACAGTACTTGCAAACCTATAAAAATAGAGTTGTTATTAAAAAAAGACAGCAGGCCAGGTATGGTGGCTCATTCCTGTAATCCTAGCACTTTGGGAGGCCAAGGGAGGCAGATCGCTTGAGGTCAGGAGTTCAAGACCAGCCTGGGCAACATGGTAAAACCCTGTCTCTACCAAAAACGCAAAAATTAGCTGGCCACAGTGGTGCATGCCTGTAATCCTAGCTACTCAGGATGCTAAGGCATGAGAATTGCTTGAACTGGGAGGCGGAGACTGCAGTGACCCGAGATCATGACAAGGCAGAGGCTGTAGTGATCACTCTAGACTGAGCAACAGAGCAAGACTCTGTCTCAAAAAAAAAAAAAAAAAAAAAAAAAAAAAATAGCAGCACCCAAACCCCAAATTACAGAAACCTGGAAAATTTTTAAATCCATAAAAAATCAAAAGTACCCTTTCATATAACATAAACCATTTTTGATATTGTTTTACAAGAGACTGTTTACTTCTACCTAGGGATACTTCTCTTTTTCAATAACTTACAGTACTTGAAATAAAATAAAGCCCTGTTCTGAAGACATGACTGAAAATGAAGTGAAAGTAAGTTTCTCATCTTCCCTTTTCTGCTTCTCTTCCTCCCTCCTTGAAATAAGATAAAATTGAGTAATAGAAACCTGTTTTATTTCTCCACATATCTTCTAAACCTGCCACATTTCCTGACTAAAATGTTTTCTAGGTTACTAATGGGTAGTAAATACCTTAGTCTAAAAGATTTCTGATAGAACAACAACAAAACTTGAAAAAAAATAAGAGTTGAACCTTGTACTGCTCTTAGATTTTTCAGATTACTAACTTGGGGCTAAAAATAATTAGGGTTAAAAATAAAGTAGATATTCAGTACTCAGTTATTGCTCTATTTGGTGGTTATCATTGCCTTATTATAAAAGAGGAAGCTAAGATTTTCTCAGTCAAAACCATTGGATTAAATCAATATAAAGGTTAGTAACAATAACTAACATATCAATTTTCCAACTTACTTCTGAGACAGACCATTTACTTCTGT
The DNA here is from genome assembly GCF_024542745.1 of Macaca thibetana thibetana. Classification (NCBI taxonomy): domain Eukaryota; kingdom Metazoa; phylum Chordata; class Mammalia; order Primates; family Cercopithecidae; genus Macaca; species Macaca thibetana. The sequence goes on from NC_065581.1 coordinate 94,312,712, forward strand.
GGTCTAGAAGATGAATAAGTAGAACCCATAATTCTTTAATGCATAAACATGGACACTGGTCACTCATTAATGATTCAGAAGGCCTCACCTATAGAAAATAACCAAAATGTGTTATTTATAAGACAGCAGCAGAATTTTAAATGCCATATATCTTTCAAATACTTTTAAAAGAATGATTTAGATGACTAAGAATTTATTCTCAATTAGATAAAACTATTTATTGAAAATGTGCAATTTCATTTAATTTTTGAGATAAATTTCCATTTTAAAACAAAAAGTACAGATTAATTTGATTTCAACTTAAAAAAAAACCTTTTAATCATCTAGTCCCGTGGTCAGCAAACTTTTTCTATAAAGGGCTAGATAGGACATTTTTAAGAGTCTGTTGGCAATACAGTCTCTGTCACAACTACTGAACTCTGCCATTTCGGTACAACAGCCACAGATAATCAGTAAGAGAAATGGACCAGGTTATATCCCAGCAAAACTACATTTACAGAAATAGGTAATGGGCTAGATTATACCTCAGAGCCAGTTTGCTTATTTTGCTCTGAGTCATCTACAACAACAAAAGACTTCTAATTAAAAGATTAGAAAATAAATTCTGATTCACTGTAAACACAGTAAAAATTCTGCAAGACAATAAATAGTTATTAGAGATTTATAATGATTAAGTAATTTCTAAATTACTTACCTTTTTTTAACAAAAAAATCCTCAACAGCCCTAGATAATGCACAGAATGTACACTATATTTGCAAATATAGCTAGGCTTCTTAAATTCATAATATATGCAATATTTTACATAAGCTATGCACACATTTCTAACCTAATACAAAGTAAAAAAAAGTATTAGGATATTAATAGAAATCCTAGCCACAGCAATTAAGCAAAAGAAATAAAAGGCATCTAAACAGAAAGAAATAAGTTAAAATTGTTGCTGTTTGTAGATAACATGATCTTATATATAGAAACCTCTAAAGACATCATCAAAAATTATTCAAATAAATAAATGCAGTAAAGTTGCAGGATACAAAAATCAACATACAAAATACCATAGCATTTCTATACAATAACAACAAACTAGCCAAAAAAGAAATCAATAAAACAATCCCATATATAGTATATACCCACAAAAACAAAAATACTTAGGGATAAATTTAACCAAAGAGCGAAAGGCTTATACACTGAAAAATATAAAACACTGATGAAAGAAATGGAATACAACCCATATAAGCAGAAAAAATATCTTGTGGTCATGGATTGGAAGAAATATTATTAAAATGTTCATACTACCCAAAGTGACCTACGGATTCAATGAAATCCCTATCAAAATATTTAATGACACTTTTTTACAGAAATAGAAAAAACAATCCTAAAATTGGTAGGAAATCACAAAAGGTCCTGAATAGACCAAGTAATCTTTAGCAAAAAGAACAAAGCTCGAGGCATGACACTACCTGACTTCAAAATATACTACAAAGCTATAGTAATCAAAACAGTGTGCTGCTAGCATACAAACAGACACAGAACAAAATAGAACAACTGATTTTTGACAATGATGAAAAGAGCATAACATGGGGAAAGGACAGCTTCTTCAATAAACAGGTTGGGACAACTGGATATCCACACACAGAATGAATTTAGGCCCCTGTTTCACACCATATAGAAAAATCGACTCAAAATAAAGACTTAAATATAAGACCTGAAACTATAATACTAGAAGAAAACATAGGAGAAAAGCTATATGACAATGGTCTGGTAAATGATTTCTTGGATATGACCCCAAAAGCACAGGCCACGGAAATGAAAAGACAAATGGGATTATGTCAAAATAAAAAGGAAATACTTGCACAGCAAAGGAAAAAAAAATCAATGGAATGAAGGGAAAATCTCGAGAATGGAAGAAAGTATTTGCAAAACTACATCTGATAAGGGATTAGTATCTTAAATATATAAGGAACCCAAACAACTCAATAGCAAGAAAACAATCCAACTGCAAAATCGGCAAAAAATATAAATAGACATACTCTTTTTTGAGACCGAGTCTCGTTCTGTCGCCAAACTGGAGTGCAGTGGCACAATATCGGCTCACTGCAACCTGCGCCTCCTGGATTCAAGCAATTCTCCTGCCTCAGCCTCCTAAGTAGCTGGGATTACAGGCACGTGCCACTATGCCCGGCTAATTTTTCCTATTTTTAGTAGAGACAGGGTTTCACCGTGTTAACCAGGATGGTCTCGATCTCCGGACCTCATGATCTGCCTGCCTCAGCCTCCCAAAGTGCTGGGATTACAAGCGTGAGCCACTGCGCCTGGTTGACATTTCTTAAAAGACATACAAATGGCGAAGCAGTATATGAAAAATGCTCAACATCACTACTCATTATGGAAATGCAAATTAAAACTTGATGAGACATCACCTCAAACTTGTTATAATGGCTACTACCAAAAAGACAAAGGTAACAAATGCCAGAGAGGAAGTGGTGACAAGAAAACCCTTGCACAGTGTGGTGAGAATATAAATTGGTACAGTCATCATATAATACAGTATGCAAGTTCCTCACAAAATTAAAAACAGAACTACCACATGATCCAGCAATCCAACTAGGTATATTTGCAAAGAAAATGAAATTAGTATGTTCAAGAGATATCTGCATTCCCATGTTCACTGCAGCATTATTTACAAGAGCCAAGACATGGAATCAGCCAAATTGCCCATCAACAGATGAATGCATAAAGAAAATCTGGTTTATATACACAATGGAATACAGTCACATGTCACTTAACAGCAGGACATGTTCTGAGAAGCGCGTCTTTAGGCTAACATGATTTATTGTACTTAAAACTTTTTCAGACTACTACTGCACACCTACGCTATGTGGTATAGCCACCTTGTATATGTGGTCTGTCACTGACTAAAACTTTGTTACACAGTGCATGACCCTACTATTCAGCCTTGAGAAGAAGGAAATACTGTCATCTGTAACAATATAGATGAACACGGAGGACATTATATTAAGTGAAATAAGCCAGGCACAGAAAGACAAGTAACACACAATCTCACCTATATGTGGAATCTAAAAAAGCTGAATTCATAGAAGCAGGGCAGAATGATCCTTACCAAGGGCTGTGAGGAGGATTAGGAGGGAGGCGAGGTAGATGTTGATCAAAGCATACAAAATTTCAGTTAGATATAAGAGGAATAAGCTCAACATGATGACTATAGTTAAAAACAATGTACTATATTATATTCTTGAAAATCACTAAAAGCATAGATTTTAAGTGTTGTCACACAAATAAATAAGAATGTAAGATAACATATATGCTAATTGGCTATATTTAGTCATTCTACAATGTATACACATATCAAAACATGATGTGTACGATAAATATATATAATTTTGTCAATCATCAAAAATAAATAAATATTTAAAAGTTATTCTATCATATCTGGTTAATCCACTAATACACATACACACTACATTGTAAAAATATTGATAATGCATAAAAAATCTAAATTTTGAAAAATTATAAAACTCCTTTTCCCTAAATCTTGATTTCCCAAAAATAGTCTTCATGCTTGTAATCTAAAATAACAGATAATACTCTAAATATTTCCACTACTTAAAAATGAACATGCTCTGTAGCACCTTTAAATCACTACCTCCATTAAACGCTCTATGATAAACACAATTTAATAAAAACACATAATTTCACCCATGATTCGAGACCTTTTATGAAAACAAGCAAGAAAATCCTCTCTTAAAACGTGTCAAGTAACTTTAAGTAAGCATTTATTTTATTATTACATAACAGCAATATAATACATTATTAAAGAGCTGGTCTCTATTATTTGGATAGAAATTAGGCTTCCAATGATTTCGGTAAACACCATTTATTTATTTTTGTCAAAATAGAAAAGGCTGTTTTTCTTAAAAAAAAAAAAAAAAAAAGAAAGAAAGAAAAAGAAAAGCTCTAAAATACCAACTCCAGCCTGTTTTAGATGTTTAAACAAAAATTGTTTTCCCTTTCAGGTCCCAGATAATAGCAACTACATATAAAATTAGAACATATAAACCATTTTAGATTAAATTCTTACAGATTGAACGACATGCATTAAGGACTGAATATTGTCTTTAAGTCTCAAAAACACAAACAAACTCTTAAAGCATTACCTTGTCATACCTGTTGAGTGACAGGCTTATTAAATCACAAAGCAGAGTTTCACAATGTTCTTCAAACAGGCTGACATTGGTTAAACTGTCACTTGCCAGATTCATAAACTGATGACCATATACAACTTGTTCTGAAAATGTAATAAAAATAGTTTTAAAATACAGATTTTACTAAATCATAAAGGAAAAAGTGACTGTATGTCTTTAAATTATAACAAAACTAAAACATACAGTTTTTAACTTTTTTTTGCAAATAAAACGTGAATTTGAGGACAACCTTCTCATATGAGCACTGATAAACATTATCTTCAAAAGTTTCTTTTTTTTTTTTTGAGATGGGGTCTCACTCTGTCGCCCAGGCTGGAGTGCAGTGGCACGATCTCAGCTAACTGCAAGCTCCGCCTCCCAGGTTCATGCCATTCTCCCCGCTCAGCCTCCCAAGCAGCTGGGACTACAGGTGCCCGCCACCACGCATGGCTAATTTTGCTTTTGTATTTTTAGTAGAGACCGGGTTTCACCGTGTTAGCCAGAATGGTCTTGATCTCCTGACCTCGTGATCCACCCACCTCGGCCTCCCAAAGTGCTGGAATTACAGGCGTGAGCCACCTCGGCCGGCCCAAAAGTTTCTAATTCTTCCAAGTAACATCTAATAAACCTCTCTTTTCCTAATAAGTCTATCTTTGAAAAGTATTAATGCAACACAACTTTAAAAAAAGAGAGAGAACAACATAAAATCTGCATCCACATTTCTAATCAACAAAGCCTTTAAAACATTATTCTTTTAACAAATACTGATAAACTGACCCCATGCAATGGTTTTGTGGCATAAAATAGGGCAAACCAAGGTAAAAGATAACCAAAATTTATACCTATCAGAATAACTCCACTTAAGTATTACTCTAAGAATATACTAATGTGAAATACAGAGTCCACGAGAGGAAATTATATACTGATGTACATCTTTGTATGTTTCTGTGTATGAATATATGTAGGTATATACATATATAGACATATGTATGTATTTATTAACTGAAAAGCAGGTGTAGGAGTAATAGACATCTTTACAACCTAAGTGACAGGTTGCCAGTGGAACCTAAAAATGTCAAAGAGCAAGATCAAGAAATAAATGGGCAACGTATCCATAAGGATAAAGGATATTTATCCATAATATAAATAAACTCCTACTAAAAAAAGGAAAATTTGCAAAATATAATGAGTAATTAATAAAGCAAATACAGACAATAAACCGTAAAGATGTTCAACTTCACTCGTAACCAAGAAATTGCAAGATCAAAAAAATTTCATTTGATTTTTCACATATTAGTTGGCAAAAAAATAAAATATAATTGATAACATCAACTACTGGCAAGAGTATGAAGTAAAATCACACTACAGTTAATGTCTATAGATCAGTAGGACTTACTATTCAGCAAAACAGCAGCATATACATATTAAAACTACAATGTGCCACTCTACTTCTATGAATATTTTACAGAATAACTTGTACACAGATTATATATATCTATACACAAGGGTGTTCAGTGAAAAATGATGTGTAAAATCAAAAAATGAAAGTAACTTCAATGTTTAAAAATAGACATGGCTAAATATAGTAGAACCATAACATGCAGCCTTTAAATGGATAAAGTAGAACTATAGGTACTAACATAAACAGATCGCTAAAACAGTGATAAATGAAAGATCACACTGAACAGTACGATCTTATCTGTGGTTAAAAACAAAAACAAAATTTTACCTATGAGTTTTTATATAGATACTAACAGATAGAATGGAAATATGTATACTAACAGATAGAATGTAAATATGGAAAGATAAATCAAGGTGTTCCCAGTGTTCCCAGTAGTTACCTCTGGAAAAAAGGAGTAAAACTTTTACTTCTTACTTTGTTTACTATTTGATTTTTTTTAAATATCAGAAGGCACTTATTACTTACGTAATTTTAAAAAGCAATAAAAGCTTTTAAAAAGAATATAAATCATAAATCCATAAACTTACTCAATTTTTCACCCAGCATGTAAAGAATTTCTAGCACCAGCCAATGTATATCCAAGTGGAGATGTAATAAATGCCATGATGGTGGAAAAAGCTGTGGATGACATTATCAACTGTGATTGAGAATTCATTAATATTTTACTAGGTGTTTCATAGTATGTCACAATACTCCTCCATAAACACAAGGATAAAGAACCAATTAACCTACCACTATTCAAAAGCTCAGGGAAAACCTCTGTCTTGTTCATCAGAGGATTCCTTCACTGAAGATCTTTGAAAGCAGTAAATATTTTCATCTGTTGGTTTAAGACAAACCCACTTTGGGGCTGCTGAATAGACTTGTATAGTAAAGGTACCTTCCAGCCAACCTCTGATTCTACTATAGCTGCAAGGCAGTAAAAGAATTTTTTTAAACACGTGTTTTCATAATTTTGTTTTAGAATTTAGCTAGGAAATTTTTTTTAATGTATGAGTACCTAGGAACTCCTATAAAATATTTTAACAAAAGAACTTTAGACTGTCATGTAGATATTACTGTCATCTCATTAAGGAACAGAAGTAAAAAGAGGTGAAAAAATTTCTCTCTCAATTCATGTATTAGGATTCAAACTCAATTCTATCTGAGTCAAAACCCAGCACTTTCAAGTACTGTGTTATACTGGGTTATCACTAACCTTCCTCCTGTCAGAATTTAGCATCACTATAAAAATAAATACTATAAAAAAAAATGACGTAACATGTTCCATTAAAACAAATAGAAAGAATGATGAAGAGTAGACCTGCGTTATTAGGTATACAAACAAAATAAAATGCTACACTGACAAAACCGTATTGGGACAGAAATAGATAACAAAGAGCAAGAACAGAGAAGACAGAAATGAATTTATGTGGCATCTCAAATCAATGGGAAAAGTATGGGTCATTCAATAAAAAATAAGAGTTTTAACTTATGCATTTGCAAGAAACTGAAGTTAGACTTCTCACCTCAGTGCATACTTAAAAATAACACGAATTAAAGAGATAAAAGCAACAATCAAAATATTTTAACAGCATAGATAAAACAAAAAATGGAAAAATATAACTATCTAAAAAATTCAAATCTACCTAGAAAGTCAGCTTACTTAATGAAAAAGTAAATAAAATATTTGCAATACATAATTCCCAATAACTAATATATATCTAGAGTTCTTAAAAAATAATAAAAGAAGCTCAACTGGAAATACCAATGAAAACAAAACATTTCCTATACAAGATTGTTATAACAAATATATAAACATAGTCTTGAAAGATGCTTTCTATTATGTTTTTGTTTCAGAAAAGAACAGTATTTTAGTGGGTGATTTTTTATTTTTTGAAGACTATAAAGTTCCCTTGCTTTAAAACTTTAGTCTTCTGAGCTTCAAATAACCTATCTTTTCAAGTCTGCCTAATTAAAAAGCCTATGAAAGGCAATATCTAGTTTGAGGACCCTAGTGCACAAATTTTATTTCTGCTGCCACATAAATTATTCATTTTTATTTCTTACGTATTCGATGGATAACTAGAAAATAAAAACCAGTCCAATTTACAGAAACTAATAAGGAAAACATCCCTCCTTCAACAATCTACTCATGAATCTTTTTATTAAATGACATAATTAAAAGCAATTACCTATTTGTTTTCTATGGATTAGATATACTAGCTTGTAAATTCAGTTAGAACTTCATTTGCTTTTATTATTACATATATTGATCTCTGATAAAAAAGTCAACTTGTTTCTGCTACATTTCACAGAAACATGTAAACATTTAATTCTATTTATTTTATTTATTGAAATAGGGTCTTGCTCTGTTATCCAGGCTGGAATGCAGTGGTGCAGTCATGTCTCACCACAGCCTCGACCTCCTGAGTTCAACTGGCCCTCCCACCTCAACCTCCTGAGTAGCTAAGACTACAAGGTATGTGCCACCACCCTGGGCTAACTCTTTAATTTTTTGTAGAGATGGGGTCTCGCTATGTTGCCCAAGCTGGTCTTAAATCCTGGATTCAAGCACTCCTCCTGCCTCAGCCACCCAAAGTGTTGGGATTACAGGCATGAGCTACCATGCTCAGCTGTTTTTATATTTTAACAAAGATATGTTCATAAAGAGTAAATATTATTCAAAATGGTAAAGTCAAATATAATGAAAGGGGTTGAGACTTCAGGGAATCTCACTGTGAATTACCATAATTTGTTATTCATACAAGCTCCCATTTTCATAGGGAGAATCTATTACTTATCTATAAGCTAGGCATGGTAACAATATAAATTTTTAAAAACCAAACTTCAGAAGGAATGATTATCACAGGAAGGAAAAAAAGGGCAGAGTCAAAACAATCTTAATCACTTTCCAAAAAGGCCTCAAAAATCAGAATACACACAATGATGTGGTCTTGGAAGTTTTTTTTAATAAGCTGATCTTGAATCTTACTGCAATATATGATAAAAAATTTTAGAAAACAAAGATTATTTCATTTGCTTTAAAATCTTCAGACATTTACACTGTCATAAATCAAGAGAATAGCTACTGATTCAATGAATATTATGTTTTAATAACTTCATGTATATTAATTTATTTAATTCTCCCAATGATTCTAGTAAGTTATAAGAATTACACAGATGGGGAGGCTGAGGCAAGAGATGTCATTTGCCCAAGAGCACATAATTAATAAAAGGAGGATGGGGGCAAGAATTTCAACACAGGCAGTCAGGTTGCAGAGCTGTAATTTTGACTAATTTCTCTCCTTCCTGAATGAATATTCCTTGTGGGGAGAAAAAGCTGATAATTTAAAAATTAAATGAAACAAGTCAAACCTTAATCTGGTTTTGATTTACAAATGCTCCTATATTAATACTGGGAAGTTTAGATAGGTGTCCAATATACAAGAGTAATCCATGAAGCTCATCAATCAACAGTGAGGGAAGTTGAGCCTCCAAAGCCTCATAAGGATGGACAGGAACATGACTCTCAGCATTGTGTACTTTCAGATACCTAAAAAATAATTAGATAAAATAAACAATCAGAGTCTATATGAATACACACAGAAATTCATGCAGTGATCAAAATACTCATCTGATATCCTACCTGAAGATGAAAACTTTAACATAATGGAGAAATAGTACACACTGCTGTCTGATATTGTCTGCTTTGCAGTGCAGCGTTGATACCTTCCCTGAAACCAAAATAGACAATGTTGATAATTCAAATAATTATCATGGGCAGTGACAAAAAATGTTGTAAGCCATACCAGCAGCAATTCTCTATCTTGTAACATTTTATATTAAACATTCTCATATGGTTTTTGCTCCCCACTACTCCTCAAAAAATGCTCTTATTAAAGTCACCAATCAAACCCACATTGCCCAATCTAATGGACAATGCCTACCCTCAAGTAACTTGCTCCCACAGTAGCACTAGCTACACCTGGCTTCATGGTGCCACATAGTGACAGTCTTCTTTCTTCCTCATGTGTCCTTTGTCCTACCCCTCTTTTATTGGCTCCTCCTCCTCAATTCTATTATCAATATGGTCTCTTCAGGACTCAGTCCTGAATTCTCTACTCTCTGTATATCTCTTCCCATATGCATGATCTCATCAGTTCCTTTATTAATAAATGGTAATGACTCTAAAGGGGTTATCTACAACCCACATCTCTCCTTGGCACTCCAGACCTTGCATGTTAAACTGCCTAACACCTATACTTGGATTGCTCAGACAGTGCAAATAATACATCCTTTGATTTCTTTCAAAACCTGTTCATGCCGCCCTTGTTTTCAGCATTTCATTAAATGGTGTCACCAGTAGCCTATGTAGTTCTTGATTCTTCCATTTCCTTTAACCTCATATCTAATCTTTCAGAGTCCTATTAAGTTTATAACCAAATATACATTGAAACTATCCCTTTCCCCATAAGCACTTAAACACCACAATAGCACTCTTCACAGGTCTTTCCATGCTCTCTTTTGTCCCCCTATACACCAAGTAAAAAATCTGCTTAAAGTGTGTATCAATTTATCTTGTTCCCAAGTCAAAACTCTTGAAAGAATACCTACTATATTTAGAATAAAATAAAAACTCCTAATAATAATTTATAAAGTTCTGAATGACCTTTTAACAGTTGCTGTCTTTCTGCCAACCTCACTCCATGTCAGCTTTCCCTCACTTACTTCAGCATTTATATCAGCAATAATTATCTAGGTAGTTACCATGGGCAAAACACTGATAATCATTATAGAGAGAATGAGTAAGAGACAATCTAGTAAACAAAAGCAAAGAAAACATGATGAGAATTATAGGCTACAAATTTACACCCATACTAAACATAAAACTGAAGTTTAATTCAAATGAACAATCATGGCCACTACTTTGGCAGAGCAGAAGCATAAGTGTGAAGTAGTTGTGTAAATACCTCCATATTAAGCTGCATTTCTATGGCTGTATTTCACCCATAAAAAGTCGTATCATCCCAATTTTCATAATTCCCAGCCCATAAAGGCAGTACTCTCTTAAAAATAACAGCAATGAACATCTGCATCCAGGCAAGATGGAGTAAAATAATCAGATTGCTCCATCTCCCACTGTAAAACTGAAAACCATAAAAATTACATCAAGCACGTTTTCAGGCTCTGGACACAAGACAATATAAGATTTTGCTCTCCCAGAGAGAAACTGAGCCCTACAACTGTACCAGCTCCCCACCTAGAGACAGTCTCCAGGCTGCAATATGAGGAAGAGAACCCAAATACAGCCCAACTCACTCTCTGAGATGAGGAGATATGGGATCCAAGTTTCAGGAAGTCCAAATTTGCAGGGCAAAAGTACCCAAAAAGAAAGAAGCTATACAAAATAGAGTTCTGGAAGGGTACAGAAGGGTCCCTCTGAGATTTGACTAAGTACTGATCTGTTCAAGCATGAAAAATATTACCCAAGGCCAGGGAAAAACACCAGAAAATAATTCCCTATAAAGAGCACACAAGCCAGGGAATAGTTCAAGTTCTCACCAGCAAGCATGAAAAAAAATCTCATAATAGACCAGGCATAAGAAAGAATTCTCAAAAGCCTTACTAGGCTAATTTACTAGGCTAAATTAACATTAAAAGCCTGCTTTTTAAAAGTCCTACCAAAATTTAAAGCAAGTCCCAAAAAGAGCCACTGGATTACAACTACACAATAGTGAGCCAGAACAAAATTCAACATCTAGTTTAAGGAATAAAAAAAATCCAGAAAGCAACAATGTGAAACCCATAATGTTCATCTCACAACGAAACATTACTACATATTCAAAGAAGCAGAAAAATATATCACAGAACCAGGAGAAAAACTTATAAATACAAACAGTTTCAGAAATGACAGTGATAAAATAATTATTGGCTGAGCGTGGTGGCTCACACCTGTAATCCCAGCACTTTGGGAGGCTGAGGCAGGTGAATCATGAGGTCAGGAGATCAAGATCATCCTGGACAACATGATGAAACCCCGTTTCTACTAAAAATACAAAAATCAGCTGGGTGTGGTGGTATGTGCCTGTAATCCCAGCTACTCGGGAGGCTGAGGCAGGAAAATCACTTGAACCAGGGAGTCAGAGGTTGCAGTAAGCTGAGATGGCGCCACTGCACTCCAGCCTGGTGACAGACCGAGATTCCACCTCAAAAAAAAAAAAAAAAAAAAAAAGAATTATTAGTAGCAGCAACAAGGTTAAAAACATTGGTTATAATATACACTCCATACATTCAAGATGGATGAAAACAAGCATGCAGTTAGAAATGGAAGACATTTAAAAAAATCCGTAAGGAATGTCTAGAGACAAAAACAAACACAATAGCTGAGACAGGGTAACACCAACAACCATATTTAAGAATAGCTCTTGGCTGAGTGTGGTGGCTGATATCTACAATGCTAGCACTTTGGGAGGCCAGGGCGGGAGGGTCACTTGAGCCCAGAAGTTTGAGACCAGTCTTGGCAACGTAGTGAGACCCTATCTCTACAAAAAATTAAAAAATTAGCCAGGCATAGTGGTGTGAGCCTGTAGTCTCAGCTACTTGGGAAGCTGAGATGGGAGGATCTGCTTGAGCCCAGGAGGTCAAGGCTGCAATGAGTCATGATCACGCCACTGCACTCCAGCCTGGGCGACAGAGTGAGACCCTATCTCGAGACAGAGAGAAAGAGGGGAAAAAAAACAGCTATCAGCAAAAATTAGCCAGGCATGGTGGTGTGAGCCTGTAGTCTCAGCTACTTGGGAAGCTGAGATGGGAGGATCTGCTTGAGCCCGGGAGGTCAAGGCTGCAATGAGTCATGATCACGTCACTGCACTCCAGCCTGGGCGACAGAGTGAGACCCTGTCTCGAGACAGAGAGAAAGAGGGGAAAAAAAACAGCTATCAGCAAAACATACGTTATTATGTATGTTATTCTGCCTCAACTGGAAATTAACCCTGGAAGCATAATGATTAGAACAAGAACTATACTCATCTGGCAGTAAGTAACTAAGTAACCCTACATAAGGACTTCTTGGGACGGCTGAGGGCCAAGGGTACCTACACAAGTTAACGAACACAGCTACATGGCAGGAACAAGTTCATGTATAGATAATATTTAACACTACTAACTTGTGTCCAAAATCTATCATTAAAAGCTTTTTTAAGCAACAAAAACAGCCAAAATGTCAGTGTAACAACCATCTTAACAAATAGTCCACTGCAGTGGTTTCAGGTTAATAAGTGTAATAATAATAATCTATCATAATAAATGCCTTCCATGAACCCAATTTACTTAAGTCATTCTATGTAAAGGTATTCTGGTTCTTTCCACTACAATATTTTAGTGGTTCCCCAGGAGTTCCAAAATAAAAATCAGACTCTTTGTCATGGTTTACAAAGCCAACTCTGCTTTCACCTCTTCCAAATTCATCACTCACACACATTCTGATCCAACCATATGTAATTAATATTTACTCCATGCTCTCTAAACTTTTATATTTTTACACACATCACGTCTTTGTTTATAGGTTTTTTTCTTTCTTCCTGCCTGGAATTCTTCCTGTCCAAAGACCTTTTCCCGAATCTTTTGCCTAGCTAATTCCTTCCCATCTGTGAAGACCCAGATCTGGCATCATTTAGTGATGAGCTCACAGACAGACAAAGCCCTTGGCTCCCACAGCAGCTTGTACATTCCTTTATCACAGTACTTCTTCATTTACCAAGCTGACGTATGCTTGTATGTCTTTGCATGTCTTACTGTCTACACAACTGCAAACTCATCAGCAGCATATTTTTCCTCTTTGATTCATCAGTACCTTGCACAGTACCCAGCATGAACCAGGAACTCATCAGATGATAATGAAACAATAATACTTAACATTTACAAATCAGTTAACATGCTAAGAAAACAAAACATATAAAACAGCCTAAAAGCTGATAGCTAACAGCTAGGCCATGGTATTCCCTACTGAAAATAAACAATTTTTGTAAAACAAAAAATAGTCCAGGCGCAGTGGCTCACACCTGTAATTCCAGCACTTTGGGAGGCCGAGGCAGGCGGATCACAAGGTCAGGAGTTCGAGACCAGCCTGACCAACATGGTGAATCCCCATCTCTACTAAAAATACAAAAATTATCCAGGTGTGGTTGGCATGCACCTGTAATCCTAGCACTCAGGAGGCTGAGGCGGGAGGATTGCTTGAACCGGAGGTGGCAGTGGGCCAAAATCATGCCACTGCACTCCAGCCTGGGTGACAGAGCAAGACTCCATCTCAAAAAATAATAATAATAATAAATAACAATAATGATACAGGGCCACTCCATTATTATAGTGAAACAAGACAAAAACAAAACCTCTATAACCATGTCTGAATACAAAACATGGCACTATGCAATCACATACACCCCAAACAAAACACACACACAAAAAAAGAAAAAAAAAAAAAAAGAAAAAAAAAATGCACATCCTCCCTCTTCCAGTGACCAGGACAATACTTCTTTACTAATTAGGACCCTCCCTTTGTCTCACCTCCTAGATAAAAATTAAAATACCCACTCTTCAAATTGCCCCTGCTAATTAACAGCATCCAATCCACAAAATAGCCTTATCCCCCTTAAGCCCTACCCAAAATTACCAGAATGAGCCCCAAACATATCACAAGTCCCTTCCTACTCCCTCTTACTGACAAGCCCCAGCTTTTCCTCATAATCTATATTTCTCCTTTTTTCATAATCTAATAAACTTCTATTTGACCAAAAGTGTTCCAGGTAGTCTTTGGTTGCTAGGCATCACTAATGATAGACACTGTGTTAAGCACTTAACATGCTCAACAATGTTACAACTATTACTTGGCATAAGACCCACAATTAGCTAGGGTTGGAAGCCAGGGTGACAAGGCCATAATTTTAAACCCTGCACTGCACCAAAATTACCAGAAAGGAGAAGCAGCCTGCGCTAAAACACACTGACCTTCAATTCCCTTTACTACCTTAACTGTACACACTGTGGCTCATGCCTGTAATCCTAGCACTTCAGGAGGCCACGGCGGGCAGATCACCTGAGGTCAGGAGTTTGAAATCAGCCTGGCCAAAATGGCGAAATCCCATCTCTACTAAAAATGCAAAAATTAGCTGGGGGTGGTGGCGGGTGCCTATAATCCCAGCTACTTGGGAGGCTGAGGCAGGAGAATCACTTGAACTCGGGTGGCAGAGGTTGCAGTGAGGTGAGATCGCACTCTTGCACTCCAGCCTTGACAAAAGAGCGGAACTCCATATCAAAAGAAAAAAAAAAAAGATACCAATCTTAAAAAAAAAAAAAGAAATCAGTAATCCATTAAACACCAAAAGCAAACAAAAAAGCAGAAAAGAAAATCAAGAAGAGAGGATGAGGTCTGACACTTTTTAGTTCTTATTTAAGTTCTCTATCCCACTCCCTACCTCCAAAACAAGCACTAATTTTCTTCAGAGAAGTTTAGCTTCCTTAAGTTGGTTTTACCTTTACAATCTACAGATTTGGGAAAATACTATATATCTCAGGTACAACAAAATTTAAAGTCATACTTTTTCTGCATACTAAGTTCATAAACTTCTGGCCTAATGCTTCCTCCATATTATCATGATATCCCAATTACACCATCATGGACCCATATGCAACTCACTATAATGCAGCACCATTCTCTTTTGCCATTAAACACACGTTAAACTTACCAAAATCACAACTGGACTGTAACAAGGTTTCCAAATTGTACAGTTGTTGCCTAATTTTAAAAATGTAAGGTGAGAGTTAATTTTAGAACACTTTATAAAGCATGTAACAATTACATGGATAATGTTTCCAAATCTATTACACAGCTTCAATACCTTTTTTATTTGGGGATGATGATTAATACCTTGTGACTGTTAATTAAAGGATCAGCTTCAGGTAATGAAAACTTTAAGAAAAGATAAAATACATCCTTGCCCGACATTCCAAAAGTATCTATTAAAGACTGCATATATTTCAAAAATTATTACAAATACCACAGACTTCACCATCAGCAAGATACTATGTATATCTTTAAGCAGTTTAAGACGGGGTGCAGTGGCTCACGCCTATAATCCTAGCACTTTGGGAGGCCAAGGTAGGTGGATCACCTGAGGTCAGGAATTCAAGACCAGCCTGGCCAGCATGGTGAGACCCTATCTCTACTAAAAATACACAAAAATTAGCCGGGCGTGGTGGCGGGCCCCTGTAATCCCAGCTACTTGGGAAGCTGAGGCAAAGAAGCGCCACTGCACTCCAGCCTGGGTGACAGTGTGAGACTCTGTCTCACAAAAAAAAAAAAGAAGTTTAAGATACATAAAACATTCTAGGTTAACAGTTACATAACAAAATTTTAAACTGTATCATACAGTTAAACAATGGAAGTCCAAAAAAGGAATAATGTAGACTAAAGTTATCAGGGAATGCTGTTTTATGATGTTCCATCTTAATTCCTGATAGTAATTTCTTGCTATTCTTCCTAGTTGATTTCAAACTCTTTAAAAATTAACCCACATTTGTAACCTATGTCCTAAAGCCTCGCTCACTCAGCCTGTTCTCTCAATAAAATGTATGACATGGCATAGATACAGTTAAGTCTCTTCAAAAGATTTCATGGGATGATAGTGGGAGAATTCCTTCCACCTCTCCATTTTCCTTTAAATGTATCACAGAGATTTTTACTGTGTTTTGAAATAATTTGGTTTCAATAACTGACTCCTGTTTAAAATTACCTAAAATCTGAATATGAATTGTGTCTTAAGTGATAATGAAGAACTTTAATTTTTATTAATAGAGTTTTTTTTTTTTTTGAGACGGAGTCTCGCTCTGTCGCTCAGGCTGGAGTGCAGTGGGCAATCTCGAATCACCGCAGGCTTCGCCTCCCAGGTTCCAACAATTCTCCTGCCTCAGCCTCCCGAGTAGCTGGGACTACAGACGCGCACCACAACGCCCAGGTAATTTTTGTATTTTTAGTAGGGAAGGGGTTTCACCATGTTGGTCAGGCTGGTCTCAAACTCCCAACCTCGTGGTCTGCCCGCCTCGGCCTCCCAAAGTGCTGGGATTACAAGCATGAGCCACCGTGCCTAGCTGTCCTCATCGTTTTTAAAAAGCCCATATTTTTAAGAAATTCATACTCAAGTATTTATGGGTGAAATGACATGATACCTAGGATTTGCTTACAAGTCAGTCAAAAGAATCAAAAGAAGAGGAGACAAGACATATGAAGGAAATGTAATAAAAAGTTGTTGTTTACTGCAACTGAAGGAGGGTATATGGATGTTCATTATATTATTTTGTGTATGCTTAAATTTTTTCATTAAAAAAATTTTTAATGTTGTCCAAATAGAGAATTAATATTTCTATTACACAATCTAAACTATTTATTTGGAAAGATCATACTCTAAAGATCACTGAAACACTATGGCTATTGAACAACAAAAGTATTTTAATTTTCTTCCAAAATCATAGTTCAAAGCCTTAAATATTTGTCAATACATGAAGTCAAATGCAAAGAATAAAGATTCTGAAAATAAAACACAACTCATTAAAACCATTATTCATCAGGTGTTGCTGCTTGATTACCGTTACTGGTAAGATAATCAAGTGAGCAACCTGCACAATTCTCCTGGTCTTTTGCAGTATCAGTATTAGAAGCCACCCAACAATGTAATTTACACAAGTGAACAACACCTACACTCACAGAAAGTTAAAACGAAGAAATACCTGAATAAATGAAAGAGCTCTCTAGATGAATTCACTAATGCTGTTTCAGTAACCCACTGAATGCCAAATATTTCTAAGGTGTCTTCTTCAAAATTAGTTGGTAAAGGATCAAGATTCAAAATCAATCTGAAATGAAAATTATGTTTTAATCCCATTAAAAAGTAAACTAAGTACCATACCTTTACATTATTTGAATCCATATTATACATGACATGTATAAAAAGTCAGAAAATGCCTTGGTACTTTACACATTCAAGATTACAATAGCTAGACTGTATTAAAATGTCAATCTTCTATATTGATAAAATGTACAACTAAAGTGTAATGTAAGTTAAGAGGAAAAATCAACACGGGTTCTAAAACACATATTTCTGCCTGTCTTCACCAGTAGTCTTCAGTTGTAGAATTTTATCCTCCGAGGGGACATTTAATTGTTGAAACTGCTAACAGTTACTCTGAGCCTTGTCTGAAGAACAGTATCCAATTAATGAAGTTGGGTATTCTATTTAAGGTCTCTCACAACGTACAACTATAAAGTCAACAAAAACAGTTTCCTGACTGAAACTGCCTCAGCAGGTATTACCAAAATATTTCAAGAACAGCAGTTTTACTGTAATATGTATGTACCTGCCCGAAGCAAAATAGGTAGAATTAAAAGGAACGGGGCAATAAAAAAAAATGTTTGTCTTTCTTAAAAATTACTGGAAAGCTCTAGAATATTATCACACCCTTTAGAAGGAAATACCATTTCAAAAGGCTCAGACAGTTAGGAATTCACTTTAAGTAAAAGAAAAATTAGCGCCCAGCTCCCTACAGTAAGGGCACATCAGTTACCAAGGAAGTTTTCCCTAATACCCCAAATGCTTTAGATATGCCCTTACCAAGAAGCCAGCAGCAGAACTGATAATCATTTGTACCCTTATGATATACTAAGCTGATTTATAAAACATGATTTGGTGAACACCCAAGTTAAATGGGCTGAAGTAACTAACATTCCTAAAAAACTGGCGAATAATCAGATGAGGGAAAATGTCTCTGAGCTTTACCTACCGCTTAAGGGCTCCGCTGCAAAGGTAGGATTCTCCAGAAAAATGTTTTCCTTCTCCTCTGTTGTCAACAGCACAAGAAAAGTAAGGAGGTTTGCACCATTCTGTGCCCAGCTCCAGCTCTAAACTGTCAGTCAGGAACGTCGATGCGGCAGAACAGTTTTCCATTGTTTACTTCATGTTCTGAAATGTTTGGGGTTCGTCGTATCATTAAGGGCTCCAAAGAGAAGGTGTGAAGAAATTCCTGTAGGTGGGGGCCGAGAGACTGGGGGTTACTTCAGAAAGTTCCCAGGACGTCCGCCAGCAGCAAGGAAAAACGAACAAACCCAGAAGCCAAATTCCCAATCCTCCCCTGCCGCTCCGCCCCTCAAGGCTGCCAGAACTTAAGACAAAATGCACAACCAACTGGCTGTGGCAGGGACTTCAAAATCAGCCCACTAGGTCGGACTGTGCAGCCCAGGACAAGGTGAAAAGCAAAGAAATGTCTGCAGAACAGAGCGTCCCGGGCTCGCCTAGAACTTCGCCCTCCGCAAGGTTTCTAAACCACTCTCCGCCCGTTTCCTAGCAGCAAGGTGGAGAACGCTCCCTCCCCGGCTCGGGGTGGAAACCAGGAAACCAGTCCCTAGAGCCAACCTCAACCCTTCAAGGAGGCGAGACCCACCAGGCCCATGCCCGGCAGCACTCGGGCGGAGAAGGCTGGGTGCCAGTATCCCGCGCACCCGGCTGCAACAAGGACCCGGTGCGTCGGTTACCCGAGGTGCCCGTCGTACCTGCTCACACTTCCAGCTCCCGAAATCTACCTCCTGTGACCCATACCACCACTAGGAATCTGTGGGGTCTAAACCGCAAACAAGCGAAATTCCCGCCACCGCGCGCCCGCGCTCCGGAAAGGCGGGGCCACGGCGCAGCCCTCCCCCGGCTACCAATCGCCTCGCGATATCTGCGCGGAAACAGTCGGAGCTCCACGAATTCTCGCGAGAGTCAGTCAACCCGGGACAAGGTACAGATAAACTTTTTTTTTTTTTTTTTTTTTTTTTTTACCTTTAATTGGTGCGTTCGACTGGAAGGAGGGGCCTGGTAAAAAAAAAAAAAACGGAACTGCTGCTGAGGCGGAGGAGAGGAGGATTTAAGGACTACGGGTTTATCCTCTGGCTAAAGGGAAGAGATTTACTCCAGTGAGTGCGAAGTGAGTGCCTGGTTCACTCACACCTACAGTCGCGCCGTCCCCTCTTCCCGCTCTGGGGCCAGCAACTCTTGTTAGAATGCAGGATGCCTTTTGTCCACGGACTGTGAGGCAGGCAAGTGCAACAGTGAATTTTCTTTGTAACTGATGGAACAAGTAGACAGAAAGTTAGTATGGATATGGAAAACTTGGAAAGCCCTATTAACCGACTTGACCTAATTGACGTTTATAGGTGACCAACCCAACAATAGCAGAATACACACTCTTGGCAAGTGCACATGAAACATTCACTAAGCGAGACCACATTCCGAGCCATAAAACAAACGTCATCAACTTTAAAAGGACTTAAATCATACAAAGTATATAGTGTGATCATAATGGCGTTAAACTAGAAATAAAAAAATAGATAACTGAAAAACTCTAATTTTGGAGATTAAGAATCATAGTTGTGACTAACCTATGAATCAGGAAAAATCACAGGAAAATTAGAAAATACTTTCAATTAAAACGAAAACATTAAAATTTGTAATAGTACCTGGTTACATTAAAAAGAAGAAAGAACTCAACTCAATAAACTTTTGTCTTAAGTAACTAGAAAAAAACCACCAGCATATTGAAACCAAAACAAGCAAAATGAATGAAATAATAAATAGTTGAAATAAATGGAAGGAAATAAATGCAACCAAAAGTTGTTTTTTAAAAAGAGCAATATAATTGATAAACCCTCTACCCAGACTGATAAAATAAACATATTATCAGTATCAGGAATTAAAAAGGTTTCATCACTATGAAATTTAGTCATTAAAAGGACAAGGATATTAAAAGAACATTATGAACATTTTTATACCAATAAACTTGGTGAAATGGACAAATTCCTTAAAAGACAGAAACTCAAAACTCAAGAAGAAAATTTGAGTATCTCTGTATTTATCATAGTACTCAGAATCTTTGGTTAAGCCTCCCCCCTTCTCTCTCTCTCTCTCTCTCTCTCTACACACACACACACACACACACACACACACACACACACCACTTCTTACAAGAAAACTCCAGGCCAGGGCAGGCACAGTGGCTTTGGGAGGCTGAGGTGGGTGGATCCCTTGACACCAGGAGTTCCAGACCAGCCTGGGCAACATGTTGAAACCCTGTCCCTCGTCTCCACAAAAAAATACAAAAATTAGCCGGGCGTGGTGATGCTCGTCTGTACTGCCAACTACTTAGGGAGATTGAGGTGGGAGGATCACTTGACCTGGAGAGGTCTAGGCTGCAGTGAACTGTGAGTGTGCGGTTGTACTCCAGCCTGGGCAACAGAGCAAGACCATTTCTCAAAAGCAACAAAAGAAACAAAGAAAAACTCTCCAGGCCAAATGGCCTTACTATTAAATTCTCCCAAACATTTAAGGAAGGAATAATATCAATTCTATACTAACTCTTACAGAAAATAGGAGATTGGATGCTTGTCTTATGAGGCTAGCACCACACTGGTATCAAAACTTGACAAAGACAAAAGACAATTACAATCCGATATCCCATGCAAACTTAAAGGCAGAAATGTTAGCAAGCAAAATCCAGCAGTACATAAAAAGGATAACATACGATGGCAAGGTGCTGTGGTTCATGCCTGTAATCCCAGCACTTTGGGAGGCCAAGGCGGGCAAATCAGTTGAGGTCAGGAGTTCAAGACCAGCCTGGCCAACATGGTGAAACCCTGTCTCTACTAAAAATAGAAAAATTAGCAAGGTATGGCGCCGTGTGCCTGTAGTCCCAGCTACACAGGAGGCTGTGGCAGGAGAATCACTTGAACCCATCATGCGGAGGTTGCAGTGAGCTGAGATCACACCACTGCACTCCAGAGCAAGACTCTGTCTCAAAACAAACAAACAGCATGACATATGACAAGAAAATTAGATTCATGTTAGGAATGCAAGGTTATTCAAATTTCTACAAGTAATCAGTTCATTATATCAAGTCTATAAAAAGAAAAACTGTCATCTCAATAGATGCTGGAAGATCACTTGAGATATTCAACATCCATTCATGACAAAAACTCTCTGCCAACTAAGAATGGAAGAAACTCCCTACCTGATATGTGATATCTATGACAAACCTGCTATTAACTTCATACTTAGTTATACAAATGAATGTTCTTGGAAAGGGGGAGGGATAGCATTAGTAGATATACCTAATGTAAATGACGAGTTAGTGGGTGCAGCACACCAACATGGTACATGTATACATGTGTAACAAACCTGCATGTTGTGCACATGTACCCTAGAACTTAAAAGTATAATCAAAAAGAAAAAAAAATGGATGTTCTTTCCCTAAGATTGAGAAAAAGGCAATAATGTCCACTTTTTCCACTTCTCTCAACATTTTACTGGAGGTAACTAGTCAATGCAGTAAGGAAGAGGAAGAAGTAAATGTCATATACATTGGATAAGAAGAAGTAAAACTGTCTTGATTTTCAGATGACATAATTATTCACATAAAAAAATCCTAAAAACTCCCTGGAAATATCTACAAAAACTGTGAGTTCAGATAGCTGGCGGGGCTCAGTGATACACAAAAATTAATTGTATTTTATAGACATGGAACGACAATTTGAAAATCAGAATTTAGAAAACAACACCATTTAATGACATAAAAATATTTAAATTTAACAAAATATGCATCAGATTTTGTTTGCCAAGGATTCCAAAATATTGCTGAAAAAAATTCAAGAATATTCAAGTAAATAGAATGAGATAGCATAATCATAAATTGGAAGACTCAATATTATTAAAAGTTCTCCTAAAATTTATCTATGGCTTCAAAGGACTGCCAATCAAAATCCTAATTGTAGAGAATTTTCTGTTGTAGAAACTGACAAATGCATTCCAAAATCGATATGGAAATGCAAGGGCCTAGATTAACCAAAACAATTTTGAGTAAGAATAGTATTGAAAGATTTCCAGTACCTGATTTCAGGACTTACCATTAAGTTACAATAATCAAAACAGTATGATTTTGATCTAAGGCTAGACATAGCCAGTGAAATAGATTAGAGACTCCAGTAATAGGCCTCTATACACATTTGATCAACTGCTTTTTGGCAAAGGTAATTCCATGGTGAAAGGATAGTCTTTTCAACAAATAGTGAGAGAACTATTGGATACTGATACACTTAAAAATGAACTTACCTCATATTATAAAATTTAACCCAGTAAGGATCATAGACCTACATGTAAGAGCTAAAACTCTGAAAACTTTTAGATGTTCAGCTTGCTAGTAATCCAGAAAATGCCAGCAAAGCAAAGCAAGAAATAAGGCTAATCCAAAGGAGAAAAATCAAATGTGTGTGGTATGGTATGATGTCTGTCATGAAATCCAAGAGATGTATTTTGTGAAAGAATGGGTAAGCTATGTCAAATAGTGCTGATAAGTGAAATAATAAAGGAAGACAAATTAATCATTGGTATTGGCAAGAAATAGGTCATTACTAATGTTGATAAAAGCCGTTTAAGTTGAGTAGTTGGAGAAAAACATCTGATAGGAGTGGGTCATATAGAAAATGGGAAGTGAATCAGCAAATATCGAAACTTTACCCAGGAATTTAATTGAAAATAAAGCATAAAAATAGGGCAGAGGGACATATAGGGATCAAGAAATGGTATTTTGGGGATAAAAGATGTTAGAACATGTTTGCGAGGCTATGGCAATTATTAAATGGAAGGAAAAAAGATGCTCAGAAGGGGAATAATTGCAAGACTAAAGGCATTGAAAAGATGAGAGGGGATAATATTCACTACACAGATGACATATCAACCTCTGATAGGATCAAGAAAAATTTTTTATCGTAATAGGAAGTGTAAAAGGTATACAGATTAAGATGGCTGGAGGTGGTGTACTAGGTGTTGGAATGTTGAGTTGTTGTTTTATTTCATCTATTTCTCTGTGACACATCAACTGGAAGTGAGAAGGAGTAGTTACTAGAGATTAGAGAAGAGGTATGATATTGTCATATTGGTGAGTAGAAAAGTATATTTACTAGGGAAAGATAATAAGAATGTCTGAAAGTGTTGAGTGATCATTTGAGATTTGTGACAAAAAATTAGAGTTCAGTCATCATGATTTTGTCATTTTCTCCAGCACCATTCAGCTACTTGGTAAAAGAGGGGAGGACAGACCCGGCACGGTGACTCACACCTGTAATTCCAACACTTTGGGAGGCCAAGGCAGGTGGATCACTTGAGGTCAGGAGTTCAAGACCAGCCTGGCCTACATGGTGAAACCCTGTCTCTAAAAATATAAAACTTAGCCAGTTATGGAGGCACACACCTGCAGTCCCAGCTACTCGGGAGGCTGAGGCAGAAGAATCGCTTGAACCTGGGAGGCAGAGGTTACAGTGAGCCGATATCGTGCCACTGCGTTCCAGACTGAGTGACAGAGCGAGACTCCATCTCAAAAAATAAATAAATAAATAAATAAATAAATAGCCAAAAACAACAGCAACAACAACAACAACAAAAACCAGGGAAGACATATGATAGAATTTGAATGTTGTATAATAAGTGAACCCATTCTAACTTACTGCTTTTTAAAAAATATACCCACAAACCATCTATTTGATAATATATTCTTGTGTTTTCAGATATCAGAGTCACAGTCAAACAATTTAATATGAATGTCATGTTTTGTAGGAGGGAAACTTTTCACAAATTCAACTTAATATGATATATTCCACTGACTAAAAGGTCTCAGTTTCAGAAAAGTTACGATTTTAATTGAAATCTTATTTAAAGTTTAAGACTGTTACTTCTTATCCCTTAAATGTAAACGAAGATCACCTTACCTCTTTATAGTAACTGCTCTTAAGTCTAGAATTGGATTCAACATTGTAGCAATATCTGATCAATATTAAATCCAGTTCTAGTGATCTTATTATTACAGTTGGCCACTATTGAGGATACACTGAGATAGCTCAACTTAGATATGGCTTTTAGTTCTGTGCTGTGCTATTGAAAATATTAGGTTATCTCCATGAGCTATCTATTGCAAATGTTTATACAACCTACCATAAGTTGACTTTCTGTTGACCCACAGTATTTTAATGCACTAATTTTGTGCAACAGATAATGAACTCTTAACCTCTCAAGCGCTACTCCCTGGCACGCATGTTCTGATTTAAACAACTACAGAGAAATGTAGTTGGTTAAGAAGGAACAACTTTCCTATAAAAGGAAAAGGACTTTTCATACAACTGTTCAAGGCACTTTGTCATTAACAAGGGAATACACCACATAAAACCTTGAAAAAATCTACATACAAGAAAAACTCCATTATTGATCCTCATTCATTTTTCTATAGCTTTAGCATCTTTCCCTCCTGCATGTGCTCTTAATCCATTTTCTTTTACCCCCAGGAGCTTGATCCTTCGGTTACCACTATTTCTTCAATGTTCAACCACTCCCTCTCTCCTATCTTCTTTCCCTAAGCCTACTGTGATAGGCATCTTCTAAGACGACTGTCAGTAATATCTGCCAGTATTCATGTCCTTGTGCAGTCTTCTGCCCTTGAGTGTGGGCCGAACCTAAAGACTTGCTTCTATTGAATAGAATAAAGCAAAAAGTGATGAGATATCACTTCCATGATTAGCTTACAAAAGACTGTGATTACATCTTGCTAGAACACTCCCTCTCACTAGCATTCTTACCCTCTCAGCTTCTTGGCTAGTTCACTTTGATGAAGTAAACTGCCATGTTAGAGATGCCCACATGGCAAAGACTGAGAGTAGACTCTGGACAATAGGCAGTGAAGAACCATGGTCCTCAGTCCATCAGTCCACAAGGAACTAAATTCTGCCAACAATCATCTGAGTGAGTTTGGAAAGCAGATTATTCTGCAGTCGAGCTTTGAGATGACTAGGCCTGGGCAAGTATATAGTAGATAATTTAATCTTGTCCAAAAAGGAGTCTGGGCCTTTGCCCTTGGCTTATGAGAGATAATTTCTAAGCCCCTGGAATGTTGGGGCCCAGGATCATACAGGATAATCTAACAATGTGATTTGGGCTGGCAGATGGCCATGCCTGAAAGATCAAAAATGTAATTTATGGTGGGTCTTTGAGTCACGTGGTAATCACGCTAACATGCCTGCATAATGAGGACCCACTAAAAGCTCTGAACACTGAGGCTCAGGTGAGCTTCCCTGGTTGGCAGCATTCTGTGCATATCATCACACGTTGACACTGGGAAAGTAACACATCATGACTCCACTGGGAAAAGAAAACAGAAGTTTCACCAAACAGAAGTTTGATACTTTCTTAGACTCTGCCCTATGTGTTTCTTCTCTTGGCTGATTTGAATCTGTATCCTTTCCTTGTAACCATAATTGTGAATATAATAGTTTTCAATGAGTTCTATGAATTTCTCTCTCACATTATCAAAGATTAGAGTGGTTTTGAGAAACCCTTGGACCTACAATTGGAGTGAAAATTGAGGGCAGTCCTAGTGTGGACTGTCTACCCCCAACTTCACAGTTGACTAAACTCTTTTAGCAACATTGCTGCCAGCTAACCACCCACAGTGAGTGACAACTTGATTGCACCTATAAAGGTCCTTGAAGCAGGGGATTCAGTTAGGCCACCTCCAGATTTCTAGATGAGATAATAAATTTTACTAATATAATAAAATTTTGTTATCTTGAGAAACTGTGAGATAATAAATTTGTTGTTTCAAGCCACTAAGTCTTGGTATAACTTATTACATAGTAATAGATCATTAACATAACTAATAACATACTTAAAAAAAATAAAATAAAATAAAGCTTGCTTCAAGCCAAGAGTTCAATATCAGCTTGGGGAACAAAGCAAGACCCTGTCTCTACAAAACATTAAAAAAATTAGCTATGCATGGTGGCACATGCCTATAGTCATAGCACTTTGAGAGGCAGAAACAAGATGATTGCTTAAGCCCAGGAGTTGGAGGCTTCAGTGAGCTATCATTGCACCACTGCACTTTCACTTGAATGACAGAGCAAGACCCTGTTTCTGAAAAATTTAAAAAAATTAAAAAAAAAAAAAAAAAAGCAGCCAGCCATGGTGGTTCTTGCCTGTAATCTCAGTACTTTGAATGGTGCAGGAAGGTGGATCACCTGAGGTCAGGAGCTCAAGACTAGCCTGGCCAATATAGTGAAACCCTGTCTCTACTAAAAATACAAAAATTAGCCAGGTGGTAGTGGTGCTTGCCTGTAATCTCAGCTACTTGGGAGGCTGAGGCTGGAGAATCACTTGAAACCAGGAGGGGAGGCAGAGGTTGCAGTGAGCCAAGATTGGCCACCACACTCCAGCCTGGGTGACAGAGTGAGACTCTTTTATCAATCAATCAATCAATCAATAAAGCAAAACAAACCTTGTTTTCTTGTATTTAAATAGTAACATTGATTCTGAATCTAACCAAATGATAATAAGCACCTTTCAGGGCTCATGCTCTCTATATATATTTTAACTAATATCCTTATTTTTAGAGCATTTTTAGGATTATTTAAAAAGTTTTTTTCACCTTTTATTTTTACAGATGGAATCATGCTATGTTGCCCAGGCCAGTCTTGAGCTCAAGGGATCCTCTCACTTCAGCCTCCTGAGTAGCTGGGACTATAGGCACATATCACTGCACCCAACTTGAATTTTTAGGTTTACAAAAAAATCGAACAGAAAGTACAGAGAGTTCCCATGCGTTCCCTTACCCTTCTTTGTACATAAATTACCTTACCCTTCTTCACACTCTATATTTTTTCCTAACCAACCTACTCCAGACACATTTTCTATTACTAGTTCCATGCAGATTACTCTAAAATTTATATCTCTATCCAGACCTCTCCTCTGAGCTGCAGATCTTTAAATAAAACTGCTTGCTTAATATCTCCTCATGGATGCCTCAAAAAAACCTTTACATTTGATGTCCAATGATGAATGCATTATTATTTCTCCTAAGCAAATGCTCTTACAGAAATGGCCATCTTTGTAAATGGTATCACATTCTTTCATGACAAAAATCCTAAAGCCTTAATAGTAGCCTGTTTTGACAATCTTATCTCCTCATCCTCATGTTTACTTTCTCATCAAATGTTTTCAATTTCACTTAAATTCCTCAGAACCCAGCCACTTATCTCTATCTCTATCCCTACCATCTAAAGTAAAACTGTGAAGAGCTATGAATATTTCTCACCAAGAACTACAATAGTGTCCTAACTTGTCAACCAACATTCACTCTGCATGTTGACCTATCCACCCCATGCTTCTTCACACTTCATGCAAAGTGATTTTTTTCCCAAAATACTAGCATGATAACATCATTCTCTCCCGTTTTTAAAATCACTGCTCTTAAGATTCAAACGAATCATAATAAAGCCTATAAGACACTGAATGTTCTTTTTTTTTTTTTTTTTTTTTGTAGAGATAGGGTCTCACTATGTTGCCTAGGCAACATAACTACTGGTCTCCCAAACTCCTGACCTTAAGTTGTCCTCAAGCCTTAGCCTCTGAAGTAGCTGGGATTACAGGCTCAAGCCACTGCACCCAGCATGACACTGAATGTTTTGACTCTTAACTACTCCTATTTAGCTTGCGCAGAACCAAAATCACCCTTATCTATGTGAGTCTGTCATACTGGTCTCTTTTAAGTTCCTCTTACCTTCCGTTTTTACATGCTCTTCTCTCTACCTACAATATGCTTCCTTTCTCCTCTTAGCACTGCTGCCCATTCTTCAGATCTCTACATGCATCGCCTCCTCAGGGAGGCCTTCCAAGACCTCCCTAATAATGCTAAATCCCTCTGTTATGGGTACCCACATTGTTCATTTTGGAAGTTCTTGCCACAGTTATAATTTTCTATTAATGTATGTAATTATTTGATAATAGTTATATCCTGCACTACACTCTAAGCTTTAAGAGGAGAGGAACCATGTCAGCTTTTATTTAACATCATACCTTCAAAGCATAGCACCTTCATCTTGAGGATGCTGAATAAATATCTCCTGAATAATTGGGAATGTTTTTATTGGGTAAATTGGTTTTTATTTTATTTTATTTTTTTATTTCAATAGGTTTTTGGGGTAACAGGTGTTTCGTTACATGAATAAGTTCTTTTTTTTAAATTTTTTTTGAGAAGGAGTCTCACTCTGTCACCCAGGCTAGAGTGCAATGGTGTGATCTTGTCTCACTGCAGCCTCTATCCTCTGGGTTCAAGTGATTCTCCGTCCTTGGCCTCCTGAGTACCTGGGATTACAGGCATGTGCCACCACACCTAGCTAAATTTTGTATTTTTAGTAGAGATGGAGTTTCACCATGTTGGCCAGGCTGGTCTGGAACTACTAGCCTCAAGTGATCTGCCTGCCTATACCTCCCAAAGTGCTGGGATTACAGGCATGAGCTGCCATGCCCAGCCATCAATAAGCTGTTTAGTGGTGATTTCTGAGATTTTGGAGCACCCATCACCCAAGCAGTGTACACTGTACCCAATGTGTAGCCTTTTATCCCTCACCCACCTCCTGCCCTTTCCCCTGAGTCTCCAAGTTCACGGTGTTATTCTTATACCTTTGCATCCTTATAGCTTAGCTAACACTTATGAGTGAGAATATATGGTGTTTGGTTTTCCATTCCTGAGTTACTTCACTTAGAATAATGGCCTCCAATTCTATCCAGGTTGCTGCGAATGCCATTATTTCATTCCGTTTTATGGTTGAGTAGTATTCCATGGTATGTATGTGTACATTTGCTTTATCTACTCATTGATTGATGGGCATTTGGGCTGATTCCATATTTTTGCAATTGCAAATTGTGATGCTATAAACATGCATGTGCAGGTATCTTTTTTGTATAATGACTTTTCCTCTGGGTAGATACCTAGGACTGGGATTGCTGGATCAAATTGTAGATCTTCTTTTAGTTATTTAAGGAATCTCCACACTGTTTTCCATAGTGGTTGTACTAGTTTACATTCCCACCAACAGTGCAAAATTGTTCCCTTTTCACCATGTCCATGCTTAGAAATATACTTAACAAAGGAGGTGAAAGACCTCTATGAAGAAGACTACAAAACACTGCTGAAAGAAATCATAGATGACACAAACAAATAGAAACAAATCCCATGCTCATGAATGTGTAGAATCAATATTGTGAAAATGACCATACTGACAAAAGCAATCTACAAATTCAATGCAGTTCCCATCAAAATGCCACCATCATTCTTCATGTAACAACAACAACAAAAATTCCTAAAATTCATAGGGAACCAAAAAAAGAGCCCACATAGCGAAAGAAAGACTAAGCAAAAAGAACAAATCTGGAGGCATTACGTTACCCGACTTCAAACTATACTATAAAGCCATAGTCACCAAAAAAGCATGATACTGGTATAAAAATAGGCATATAGACCAATGGAACAATATGGAGAACCCAGAAATAAAGCCAAATACTTACAACCAACTGATGTTCGACAAAGCAAACAAAAACGTAAAGTGGGGAAAGGACACCCTATTCAACAAATGGTGCTGGGGTAATTGGCAAGCCACATGTAGAAGAATGAAACTGGATCCTTGTCTCTCACCTTATACAAAAATCAACTCAAGGTTGATCAAATACTTAAGTCTAAGATCTGAAATCATAAAAATTCTAGAAGATAACATTGGAAAAACCCTTCTAGACATAGGCTTAGGCAAAGACTTCATGACCAATAACTCAAAAGCAAATGCAACAAAAACAAAGATAAATAGATGGGACTTAATTCAACTAAAAAGCTTCTACACAGCAAAATAAATAATCAGCAGAGTAAACAGACAACCCACAGAGTGGGAGAAAATCTTCACAAACTATATATCTGACAAAGGACTAAGATCCAGAATCTACAAGGATCTCATACAAAACAATCCCATCAAAAAGTGGGCTAAGGACATGAATAGACAATTTTCAAAGGAAGATATACAAATGGCCAACAAACATATGAAAAAATGTTCAACACCACTGATGATACAGGAAATGCAAATCAAAATCACAATGTGATACCACCTCACTCCTGCAAGAATGGCCATAATCAAAAAATGAATTGGTTTTTAGATGTGGTAGGGAAGACTCAGGATGGTTTTGCAGACAAATCTGATTTCAGAAACAAGCTACTTTACCTCTCTTGGGATCTTCTTTTTCCATTTGTACCTGTCTGGCTTGTTGTGGTAATTACATTGAAAAGGCTGGGCACAGAGTTTGAGATCAGCCTGGGCAATATAGTGAGACCCCATCTCTCAAAAAATAAAAATTAAAAATTAAACTTATGGGTATGGTGGCATGTGCTTGTAATCTCAGCTGCTCAGGAGGCTGAGGCAGGAGGATTTCTTGCTTGAGCCCAGTGCAATGAGCTATGATCACGCCATGTCTCTGCACTCCAGCCTCGGTGACTAGCAAGACTCTGTCTCTAAAAAAAAAAAGTTAAAAATAAGTAATATGAGTTGTCCATTTCATGTCCACTTGAGTCCTAATGGCTGGTATAAGACAGGGGATGACACACTTATAAAATGTAAAAGAGAGAATAATTTATAGGAGAGAAACCTGTGGTGATCTGGAGACTATAAACTCTCCTTTATAGAGGGTTGCATATATATTTTAGTAAAAAACAGATATACATGAAGAAAAACACATTAATAGGCCAAATTAGCCTTCTGGCTGTCAGTTTGCAAGCCCTGAATTCCATCCTATATCAGAATATCACTATGCAAATAAAGATGGGTTGATAAATGCTTATTTTAAATAGGTAAAACTGTTCTGTGTCCTTTACCTTCTGTTTCTTAACACATCTGAAAAGTTACCTGTAGATTTGGAAAAGGGATGGGAATAGGATACCTGAATTGACAGTCACTCTAAGACAATGGGGAATGAAGGAGGAGTGGTTCTCCAAAGCAAAAGCAGAATGCTATTGCCAGAGGAAGGAGGATGAAATGCTGTACGGCTAAGGCAGCAGATGCCCTGTGTTCCTGTCCACTTCCTGCCTAGTAGAATTTGCTTACTTCCCTGTATACAACTTAATATCATTCTTTCTGTGATGTCACGTCCTATCATAACACCTCCACATCGAGAAAAGTAAATTATTCTCTCCTTTACATTTTATAAGCATGTCATCACCTATAATGTGCCACAGGTGAAAGAACTGGAATATATCTGTCTGCCTGTTAGAAGCAGCTTCCTTCAAGGGAGAAAGATTCTACCACACAGGTAGCATGATGCACTGCTTCCTGCCCTGCTTCTAGTCACAATCTCTTGCATTTTCCCCTCAGTTACCTGTTTTCCCCTTATCCTGCTGCGTTAACAAATTACAGATCCGTAGCTCTATTTTTGACTAAGATTTCAATAATTTCTTGCTTAGCTCAAGATATCTTCTGCAACCTGCTTGCAAACTCCTCAACTTTGGCCATCTTCCAACACTCTACTTCTCTGAACAAGATCTATACTGAAGGCCCTCCTAATGTTTTATAGTTCTTTCCTAAACATTCTGGGTTACATTTTTGCATCATACAATGAGTACCTGTAGGTTTTTTACATGTACACACAGATAATCATGGCTATGTCTGTTTCCTTACTGGACTATAAAATTGAGATTTGTTTATTGTTGTGTCCTCAGGATTTAGGATAGTACCTGTATATATGGTAGGTCCTTAAAAATATTTTTAATTAAATGAATAGAATGTTGCATTTTGCATTTAACTATTGATAATTATATCTTAGTTTTGGAAATGTTTTTGAAAGATGTTATTATGTCACTTTCTTTGCCTCAGAGTTTCTGCTGAGGGACAAACCTGAGAAAAATAGCTGTAATGTATCCAATATTCTAACTGAGGTGCTAGATCAGTATTGCAAAGGAGGTGGCCAAAATTTGCTTTTATCAGCAAATTTGCTTTTATTAGCTCACTCTGTGTATGTGTGTGTATACAAAATAATTCACTAGGGGGATAAAGTTTCTAGAGTTAGGATTTCTTTAGAGACTAAATATGGAAAGGTGCAGTGTTTTCACTCTCCTTTAAGCTAAACAGGGGAACTACAGAGAGTCACTTTGAGAGGCTTACATGTATCTTCTGGCACTTGGAACACACAGAAATTGATCCCTGTCTGGATGCTGACAAATCTGAAGGCAAAAGGTTGGCTAGAGTGGCTCTTGTTGGCAGGCAAGGAGTAAGTGCTGTGGAAGGAATACGCTGTATTGCCACTGGGGTAGGGAAGTAGTGTGTGAACCCTTGAGGCAAGGAGCCAGACCTGGGTTGTCTTGGGAGGGAGTTTGTCCAAGAGGACAAGAGGACTGCTTGCAGGCACGGGGTAGCATCAACAGGAGACTGGAAACCAGGTGCTGAGGGGCAGTCAGTGGCAGCTGGCAAGGGAAGGCACAAATTGGATCAAACCTCTTTGCTTAAAATCCTGCAGTAGCCTCCTATTGTACTTACAGTGAAATCTGTGCTCCTCACCTTTGTGATTTGAGCCCTTCCCATGCACACAATCTTATCCTTTACTACTCTCCACCTCTCTCACAAAATGTCAGGTACATGGCCTTCTTTCAGTTCTTCTCAAACACTGTATTCTTTGCTGCTTCAACATGTTTGCGCAAACAGTGCCTTATGCCAGGACAGTTTTTTCTCTTGCTTTATCTAGGCTTGGCTCCTTTTTGTCCTTGAGATCTTGGCTAAATTTCCTTGCCTCTTAGAGACTCTCATGGACCCCTCAATTTAACGTAAGTTTTCATAATAATTTGAGTTTGGCAAAGTTGCAAGTGGCGTAAAACTCAACATAACCATAACTTAACAAGAAAAAAGGTTTCTGTCCCTCTCAATGTGAGTCATGTACTCAGTCTAGATCTGGTAGACCTGCATGGTGTCAGTATCCAAGGATCCTTAATCCTGCCTTCACAGTGTGTGGCCTCTACTTTAAGTTTACATCATTGTCTATGAGGGCTGTTCCTGCTGCAGCTAGCACATGTATATTCCAACTGGCAGGAAGGGGAAAATGGAAAAGGGCATGGGCCCTTCTAAAGTCAATTCTAGAAGTTGCTCATACTACATCTGTT
This sequence comes from Macaca thibetana thibetana, assembly GCF_024542745.1. Taxonomy (NCBI): domain Eukaryota; kingdom Metazoa; phylum Chordata; class Mammalia; order Primates; family Cercopithecidae; genus Macaca; species Macaca thibetana. Next base: position 94,346,436 of record NC_065581.1, read on the forward strand.
TACATACCACTGGCTTAAACTTAGTCACACACTCCCATTTAGCCACAGGTTAGACAAGCTTGGAAAGATGATCTTTATTCTGGAGGTGGCCGCATGCCTAACTAAAATTAGGGGACAGGTTAAAATGCATATATGGGACTACTGATAGTTGCTCCCACAAACACCGATCAGTTCTGTTTTCTCACACTACTTAAGTTATAGAGGCTAAAACTTTTGTCCCTTGTAGAAGCTTTCTTTCATCACTCCATCTAAAACAAATTTCTGTAATTTACTTTATTCTTTATTTACTTTAATCCCACCAGGCAGAGAAGGGGGTTCAATTGCAAGTGACAGAAAATCCAGTTTTAAAATGACTTAACAAGGAAACAGTTTCATTCCCATTCATGTGGAAGTCATGTAATCCTTCTAGGATTTGCATGGTACTCTCTGGTATCCAGAAAGGGAATGAGTTAAGTTACATCAGTCATCAAACTGTAGCCTGTGGGCCAAATCCGGGTTACCACCTGGTTTTGTAAGTAAAGTTTTATTGGAACACAGCCACACCTATTGGTTGAAGTATTATTTATGGTTGCTTTCTCACTATTTCTAACTTATGGCAGAGTTGAGCAATATAGCCCACAAAGTCTAAACTGTTTACTATCTAGCCCTTCAAAGAAAATGTTTGCCAACCCCTGAGTTATAGTAATAGTTTTGTTGAATAGCATGTATTCAAAAGCATTACTCTCCTTGGAACTGTAAGATTTTTTCCTTAGAAAGCCAGTAGTTGTAAGAAAAAATGTTTTAAATGTGTTCCTACAACACCCCACCAAACCCCCAATTTCTTCTTTAATTTCTGTTTTCTGTGGGAGGTTAGTGAGATGAAGACTCTTTTCTCCCTTAGCATTGTTAGCTGTCTAATCCTCATAATATTGCCGTTCTAAGAATCAGAGTACCAGAGCAGGAAGGTGCCATATGTGTTACCCTATGGGGCACTCTTGTGTGCCACCTAGATTCCCCCTCCAGAATAAAATACTTATTTCCCCAGCAGCTGAAGTGTTGTCAGCTCTTAGCTGTCAACCCTTTTCAAAATTGCTTTGGGTAAAGAGAACCTACTTGCTCAAAGTGAGGCATCTGTCATTCAACTGTTGGCACAAAGGTATGAATGCCCAGTCTTCTCTATTCCTCCCCTAGCTTGGGATACCTATGAAGGGCTATCTCAACTTCCAAGCTCCTATTAGATGGCAGAGGCCTTACTGAGGTTCCATTACAGCCCAGCATTTCCTTCTATCCAATTATACTTCTCTTCTCTTCCTTCCACAAGTTGTTATTCCCAAGAGTATACCTTGATACATTTCTTGCATATTAATCTCTACCTCAGAGTCTTCCTACAACCCCAACAACAAAAATAACCTAATCCAATTTTCTGATTTTTAGGAAGCTGAATCTTGTGGACTTTCCAAAACATAGAGATGGGAAGAGGAAGAGCCAGAATTTTGGAGCCCAAATGTCTGTGCCCTTTCCACAATAATATTTTTAACTCATTTAATCGCCAGAGAACTCTGATTACTGTGTGATCCCTTGAGGTTCTATAAAAGCAAAACTTAAACAATCTATGAATTATTTTTGCTGCCACTTGATATTTTGATATTACAATGTCAAGATACTATATTAATTAAGCTTCACTGAAATCTGTTCACTGGGTTATGATGGATTAGGTGGAGTGAAGATTGTTTAAAGATCAACATACCTGAGTTTGATTTCCATGGATCAACATACATGAGTCTGATTCCCACACTCTGCACTTTCTAAATTGTATGATCTTGGCCAAAGTTCTTAAACCTTCTTAGTGTCAGATTTATTATCTGAGAATTGGATGTCAACACTACTTATTAGAGGCATAGGGGACCTTCTTCTTATTTTGTTAATTTAGTTTATTTGAGAAGTATCATCCATTCTATTTCATTGCATTCTATTCCATGAGGAATTGCTGAGAATTCTAAGACATTTCCATCAATATCATAGTTGAAGAAGAATGAGAACTCATGATTCTTGCCTTCAAGAAATCTGTAATTCTGTCAGAGAGACAAACTTGAAACAAAACCATTAGAGAAATATATAAGGCAGAAACCAAATCCACATGATATGGGATGGACAGTGTGTAATGAAATGAGGATCAAGATGCTTTTAATATAGGTAAGCTTTCCATGCTACCACTTTATAATTGTCCTCTGAAGGATCAGTGGGTCAAAGGAAACTGAATTACTGTTTCTCAAATTGGAAGATGAACGGAACATTTCCATTTCATTCTATACAATTGAAAGGATAACAAAAGTATGAAATTTTTTTTATTTAAAATTTTTATATAGTAAAATTTACTTTCTTTAGAATTCAATTCTATAAGTTTTGAAAAATTCACTATGTCCTAATTAATATACAGTATAGTTCTGTCACTCCCCGCAAATTTTTCTCATGCAGGCATTTTATAGTGAAACCCTCTCCCCTTGTCCCCAAAGCCCTAATGAACACTGATCTGTCTGTGCCTGTATTTTGGCTCTTTCTAAAATGTCACATTCCTGGAATTATGTAGTATGTAGCATTTCGACGTGGCATTTTTTAATTGGCATAATGCATTTGAGATTCATCCATGTATCAGTAGTTTTTTCCTTTTTGAATTGTTTCCACTTTTGGGGTATTACGAATACAACTGCTAGGAACACATCTGTACACGTTTTTTGTGTGAATATATCCTCCTATTTTCTTTAATAAAAATGGAGTAGAAATGGAATTGCTGGGGACCTAAGGTAAATTTTTGTTTAACATTTTAAAAAATTGCACAACTATTTTCCAAAAAGGCAGTACCACTTAATATTTCTACCATCAATATGTAAAGTTTCTAGTTTCTGCATATCCTTGTCAATACTTGTTACTGTCTGTCTTTTTGATTATGGCCATTGCTGTCTATGTGAAGTAGTTTTAATTTGCATTTCTTTTATGACTAATGATGTTAGGGCATGTTTTTATTGTGCTTATTGGCTATTCATATGTTCTTTGGTAAAATGTCTTATCAGATATATATGTTCTGATTATTTTCTCCCGGCATATGGCTTTTCTCTTTTCAATTTTATTAATTTCGCATCTTTATTGTTTATTTCCTTCTGTTTGCTTTATCTTTAATTTTCTCTTCTATTTCTAGTTTTTTAAGGAAGAAGCTAGATTGTTGATTTGAGACTTTTCTTCTTTTGTAATAAAGGCATGGTCAGGCGCAGTGGTTCATGCCTGTAATCCCAGCACTTTGGGAGGCCAAGGCAGGCAGATCACCTGAGGTCAGGAGTTCGAGACCAGCCTGGCCAATATGGTGAAACCCTGTCTCTATTAAAAATACAAAAATTAGCCGGGCATAGTGGCATGTGCCTGTAATCCAAGCTACTCAGGAGTCTGAGGCAGGAGAATCACTGAACCTGGGAGACGGAGGATGCAGTGAGCTGAGATCACGCCATTGTACTCCACCCTAGGCAACAGAGTGAGACTCCGTCTAAAAAAAAAATGCATGTAATGGTATTGATTTTCCTCTAAGCAATTATTTAGTTGTATTGCACACATTTTGATATGTTGTATATTCATATTCACTTAATTAAAAATATTTTCTAATTTCCCTTGAGACTCTTTTTGACCCATGCATATAGCAGGTCTTTGAATAACATTGTTTTTCTCAACATCATTGTATTATAACATTGATGAGGAAAAAAAAGAGAACAATTCCCAGCCAGGGCTGCTATTTTCACCACATCTGCATGGGCTTTCTCTGGATACTCTGGTTTCTTCCCACATCTCCAAGATGTGCCCATTGAGTGAGTTGACATGTCTGTCTACATGGTCGCAGTGTGAGTGAGCAAGCATTTGTGTGTGTGTGTGTGTGTGTGTATGTGCACTCTGCAACGGGATGCCATGCTGTTAAGGTCAGGTTCTTCCCTTGGCCCCTGAGCTGCCTGGATAGGCTCCAAACGTCCACAACCCTGAACTGGAATAAGCAGGTAAATAATTATCTTATTTGTTTTTATTAATCTGTGTTAACTGTATGTGTAGCTCACATTTATTTCAATGTTTAATATTAGAAGTGTTTTGGACTTTATTTAGAAGCTTGGTAATGCTTTTGTGACCAGAAATATGCCGTGAGAACTTAACTCTTGTTTTTATCAATTAGCCTGTAGTAAATTTTTTTTTTTGGTAGGTCTTTTAGCTCAAAGTTGCAGTTTACAAGAACCTATTGATAATATTAAGTGAGGACTTACTGTATTTAGTAGTGTGTTGCTTGATTTTCAAATATTTGGGGCTTTTTCAGATATTTTTCTGTCACTGATTCTTATTCATTTCATTATAGTCCAAGAACATACTTTGTATGATTTCAGTCCTTTCATTTTTTTTTAATTATTATTATTATTTTTTTTTGGAGACAGAGTCTTGCTCTCTCATCCAGGCTGGAGTGCAGTGGTGCGATCTCAGCTCACTGCAACCTCCACCTCCTGGATTCAAGCAATTCTCCTGCCTTAGCCTCTTGAGTGGCTGGGACTATAGGCACATGCCGCCACACCCGGCTAATTTTTTGTATTTTTAGTAGAGATGGGGTTTCACTGTGTTGTCCAGGCTGATCTTGAACTCTTGAGCTTAGGCAATCTGCCCGCCTCAGCCTCCCAAAGTGCTAGGATTACAGGCTTAAGCCACCACGCCTGGCCAGTCCTTTTGTTTTTGTTGTTTGTTTTACCACCCAAAATATAACCTATCTTGGTGAATGTTTCATGTACACTCGAAAATAATATGTATTCTGCTGTTGTTGGGTAGAGTGTTCCATAAATGTCAACTAGGTCAGATAGTTGATAGTGTTGGTCAGGGCTTCTATATTCTTGCTGACATTCTCCTTGTTCTAGTGATTACTGAAAGAAAAGTGTTGAAATGTTCAAGTATAATTGAAGATTAATCTATTTCTCTTTTCATTTTTAATCAGTTTTTACTTTGTGTATTTTGAAGCTCTGTGGTTAGATTCATACACATCTATGATTGCTGTATCCTATTAGTAAATTGAACCTTTTATCATGATGCAATTTTCTTGTTTATTCCTAGTAACTGTCTTTGTTCCAAAGTCTACTTTGTCTGATATTAATATGGCAACTCCAGCTTTCTTTCTTTTATAACCTGCAATTTTTTTTTTCTTTTTTTCTGAGATGGAGTCTCACTCCCTTGCCCAGGCTGGAGTGCAGTGGTGTGATCTCGGCTCACTGCAACTTCCACCTCCTGGGTTCAAGCGATTCTCCTGCCTCAGCCTCCTGAGTAACTGGGATTACAGTTGCCTGCCACTGCGCGCGGCTAATTTTTGTATTTTTAGTAGAGACAAGGTTTCACCATCTTGGCCAGGCTGCTCTCGAACTCGTGACCTCGTGATACACCCGCCTCGGCCTCCCAAAGTGCTGGGATTACAGTCTTGAGCCACTGTGCCCAGCCAGTAATTTTGTTTTTAATCTATCTATAATATTATATTAAAACCGAGTTTCATGTAAACAGCAGGTAGTTGGCCTTTTTTTTTTTTTTTTTTTGATGGAATCTCGCCCTGTTGCCAGACTGGAGTGCAGTGGTGCGATATCGGCTCACTGCAACCTCCACCTCCTGGGTTCAAGCGATTCTCCTGCCTCAGCCTACCAAGTAGCTGGGACCACAGGCGTGCACCAACATGCCCGGGTAATTTTTATATTTTTAGTAGGGACGGGGTTTCACCATGTTGGCCAGAATGGTCTCTATCTCCTGACCTCGTGATCCGCCCCCTTGGTCTACCAAAGAGGTGGGTTTGCAGATGTGAGCCACCGCACCGGGCCAATTTTGCTTTTTTATTCAACCCAGCAGTCTGTCTTTTCAGTGGTGTGTTCAACCCCACAGTCTGTCTTTTCATTGGTGGTTACATTTTAATGTAATGTAATTATTGATATGATTGCATTTAGGTCTTCCCTTTTATTATTTTTCTGTTTGCCCTATAAAATAAAATAAAAGTAGGCCCCTAGGCAAAACAAAATGGACTCCTTGAGGCAAAAAGACACCCCTGAAAACTTTAAAATCAGATTCCACAGCTTTAACAAAGCAAGAGGTCAGTTACGCTTCAATATTCACTTACCTTACTAACTACCACAAGATGTTCATTCCCATAACTAAACAGAAGCTAGTTACTGAAAAAAATGTCTGAGAGATTTCTCCTCCAACCTCAACAGACCACCTGATGTTGTGGCCAAACTCCTTTCCATCTTCGTGGTTTCACCATGACAGCTGACCAGCATTGTGAAGCATTTCTTCCTGATAAATGACCACCAACTACAGACAGTTACACAGAAACTGCACAAGATGCCTTTGTGCCCTGTGTTTACCTTTTGACGTAAAGAACCCAGTTGAACTTCATGTTAATGTTAAATTAGTGTCCCAAAGTGAACATGGGATGGATATAAAATATTAATATATGTTTACTCATTGAGCATGCATTTGGTTACCTCCATAAATATTCAGAGATTCTCCTATAATCTGCAAAATGTGTATGTTATACCTAACCCCCTCAGACATAAATCCCAACTTCTCTCCTTTGTCTTTGAAGCATGTACTTTTTTTTGTTTGTTTTGGCTGGAGGCTTTGTTTCTGAACCAGCAGGATATAACCCTTTCTAGGAAAAAAGCTCTCCTTTTTTATCCTCCATAGCAAGTGTCTTTTGTTAACAGGTCTCTGGGTTTTTGTTGTTGTTGTTGTTTCCATGTTCCCTCTTTTTTGTATTCTTTTAGATTATTTTGTAGTCTGCTGACTATTTTTTAGTATTCCATTTTAATTTATCAGTTAGCTTTCTGGCCATATTCCTTTGTAGGATATTTATAGTGATTTATCCAGGGATCACAATATACATGCTTAATCTCTCAGAATATGAGCTAATATTTATCACCTCAAATAAAATGTAATCTTACTACCATACAGATCCCTTTACCCTCCCCTTTTATAATTGTCATATTATTATACCACCTATATTGAAAAGCTACCCAAACATCATGATAATTTTTTATTTCAAGAGTCATAAATACTATTACTTAAATTATTTGTTATATTTTCCCAAATATTACTGTATAGGTTACTCTTCCTTTATTTCTGAAGTTCCAGATTTCCCTCTGGTATCATTTAACTGCTGCCTGCCTGAAGAATTTTCTTTAGCATTTCTTTCAGACTAAGAGTGCTGGCAATAAATGTTTAGTTTTCCTTCATCTGATGATGTCTCTATTCAACTGCATTCCTGAAGGGTATTTTCAGAAGATACATTATTCTGAGTTGACAATTATTTTCTTTCAGCATTTAAAATATGGTGTTCTACCATATTCTAGCTTCAATGTTTTCTCATAAGAATCTGCAGTCATTTAAAAAATTATTCCTTTAGTATAATATGTCATTTTCTCTAGTGGCTTTTAAGATTTTGTTTTGTTTTGTTTTAATCTTTGGCTTCCAACAGCTTTATTATTTATTTATTTATTTATATTTATATATTTTTTGAGACGGAGTTTTGCTCTTGTTGCCCAGGCTGGAGTGCAATGGCACCATCTTGGCTCACCGCAACTTCCGGCTCCTGGGTTCAAATGATTCTTCTGCCTCAGTCTCCCAAGTAGCTGGGATTACACAGGCATGCGCCACCACTCATAGCTGGCTTCCAACAGTTTTATAAGTTTGAGTGTAGTCATAGTTTCCTTTAATTTGTCCTGTTTGAGGTTCATTGACCTTCTTGATTCTGTAAATTTATGTCTTTCACACAATTTGAGACATTTTTTAGACATTTCTTCTTTAAATATTTTTCTGCATTTCTTATCTCTTTCTTATTTTCTTCAGGAAATCCAATTACATGAGTGTTAAGTCTTTTGATATTGTCCCACAGGTCCATGGGGCTCCATTTACTTTTTTTCAATCTTTTTTCTCTTGTTCAGATTGTACAATTTTTATTGATTAACCTTCAGGTTCACTAACATCCCCTTGTCATCCCCATTCTGCTACTGCACTCATCTTGTGAACTTATTTTAGATATGGTGTTTTTTGGTCTAAATTTTCTCATTGGTTCTTTTTTACTTTCTATTTTTCTGCGGAGAATTTCTATCTTACTATTTATTTCAAGAGTGGTCACTTTTACCTTTTGGAGGATGGTTATAATAACTGCTTCAATACCTATGTGTGATAATCCTAATATTTGATCATTCCAGGGTTGGCATCTGTTGATTGTATTCTCCCTTAAGATTTGGTCAGATTTGCTGATTTATTATGTGTTTAGTAATTTTGGATTACATCCTCTGCATTTTCAATTTGTGTTGTAATACCTTGTTAAAATCCTTCAAATTATGTTTTTTAGGGGGAGGCAGGGGATGGAGAGAAGGGTTGTTTTAGGAGTTAATTGGTCTAGTTAGTTTCAGGCTGTTAGTTTTGTTTCACTTTCTGTTGATGAATGTCTATGTCTTTTCAGTTTTCAAAGCATTTATTATGTTCTTTGGGTCTCTCCCTCACATATGCCATTTAAGTGTTAGTTTGGGGCTTGGGCAGTGGTTTATTAAAGCTTTTACTATGCTTCTTTGGTTATGTTTCACGCATGCATAACTTGGGGGTAAGCCAGGGACTTGTGTTGATTCATATGCAGAAATGGGTCATCTCTTCCAGCTCTATCCACACCAGGATTTTCCCCAACTCTCTGGCTCCTAGGGACTCTTCTAGTTCTTCCGAATAGAAATACAGGGTTTTTCAGGTGAAGTCCTCTTGAACTGCCATTTAGTTTCTTGTGATAAGGCTTCTCTCCAGAAAAAGTGATGAAAGTAAAGAGGAAACAAAAATAAAAACATGGAGATCTTTCCCCGCAACACACACTGTGCAACAAAGGCATCTTTTTCTGCTCCTTCTATACTAAGATGGTTTTTTCTAAGTTTTAGGTGCCCACTCCACCTCCATCAGTTAATGCAGCACCATGACTATGCCTGCCCTTGGGGAAAGTCTGGGAGAGAAAAAAAGAGAAAACAAAATGAGGGTTTTTCTCAACACTCTCCTGTTTGAAAAGGTCCCTTTTCCTGGTCCTCCAGCAAGAAAGAGAGGTTTCTCTTGGGGATTTTGTTGTGCATGCTGACAATGGAGTTACCCAATTCAGTCTACCCTGAGTCAAAACTGAGAGATAGAGAGAATTATAGAAAACTCATTATCATCATACCAGTCATCCTTTTAATTTTGAGTTTCCCTACCAATTTGGTGTTCTGTAAGCTCCAAAATCCTCAGCTATTTCTTTTTTTGTTCGTTTTATAAAATCATCCAGAGTTTTTAGTTGTAATTGATGGGAAAGATAGACTCTAGTGGGGTTACTCCATTTTGGCCGGCACTGTACCATAGGTGAGTCTATCAAACATAATTGTCACGATTGTTGGATAGGAGGATGCAAAGACTAATGAAGAAGTGAGTAGCTATTACCATAGGAAGCCACCTGTTATTTGACTTCTGTCTCTTCATTTATTAGAGATAATACCACCTTGCTGTGACTTTTTCTAAGGTGTATTTTAAGTTGCAGCTTAATATATGTGATATGAACCCATTTATGTATCACAACAAAAGTTGTATGTGTAAGATTCCACAGAGATTACACATAGAACTAGCTACTAGTTAAAATTGTGGAAGATGGGAATGAAGGCATACCTTTTTAAAATACTATACGTGTTTGTACTGTCGGAACATTAGAAATGTCCAAACCAGCCTACCAAAGTAAAGAAGAATCCTCCTTATCCTAAAACTTACAGTGTCAGCTTTCACAGATTTCAGATGATTGATGTCTGATTTCTAGCTGCAGTAGAAACGTTTGGTGGGTGTCTGCTCAGCTCATCACAACTTTCTCTCTTTCTTTAAGAATCCGCCTTCCAATACACACTTCCCAGAAGGCCAGGCCCTTGGCAGCCATGTAGATAGTAAAGACCCAGTCTTCCTGGCCAACTGAAGGATTCTGTCTCCTGAAGATTTATAATGGGAACTGAAGGGGCTAGCTTATTCTGGACTGTACACTTGATCTGATGTTGTTCTGCTTAAGGAGCTGTAGGACAGCCACCTTCTACCACACATGTCAGTAAGTAGAGAACTGGTCACTGTGGCTAATGTCTATAATCCCAGCACTTTGGGAGGCCGAGGCAGTTGGATTGCTTGAGGCCAGGAGTTTGAGACTAGCCTAGGCAACATAGCAAGACCCCATCTCTACCAAGAAAAATCTAATGTGCATACCTATAGTCCCAGCGTCTCTGGAGACTGGGGTGGGAGGATCGCTTAAATCCAAGAGTTCAAGGCTGCAGTGAACAGCTATGATTGTGCCACTGCTCTCCAGCCTGGGTGACAGAGTGAGACCTCATCTCTTAAAAAAATAAATAAAATAAGTAAACCATTTAGCAGAAAGAGGAGGAAAAAAAGCACAGAAAAGTGCAAATAAAAAAACCAAGTGGTCAGAGAAAAAGAGATAATTAAACATAATGAGAATTAGATGGAGAATAAGCAAAAAATAAACTGTTCAGAAGAGCTGAATTATTCCTAAAGACTTTTAAATTTCCTAGTTATATTAGTCTATTCTCACATTGCTAATAAAGACATAACCAAGACTGGGTAATTCATATAGAAAAACAGGTTTAGGCTGGGTACAGGGGCTCATGCCTGTAATCCCAGCACTTTGGGAGGCCAAGGCAGGCAGATCACATGAGGTCAGGAGTTTGAGACCAGCCTGGTCAACATGGTGCAACCCCATCTCTACTAAAAATATAAAAAATTAGCTGGGCATGGTAGTGCACGCCTGTAATCCCAGCTACATTGGAGGCTGGGCAGGAGAATTGCTTGAAACTGGGAGGCGGAGGTTGCAGTGAGCCTGTATCGTGCCACTGCACTCCAGTCTGGGTAATAGAGGAAGACTCCGTCTCAGAAAAAAATAAAGAAAGAAAGAAAAAGAGGTCTAATGAACGCACAGTTCCACATGGCTGGGGAGGCCTCACAACCGTGGTAGTAGGCAAAGTAGGAACCAAGGCACGTCTTACATGGCAGCAGGCAAGAGAAAATGAGAACCAAGTGAAGGGGGATCCCCCTTATAAAACCATCAGATCTTGTGAGACTTACTACCACGAGAATATCATGAGGGAAACCATGATTCAATTATCTCCCACCAGGTGTCTCCCACAACATGTGGAAATTATAGGAGCTACAATTCAAGATGAGATTTGGGTGGGGACACAGCCAAACCATATCACTAGTTCCACTAACTTTTGTGGCCTATCAACATTATTATCATTTTATTCAAGGAAATAATCATGTGTTTTTATAATAATTATTCCATTTTCCTTAAACTCTCTGAACTAAGACATTATATTTCTATCCCTAAATAGAAAATCAATGTTACAGGAAAACCGTGACTTAGATTATGATTTACTTATTGTTTTGAGAAGAAAGAGATGGTTGAGATTGTACACATATGAAACAGCTCTAAGAAGGCATAGTCCAGTATGCTATCACTATGGCCAGATCTTATCTTAAATGGAGAGCATAGCAAGAAAAACATTGTATAGTAAATTTGGGAAAGGGTGAGAGCATGTGGATTGATCAGGAAAAAACAGATTTCTGGCCATCTTGGAATGAACAACTATATTAGTCAATTCTTGCACTGATATAAAAAACTACCAGAGAATGGGTAATTTGTGAAGAAAACAGGTTTAATTGGCTCACAGTTCTGCAGGCTGTACAGGAAGCATGGCTGGGGAGGCCTCAGGAAACTTACGATCATGGCAGAAGGTGAAGAGAAAGGAGCCACATCTTACATGACTGGAGCATGAGGAGGAGAGAGAGGGGAAGAGGTGCCACACACTTTTAAACAACCAGATTTTGGCCCAGCACAGTGACTCAGGCTTGTAATCCCAGCACATTGGGAGGCTAAGGCGGTCAGATCACTTGAGGCCAGGTGTTTAAAATCAGCCTGGTGAACATGGTGAAACCCTGTCTCTACTAAAAAAAATACAAAAAATTAGCTGGGGGTGATGACGCCTGCCTATAATCCCAGCTACTTGGGAGACTGAGGCAGGAGAATCACTTGAACCCCAGAGGCAGAGGTTGCAGTGAGCCGAGACTGTGCCACTGCACTCCAGCCTGGGCCACAGAGTGAGACTCAAAAACAAATAAATAAGTAAATAAATAAATGACCAGATCGCACGATAATTCACTTACTACCACGAGAACAGCAAGGAGAAAATCTGCCCGCATGATCCAATCACCTCCCACCAGGCCCACCTCCAACATTGAGGATTACAATTCTACATGAAATTTGGGCAGGGACACAAATCTAAACAATATCAATAATTTACTCAGAAAAAAACTACCTATATGCATTCATTCAACAAATATATTTTGTTCAGCCACTATATCCCAAGTATCGTACATGCTGGAGATGGAGTAGTGAATAAAACAAGGCCTTGCCCACATGGAGTTTATGGTCTAGGTACAAGGAGGCAAAATAAACAAATATGAAATAGGGGTGATGGCTGCGATGTTTGAAAATAAAGTGGGGATTAGATAATATCTTGGCAGGTATGCTACTTTGTATAAAAAGACCCAGGGAAGCCTTGCTGATAAGGTGGCATTTAAGCTGAGACCTGACGGAAGTTTGGAAGCAAGCCAAGCTGATCTCTCCAGAGCATGGGTGGCATCTTTGAGCAAGAGCAAGATTTCCTGTGTAAAGTATGAAAGGGAGAGGGTGGTAAATGACAGGACCATAAGTGGACATGTCATGAAGAGGGCCAGATCATCCTGGCCATAAGTACTCTGGTTTTTACTCTGAGCACAGTAGGAAAATGTTAGAAGGTTTTGGGCAGAGGGGCAAAACAACTAAATTCTTAGTAAATCACTCTTACCGCAGTGGGAAGTATAGACCCTATGGGGCGAGTCTGGATGTGAGGCAACAATTAGTAGGCTCTTAGAATACTCAAGGTGAGAAAATTTAGTGGTTTAGACAAAAGCAGAAATGATGAAATATAGTCAAGATATGTTTAAGGTGCTGCTGACAGGATTTGCTGATGGGACAACTGTGAGTTGTGTGAGACAGGAGATATATATATATATATATATATATATATATACACACACACACACACACACACATATATATATATAGGTGTATCGGTAAGTTTTTGGATTAAACAGCCAGCTGGCTGGAGATACCATTTACTGAGATGAAGAGTCACAATTTTGTGTATGGGGTTGGGGAGAAGATGCAAACGCTCTGTTTTGGGATGCCTATCTGTAGCTAACAACATGCCATGTGTCTGAAGACCAGACACGGTCATAAGACATGCTTTAAATCTGTTAGCTTGTTTAAGCAATCATCTGAGGTAGAGTAATAATATTGAGCCATTTTGATTAGGAAACTGGGCAAAGAGAAATCACATATCACTTGCCCAACTGCAAAGTTAGGATCTAAATCTAGGGAGCCTAGCTCCAGAATCTGCACTCTTATCTATCTAAATGGATATATCAGCAGGCAATTGGATACAGTCTTCAGTTCAGGGTATAAGTCAGGTCTAGATAGAGATATATAATCGGGAATTATTAGCACATTGGTGGTATTTGAAGCCACAGTACTGTTTGAGATCATGTAAGGAGAGAGCATGGATGGAAAAGACAATCAGTTCAGGGGCTAAGTCTTGGGGTATTTCATCATTTGGAGCTCAGAAATGAGAAGGCACCAGTAAAGAAAAAAATAGTTGGCCCAGCATGGTGGCTCACATATGTAATCCCAACACTTTGGGAGGCTGAGGAGGGAGGATTGCTTGAGCCCAGGAGTTCAAGACCAGCCTGTGCAACATGGTGAGACTTTGTTTCTATAAAAAGAGGGAAAAAAAAAGAAAGAAAAGAAAAATTAGCCGAGTGTGGTGGCATGTGCCTGTAGTCCCAGCTACTTAAGAGGCTGAGCTAGGAGGATTGTTTGAGCCTGGGAGAGTGACGCTGCAGTGAGCTATGATCATGCTACTGTACTCCAGCCCGGACAAAAAAAAAAAAAAAAAAAAAAAAAAAGACAAAAGAGAGGACTTGCCCATGTAGTAGGAGGTAAATCAAGACAGTATTGTGTGTGGGAAGCCAAACATAGAAACTAGACTGGGCATGGTGGCTCACGCCTGTAATTCTAACACTTTGGGAGGCCAAGGTAGGAGAATCACTTCAACCCAAGAGTTCGAAAACAGCCTGGGCAACAAAGTGAGAACCCATGTGTAAGAAAAATTTTTAAAATATATGGGCATGGCGGTGCATACCTACAACACCAGCTACTCGGGAGGCTGAGGCTGGAGGATCCCTTGAGCCCAGAAGATTGAGGCTGCAGTGAGCTATGATCACACCACTGCACTCCATGGGTGACAGAGTGAAACCCTGTCTCTAAATCAATCAATCAATCAGTAAACAAATCATATGCATTGTTTCAAGAAGGAATGATCAGCTCTGTCAAATACTGTTGATAGCTTGAAAAAATGATGACTGAGAATTGACCAATAGATTTGACGGTATGAAGGTCATTGGTGGCTAAGCATTTTCAAGGAATGATAGGGGCAGAAGCTTGAAGGAGTGTGTCAAGGAGGGATAGGAAGAGGGGAAATGGAGATAACTAGCTTGGACAACTTTTGAAGATTTTTTTCTAAAAAAAAGGAAGCATAACTAAGTTCTCTTTTCTTCTCCCCTAGTGACTCTCCACTGACTCCTCCAGAATGTGACACTCCATTTTCACCAAACTGGTAACTCCTAGAAAAGTTATATCTGGGGGCCTTACAAATCTCAGTTGTCAGAAACACACTTGACCAACAGCCAATCATATGCCCATTCTCACCTCTGCTCTTTTCTGGTTCATGGGCCAGTTATCAACCTAGCATCTGGTCCTATTAACCCAGGTGTCTCCCTCAAACTCTGCCTCTCAACAGCCTTCCCAAACTCCCAGACTGGGTCAGGCATCTATAATCATGGGATCCTGAACTTTGCTCTATGGCGCTTATCACAGTTTGTATTTATACACATTTTTGTATGATTATTTTATTTATGTTTATCTTTTCTACTATGCTGTGCTAAGAAACTGGGCTCTGGAGTCAGATCGCCAAGGTTCAAATCTTGATCACATGGACTAGTTGGATTGGCAAGTAATTTAGTCACACTGAGACACAGTTTTCGTATCTGTTAAATTAAAGTAGTATTCACTTCATCCCATTTTTGTGAGGCTGATACTGTGTAAAGGGTCTAAAGACTAGTGCCTGGCATTCAATTAACCTGAAAATCATTGTGAATATATTAAAGTAGAAAATACATATTTTAATATAGCCAAAGTAACCCAGAGCTAATCTGTTGCTTTCCACCTACTCTTCCCTCCTTCCGCTGCCGCTCAGGCTCACTGTGTTATATATTAGGCACATATCCTTTTTTACCTTTATTATACCCAACTGCAAAAACCATCATCTTACTGAATTTAGCAACTAATAGAATTTTTAAATGGTAATTATCTAAAATGTTATAAGAAATTCCGCCATTATGTTTTCTCTATGGTACAGAAGCCCCTTTGTTATTTTGGGGGAATACCCAACAAGTAAAAGGCACTAAGTGAGTTTTCCAGTTATCTGTTACTCCATAACAAGCCATCTCTCCACCTAGTGTCTTAAACCAACCATTTGTTATGTTTTATTATGGTCTGGTGGGTAACTTGGGCTCATCTGAGTAGTTCTTACTTGTCTCTATCATGCTATTGCAGGCAAAGAGAGGCTGGAGATAAAGTCATTTGTAGGCCTCACTGTGCTGAACGTCAAATGTGGTTTCTTCACTCACATGTTTAGGTGGAATGGAGTGATGGAACAGCAGCTGAGGACTAGGTGGATCTCTCTCTCTCTCTCTCTTTCTCCCTTTCTCTCTCTCTCTGTGTCTCTCTCTCTCTCTCTCTCCCTCCCCATCCCCTCTCTTTCTCTCCTCTCCATGGTCATCTCCTTGTGGTAGCTCGGCTCTTTAATAGTATGGAGATTTCAATGTGTTCACACTTCTTACATGATGGCTGGCTTTCCCAGAATGAGACCTATGTGGAAACTACAAGGCTTCTTACTTTGGCTCAGGAGTCACACAGTGTCACTTCTACTGCACTCTGTTAGTCAAAAGCAAGTCACAAAGGACCAAGCCAGATTCAAGTGGCGGGGAATACACAAGAGTATGAATTCTGAGAAGCATGGTTCATTGAAGGGCCATCTTTGAGGACTAATGACCGAAGTGAGCCTGTACACATATACAATAAAACCACAAAGACTCTGTCTTTAAGAAGCTTATAGTATTGTGGAGGGCAGGGGTTTTTAACTTTTGCACTAGTGACTCTTTTTATTAAATACATTTTATTTTTAGAGTAGTTCTGGATTTATAAAAACATTGCAAAGACAGTACAGTTCACATATACCCTACATCCAGTTTCCCCTATTATTAACATCTTACATTGATATGGTACATATATTACAATTAAAGAGCCAATCAGTTGATATATTATTATTACTACAACTACAGTCTATACTCATATTTCCTGAGTTTTAACCTAAAGTCTGTTTTTTGTTCAAGGGTCCCATACATTACATTTAGTGTTCGTATCTCCTTAGATGCCTCTTGGCTGTGATAATTTCTCACACTTTATTTGTTTTTGATGGCCTTGACAGGTCTGTTGTTGTTGTTATTGTTGTTGTTTTTTCAGATGGAGTCTCGCTCTGTCACCAGGCTGGAGTGCAGTGGTGTGGTCTCAGCTCACTGCAACCTCTGGCTCCTGGATTCAAGCAATTCTCCTGCTTCAGCCTCCCAAGTAGCTGGGATTACAGGTGCACGCCACCACATGCAGCTTATTTGTGTATTTTTAGTAGAGACAGGGTTTCAGCATGTTGGCCAGGATGGTCTCCATCTCTTGACCTCGTGATCCACCCGCCTTGTCCTCCCAAAGTGCTGGGATTACAGGCATGAGCCGCCGCACCTGGCCAGGTTTTGTTTTTTTTAGAGATAGAGTCTTGCTCTATCACCCAGGCTATAGTGCAGTGGTGCGATCACTGCTTACTGCAGCCTCGACCTCCGTGCCTCCCCAGTAAGCAGCAGTGTGAGCAACCATGCCTCACTAAGTTTTATATTTTTTGTAGAGACAGGGTTTTGCCGTGTTGCCCAGGTTAGTCTTGAACTCCTGGGCTCAAGTGAACCTCCTGCCTCGGCCTCCCAAAGTGCTGAGATTATAGGTATGAACCACCACACCTGGCTCCTTGGCAGTTCTGAGAAGCCCTGGTCAGATGTTTTATCAAATGCCTCTCTATTGGAATTTGTCTGATGCTTTTCTCATGATTACATTGGGGTTAGGGCACACACACTATCAATATGACTTACCATTGTTGATGTAACTTCTGACTACCTGGCTGAGGTAGTGTTTGCTAGGTTTCCTCTGTAAAGTTACTCCCCCATGAAACTCCCCTCCCACCTTCTACTGTGGAAGTCAGTAAATCAGCCCACACTTGAGGAGGGGAGAATTATACTCCCTCTCCTTAAGGGAGGTTATTTATATAAATCATTTGGAATTATTTGGCAAGGAAGATTTGTTTCTTCTCCTCTTATTAGTTATTTTTCAATAATTTACTTACATTAATATAGACTCATGGTATTTATATTATACTTTGAGTTATAACCCATTACTACTTTGTGTATTTTGTTGTTTAAATAGTTCTAGTTTTAGACATCAGGAGCTCTTTCTGATGGTTCCTGTATCCCTTTGACATACCCCTAACAATGTGGGTTTTGTTTTGTATCTGAGCACTTCCTATTTTCTAGCACTACAAGATGCTCCAGGCCCACTTTGTATATTTTCTGCCCCAGTCCTAGAGTCAACCTTTCATCTAAGGACCCCTAAGTTCCTTTTTTTAGAAGCCAAAATTTGTGGGGTGTTTAACAGCTTCCTTGGCCTCTGCTTATTACATGCTAGTAGCAACCTTTCTCCTGTAGTCATGAAAATCAGTGATGTTTCCAGACATTGTCAGATGTCTCCTGGAAGGCAAAATGGCCCCAAGTTGAGAACCACTGCTATAGAGATAGACTTGCTGAAAATTACATTAAGATAATATAATGGAGAGCAGTGGGAGAATTCCAGAAGAAGCCTCTGAACCTGTCAGCAGATATTGCTGAAGGATTCAGAGGAGGTTTGCCAGAGAAAGTACCATTTGAACTGAGAATTGATTTGCAATTCTCAGTTTTATTGAGCAATTATCACAAGCCAGACATAAGGTAATGTTTTACTTTCATTATTTCTTATAATTCCAACCTTAAAAAGCAGGTATTATTGTCACTTTACAGCTGAAGAAACTAAGGTTCAAAGGGACAAAATAACTTGCTTAGGGTGCTTGAGCTGGTCTTGAAAGACCCAGCTGTGCATGTGGATGGAAAGTTACAAGGGTACTGACATGTGCCCACAGTGCTTAAGTCAAGACTATCTCAACTACTTTCTTTGTTTATAAACGTGCAATACCACTTCATTTTAAATTTATTTTTTCCCATTGAATTCTGGGTTCTTGAGAGCAGGAACCATGCAGTGTTCATCTTATTTCTAGCACATCTGCTTTCTAGCACAATGTTTGCAGTGATGGGTGTTCAATAAATGTTTTACAAGTGAACTAATATTAGTCTGTGTCAACAAATTCACCACTTATAGCTTATGGAATTAATTCACAGTTCCTTCCGGTCAGATCACTATCCTGGCAGTACCTCTGGTAGAGTACCCATTGCTGGACACACCAGCCAACCTCCAGGAGTCTTTTAGTCATTCTGTCTCATTGTTTTACTCTCAGCATCCCACAAGGCTAGTTGGCTGGTATTGTGACTTCCTCAAATGATTATGGTATGTGATCATAATATGTTGCCATGGGTTAGAGCTGCAAAACAGGAGTTCTGTAAGGGAGAGAAAAATAAGCTACATCTCTAATATTAAAATGTCAGAATGTATTGTTACTAATTTCCACATGTAACCCCAATTATATATATATGTATATATATGTTTATGTATATATTCTTTTGAAAATTCCTTTATCTTGATTGTTGTAGCATTTTAAGAGGAAATTTATGCAGATTATGAAAGAGGTTTTTTTCTTTTCTTTAAATTCCTTACCATTCTCTTAGTAATTTCCTTTTATTTAATTTATTTATTAATTTTTGGTGTTTGTGAGGATGGAGTCTTTCTTCTCGTTTATTAAACAAAACAAGGGGAGAAATGTCCTTTTTTTGTTCCTTTTCTTTATTCTACAACTTTTGGATCTGCTATTTGCAGTTGCTCTGAAATTTTGTCCATTGAATTAGAAGTTGCTCTCTGGTTTCAAGACTCTTTCTTCCTTTCCTTTGCTAAAATTTGGTCTAATTAAAAAAACAGTAGATCATAGTTAAATAAAACTGTACCCAGGATAACCCTAATTTCCATATGCAGATTTATCTGCACTGACAGCCACCCCCCTTACACACACACACACTCTCTCTTTCTCATTCTCCTTTCCCTCCTCTCCATCTCCCTATTGCATTGTGTATGACTGATTTTCAGAGCACCTTCGCTGTTTCCCCCTTCTCGTTCCCTTCCCATAAAATATCTAGACAGGAAGGAGGTGGCTGCAGAGGCTGAACAATCTCATATTCTGCCTGCAATGTCATCGTTTCTTTCCCCCATTTTAGGGGGCTGAAGTTGCCCAGCAAGGGATGCAGAGGAGCTGGAAAGGAAGGGGGGAGCTCTCCAGAGGCAGCTGCGGTCAGGGGCAGGGACTGCCGCCAGATGTGCCTGCCTTTCTGGGCTTTGATGCGAAAGGGGCAGCAGGAGGAAATATTGGGAGACAAAAGCCCCGGTTTAAATGATCATTTTCTTTATTTAACATGGCAGCAGACACTCTCTGCGTAGGATCACCATGCCGAGCATAAACTGGACTTTCCCACTTGCCTGGCAGGAGTCAGACAGATCCCTGTGTGCAAAATGAACATCTGAGGTAAGACCCACTGTTTCAGATACTTGTTTTTTTCCTAATCAATTAATTTTCTTAAATATATGTTTCAGCCTCAACCACAAACAGTATAGTGGGGGCAAATCTGTGTTCATGTGTATCTAAAAAGCCAAGAAAAAGCAGAGGTGTAATAGATTCAAGTCAATTTGGGGAGGTTAGTTACTTTGTCAATTCTGTGTATGCTGTTTGTTTTTTAGGAAAAATATTTGGTTTAAGAATAGACTAGTGTCATTATAATCCACCACTGGTGATAATACTGATGTTCAGACTCTTAAAAAAACTTTGTAAAAAGACAGTGAGCTACAGATGCATGTGTTGTATTTTTAGCTCACATACAAATATTAGAACTCTTATTAAAATGATAGGGTTTTTTTTTTTGTTTTTTTGTTTTTTTTTTAGCAAAGAAGGAATGAATGCTGCATAATTAAGTACAGTATTTAATTTGGCTGTTGTGAAGCAAAAGAATAAGGTAATAATTTTTATTGTACTAATCAGTCTCAAGATGTTCTCTGTGTTAATTGGGTTAAAAAAATTGCAGTACTTATTAGAAATTCTAATTTCACAATGCAGCACTGACAATAAGCTCAGCCAGTGAATTATTCACATCTTTAATTTGCTCACTTAATGACAGTGTTCTGTAATCAGAGTGCAGAGACTGCTGCCTATGCATTATGTATGATGCTCAGGACTTAAATGCAGGACATTATGAAGCTCTCAGTGGTTCAGTAATTAGTTTTCCACAAGACAGGATTTAGATATTCACAGATAAAAGTCCACAGTTGGATAATACTAAGGTTGCAACACAAAATAACAAAGGAAAGGAAGCTCAAAGTTTAGACTGAAACTTTGTCTCTAGGGCCTTGTCCACCGTGGAAACAGAATCATGCCACCTGAAATAGTTGCCTAGCTCTGATCACATGTTTGAAAACTGTTTTTGAACAAAGTTGTAGCAGGCAAGGCATTTGAACAATTTCAGTGGACCAGAGGGGAAAGATAAAACCTTTTTAATTAGTGTTCACAGAAGCCCTGCAATATATCCTCCTAACAAGTCTGTAGTATGCATAGCAGGCATCCTCAATGTGCTTTGTAACTTAGTTAGTGCAAATGCAAATCAGGTTACAATAGTGTTTGGCTGTAATTGTGTTTGTAAAAGGGTTACATGCCCAAATGGAGATTGAGCTTGCTCATGGTTTTGTTCCAATTGCTTCTGAGGGAAGGTTTGAAAATCAAATGAGATATTAAGTAAATCTGGGCATGAAAGGAAGTAGATCGGAATTGTCAGTGCAACTTTGGAATTTCTTACACTTGTCAGTTTGGAGTTGTCAGTTTTTCCTTAATGATGCTAAGGTTGTTCTGTCATAATTATGTAACTTTAATGGATTACCCAGCCCATTAGCAGTACTTTAAAAATGTATACTAGGTTTCAGAAAACATGTCACAGTATCATTTCTAAAGTTTAGTAAGTAACTTGAAATCTTTAAGTGATTTTTTTAAAAGAAGAACATACTGTTATGGTAGACATATAGGGTATTTTTGAGAACTTAAATATTAATATTTACTAATAAAATCTCACTGCTTTATCATTTATCAGTCTAAGATTTGTGCTCATTTTCAAAATCCAGGAGTTAGAATCCTTAGTAAAAATTGGTATCCAACATTGGAATACACAGCAATACTTGGTAAAAAATACCTTTTATAGGTTAGAGCATTATCTACAAGAAAGTTGAGCTGAGAAGTCTTATAAGCAAATGTAATGTTTAGTAAATAATGAAGGGTCAAATTTCTGAAAGTTACATTTTACCATACATTTGAAAAATTCAGAATTAAAAAATTTAAGTCACATCTCCAAATTTGACTTCTAATTTCTAGAACTAAAAAGTTACTTCAAAAAACCAAAAAAAAATTTTTTTTTCCCCATAAATGTTTAGGAAGCTGTTGCCTGTGTGATACTTAGAACATATTCTTTGGAAATGATGTTTGGTTGGAGCAGAATTAGGATACTAAGCAGATGAGCAGGTCACCTGGCTTTGACTTGGGTTTGGATACAGGTTAGCATCCATGTATGGGTAACATGTGGCAATCCAATCAGATGGTAGTCGTGGTGCTGGTGGTAGCTGAACAGAGTTTAATAAATAAATAAATAAATAAAAATAGAGAAATGGTTGAGAATTAGGAAACTTCAGTTCTATTCCCATTTTTGCTACAAAACAGCCATAAAGTTGTTATAGGGATAAATGAGGTAGAAGCAAAAGTTTTTTTGAAGATTATAAAGCAGTAGATAAAAACAAGGGAGCTATTTAACATAAAACTAAATGTATTTCTTTGAACCTGTGTTATTCATTATGGCGGGGATTGCCATCCACATTTGCAACACTCTATAGTGCTAAAATGTCAAAATATTCTCAAGCATATCAATTTAAATGTAATTAAATGAAAAATAAGCCATGAGGGGAAAAAAAGTATTTTTCTTAGGTATTTGGGGGAGAATAAGAGCATTTTGAAGTCTCATAAATATCAATTTGGTGTTACCACTCCAAAAAGGTTAGCAATCATCATGCTTTAGAGAGTTCTTCTACCCATAACTTAAGAGACACTTGCATATTAATATTCTAAAAAGCCTTATGCATGAAATGTCTGCTAATTACTAAGATTTTAGCCATCTTTTTCATTCTAGATTGTATGATTGAGATTGAAATCATTTATATGACTAGAATTTTGGAGCTCTTTTCCTCACTAAAAGTCAATTTATATATCAATCAATCAATAATTGGCTATCGGCTGGGTGTGATGGCTCACACTGTAATCTCAGCACTTTGGGAGGCTGACATGGAAATGGAAAGCAAGTTGATCAGATGTGTGTTTCACTTGAGGTAAGGAGTTTGAGACCAGCCTGGCCAAAGTGGTGAAACCCCAACTCTACTAAAAATACAAAAATTAACTAGACATGGTGGTATGGACCTGTAGTCTCAGTCATTCGGGAGGCTGAGGAAGGAGAATTGCTTGAATCTGGGAAGTAGAGGCTGCAGTGAGCCTGTTGTGCCACTGTACTCCAGTCTAGGCAACAGAGCAAGACTCTGTCTCAAAAAAGTTTTTTTTTTTTCTTTTTTTTTAAATTGGTTATCTATTAATTATTTTTTCAGCACCTACTGAACACTTATAATGCTAGCAAAAATAACATGATAACTTCCTGTCATTCTTGAGAGGCAGTATCCCCATATTCCAGGTGAGAAATTGAAGCCTAAAGAAGTTAAGTAACTTGACAGCACAACAGAGCTGGTGAGTGGAAGTTGGAATTGAACGAGCTTTAGGTCCTCAATTTGCAGTGAATAGACTACATTTTAAGTTTCCAAGGCCTTCTCTAAGACTGAAAGAAGGTAGACTGAAAGAGGTTCTTGTCCTCAAACTACTCACAGTGGTAATACTTGAATTTCTTCTGCCTGGCTCAGTTGTTGGCCAGGACTCTTGTTCCTCATGGTGCAATCCAGAGACCAGCAGCATTGGCATCATCCAGAACTTGGCTTGGCTGCTTCTCAAACATTAATGTGGACTTTGAATCACCTTGGTGTCTTTACAATGCAGACTCTTATTCAGTAGGTTTGAGATGGGGCCCAAGATGCTTTTCTGACAAGTTTCCTGATGATGCAATGTTGCTGTTTGGGAAACCTCCATTTGGTGAGTTCTACAATTTGTCTTGTTTTTCAGTGTGTCTAAGGTAGGCCCAGTATTCCTAACTGGGTTCCTCACTGAGTCATAGCTTTCCTCCAATTCTGATGTTCTCTTGATCCAAATAGAAGAGCTTTCACTTTGACTTCTTGACTACAGCCCTCTGCTGCCCTGGATGCCAACCCACATAGCTATGACCCTGCCTTTCTGCTTAGCTCTAGCTTAGACTTTCTTTTGAGTCCACACTCCAAGTTACCAGTGATGTTCTAACATGATCCTGGTTGAGGATCTTCATTTATTCCTCTTCATCAAAACCAACTATGAAGTCCATTAAAAACCTGCAAGCCTTCTAGGTCTACAACCATAAGATTTTAATTCTGGGGTGAGTTTTTGGAATTGTATTTTCTTTTACAAAGTTTTATAGTTGATTCTCATGGGTGTCACATACAGAGAACAACTTTCCTAGAGGCCCCTGCTATGGTCTGTCCCGATGGGAACACCTTAGAAAGTAATATTGGCATGGCTTGGGTTCAAGTTTGCAATACACTGACAACCTTTTGTCTATGCCTCTATGTTAGCAATGAGAGCACAGCATGGAGAGAACTTAAAACTTTACTGAACTAGTTTCAGAAGGCCTTGTTGAGTGAGTGGCATTTGAATTGGATAGCCATTGAATGAATAGGTCCTTTGTTCAGGCCAATGGGGTAGCATATAAAATGATAGTTAAAAGTGAGAAGTGTCTTAAGTAGACATCCATTTGGACAAAAGTGTTTTTTTAACACATGGAAAGGAGAAGTAGGAGATAAAATTATAAAGGTAGGTAAAAGCCTCATTTTTAGAACTTCATGTGTTACACCAAACAGTACGTGCTTTATTCTACATATTGTGAGGATTGTCAGATATTAAGATGGAAAGCAAGCTGATCAGATGTGTGTTCCAGAAAGATAACCTTGGCATTGAGACAGATGAATTCAGTGAGGCTAGACTGAAGACAAAGAGACCAGTTAGGTACCTGTGGTAATAGAGTGTGAGAGATGGAGAGGGATCCTTTCCTTGTGCCATATACCTGGGCCCTGAACCTAAGTTCCTCTGTCTCAGACACAGATGATGTTTTGTCTTTTAAACTTACATTTCATAGCAATAGCCTGCTAAGCCTCTTAGACCTTATAAATGGCATGGCCTTGAGAATTCAGGTAACTCAAAGCTTTTATGAGCCATCAGTAGTTCTTACTTCTCCTGATTATTTTATTTTATAGTGCTCAGACAGCTAGCTCTAGGGTTCTTCCCTTAGGAGATACTTAGAGCTTTTAAGGTAATTATTTAGGAGAAAAATCTTCTACTAATGGCCTAAGATAAATTTGAAACCAGTTAATGAGCAGCTGTATGAATGCCAATGGTTGGGAGACTTGTGTCTAGGCCTGTTGAATACACTGCTTTTGCCCTAGCTTTGGAGAGAGACTGTGTTATCCTTACCTAGCTTGAGTTTTTAGGTCCTGCCTCTGGATTTGTTCCTTTTACAGTGAGAGCTCCAGTCAGATGCCTTTTAAAAGTGAGCGTAGATGTGGCTGGGTACAGTGGCTCACGCCTGTAATCCCAGCAATTTGGGAGGCCTAGGTGGGCAGACCACCTGAGGTCAGGAGTTCGAGACTAGCCTGGCCAACATGGAGAAACCCCGTCTCTACTAAAAATACAAAAATTAGTTGGGCATGGTGACAGGCGCCTAGAATCCCAGCTACTCAGGAGGCTAGGCAGGAGAATCACTTGAACCCAGGATGCTGGGGAGGTTGCAGTGAGCTGAGATTGTGCCATTGTACTCCAACCTGGGTGACACAGCGAGACTCCGTCTCAAAAAAAAAAAAAAAAAGTAAGTGTAGATGTATTGCTTCACTAGACTTCATTTACTCACCTCTACATGGAAAGCTCACTAAATTCTAACAACTACATATATTGTATCATAGACTATATTTTGGAGACAATAATCCTCTCAGATGTGCTTAGGCATTTCAACAAGTTTTTGACCCAGCCTAGTTTCTTCTGATTTCCATTTCTGTTCTGTACTTCCTTGTTCTTAGCTCAACTCTGTCTTCCTTTGTGGGGTAAACTGAGTGTCCCCCTCCCACGAAGATTTCCACTTCATAACTCTCGGAGCCTGTGAATATGTTACTTATACAGTAATCCTCCCTTACCTGAAGTTTTACTTTCCATAGTTTCAGTTATCCATGGTGAATCACAGTCTGAAAATATTAAGTGAAAAACTCCAGAAATAAGTAATTTATAAGTTTCAATGCTGTTCTGATTAGTGTGATGAAATCTATCACCATACCACACTGTCCTACTCTGTTCCACCTGGGTGTGAATCATCCATTTGTCCAGTGAACCCATGCGATAGACACTACAGGCCCATTAGTCACTTAGTAACTGTCTCCATTATCAGATCTACTGGTGAGGTATTGCAGTGCTTGTGGTCAAGTAACCCTTAGTTTACTTAACAATGTCCCCAACGTGCAAGAGTACTGATGCTAGCATATTGTTAAAATTATTCTATTTTATCATTAGTTATTGTTGTTAATTTCTTACTTTGCCTAATTTATAAATTTTATTATGGGTATGTATGTATAGGGAAAAACAGAGTATATATAGGGTTCATTATTTTCCTTGGTTTCAGGCATTCACTGGGGGTCTTATCTCCCTTGAGAATAAGAGGGGGAATACTCTATGGCAAAAGGGACTTAGGAGATATGATTAAGAATTTTGAAATGGGAAATTATTCTGGATTTTCTGGGTGGGACTTGTGTAATCTCAAGGGTCTTTTTTAAAAGGTAGGCAGGAAAGAATCAGAGAAAGGAGGTGCTACTGTGCTGAATTTGAAGACAGAGGCAGGGACTATGAGCCAAGGAAGGCAGGCATCCTGTAGAAACTGCAAAAGGATGGAAACAAATTTTACCATACAGCCTCCAGAAGGAACCAACCCTGCCAGTATTGGACTTCTTATATCCAGAACTGTAAGACATCAGATTTGTATTATTTTAAGCCACAAAGTTTGTGACAATTTGTTACAGCAGTAATAGAGTATTAATATAGCATATGGTGTACCTTTAACTGATTTGTTTCTTTGCTCAGTGTATCCTACTGATAACATTTTTATTGGTTCATCGTTGCTCTTTCTTGACTACTTCTCTTTTATTGAGTCAGCACCCTTACTTTTTCTGGGCATCCATTTCCTCACTTAATGACAATAGTGTTATCTAGGAGATGAGTGACTGCTGGCACTGTTCTGAGGTGAGTGAGGTTAAGGCCAGCAAAGCACGCCACAGTGTCTGCTGTACAGCAGGTGTGTAATGGATGCAACTGCTGTCCCTTCGTGGGCTTTTGCCAACCTGATCATTGGGGTTTTACTCACAATCTTGGAGAAATTTAAAAGCTGTTTTGCGTATTGGCAGCTTATAGGATAAAAAAATTCATTTAGAATTTAGATTAGTAAGTGCTCAGTGCTAATAGCATTTCTAGATTAATTTCATTTTCTTCAATCCATTTCAAATCTCATTTAAAAGATATTTTAATTTTGAATTATTGACTTTTGTGGTAAAATACATCTCATTTGTGGCCATGTCTACACTTTACGTACTGAACTAGCTAAAGCAAAGCAGAACAGAATTCCTCCCCACCCCTACCCCCCCAACACACTAGAGTCCACGGTACATTTAATGTCCTACATAGATAGAGGCCTTAAGGGTTAAGTGAGAATGTGGGTGAAAGTACTTTGTCAGTCTTTTGCTGTGCAATATAATTTGCTGGTACATTGTTGCATTTATAAGGTTATGAGCTCCTTGAGACTAATACTGTGTATTATTTCCTTGGATCCCCAATGCCTTACAAGATTTATTAAATAAATTACTAAATAAGTTAGAAAATTAGAGTGGGGGAAGGAAATGAAGAAGAGATGGAGAAAAGGAAGATAAAGAACTGGATTTGGTAGTTCTTTGAGTAGGATCACTCACTAGTTGTCTTGAAAATGGCTCCTGATCCCTGTATTTGTGCTCTCACCCACTAACCTATACACAGCTGGTGTGTAAACGCTAAACCCTCCCTCACATGAACTTGTCTCAGTAACTCAGGCTGCCCAACTAGGGTGGGCATGTAAAGCAACCCACTCCTTATACGAGTTTACTATTGTTGCCATAAGCAAGAACCATAAATGAGGTGGATTAAAATGACACAGATTTGTTATCTTACAGTTCTGTAGGTCAGAAGTCTGGTCCAGAGTCTTAGCTCTCACCAGGCTAAAACCAAGGTGTCAGCAAGCTGTGTTACTGTCTGGAAGTTCTAGGGGAGAATCTGCCTTGCTCATTTGAGTTGCTGGCAGAATTCAGTTCCTGGTGGTGGTGGGGCTGAGACCTCACTTTCTTGTTTGCTGTCTGAGGGATGTTTCCAGCTTCTTAAGGTCATCCACATTCCTGGGCTCATAGATCTGTTCCTCCATCTTCAAAGCCCACAATGGCAAGTCCAGTTGCTCCCTCACTTCAAATTTGTCCTCCTCCTTATTCCATATGATCTTTCTGGCCCATTCTTTTGCCTCTCTCTTTCAATTTCTAAAACTCATGATTACTTTGGATCCACATGGATAATCCAGAATAATCTCCCCAGCTAAAGATCCTTAACTTAATCATACCTGCAAAGTCCCTTTTGCCTTTAAGGTAAAATACTCATAGGTTCCATGGATGAAGAGGTAGAACTCTTTAGGGCATCATTATTCGTTTATCATAGCCCCTAATTTATAACATTTGTCTATATTTTAATTATTCCACATTTTGTTTTCTGATTTGTGTAATAGAATTTTTTTTTTTTTCTTTTTGGAGACAGAGTCCCGCTCTGTCTCCCAAGATGGAGTGTAGTGGTGTGATTTCAGCTCACTGCAGCCTCCACCTCCTGGGCTCAAGTCATTCGTGTGCCTCAGCCACCTGAATATCTGGGATTACAGGCATGTGCCACCACACCTGACTAATTTTTGTATTTTTAGTAGAGACAGGGTTTCACCATGTCGGCCAGGCTGCTCTCGAACTTCTGGCCTCAAGTGATCCACCCACCTTGGCCTCCCAAAGTGCTGGTACTACAGGAGTGAGCCACCATGCCCGGCCTTGATTTGTGTGATAGTATTTTTAGTTTCTCTCTAAACGTCAGTTATCCATTCTCAGAACTCTATCAGGCATCTAGTTCAACTCTGTTGTCAGCTCCATTTTTCTGCAATATAAAGTCATTTTTACCCCAGTTTGTTTCAATCCAGTTAGATTCAATTCAATTCAACAATAATTTATTGTCTGCTGGAAACATTCCTAGTATGATAAAGTAAGGTATAGAGTTTGTAATCTGCTTGTAGAGATAAGACGTATTCACAGGAGATAGAGAAAAATGCAAGACAGAATACAGACACCTACCAACCTACCATGTGTATATTACAGACAAGGGAGCTAGAAGGGGAAGATTAACATGCATTGGTGGGATTAAGTAAACAAAGTTGTGATTATGCCTGGCTGAAGTCACTTATATGCTATGATTTAAGGGACAATGGGAAGGTCCTTCTGCTTGAAACTACCTCCATACATAGCCTGAAATTTGTTGCATCACTTTGTCACTATTATATCACATCCATTTAGTTTAACAAGCATTCTCTTTTATCAAGGCATCCTGCAAAACTCTTGCTCTTCATATAAATATTCTTTTTTTTTTTGAGACAGAGTCTCGCTCTGTCATCCAGGCTGGAGTGCAGTGGCGTGACCTTGGCTCACTGCAATCTCTGCCTCCCGGGTTCAGACCATTCTCCTGCCACAGCCTCCGGAGTAGCTGGGAATACAGGCACCTGCCACCATGCCCAGCTAGTTTTTTTTTTGTATTTTTAGTATAGACGGGGTTTCACCGTGTTAGCTAGGATGGTCTCCATCTCCCGACCTTGTGATCCGCCCACCTCGGCCTCCCAAAGTGCTGGGATTATAGGCGTGAGCCACCACACCTGGCCAAATAGTCTTAATTTTTAACTGTATACTAATCCCTGTACTTTAGTTTGAATCAACTTTCTGTAGATTTTTTTTTTTTTTTTTTTTTTTTTTGAGAGAGAGTCTTGCTCTGTTGCCCAATCTGGAGTGCAGTGGCGTGATCTCGGCTCACTGCAACCTCCACCTCCCGGGGTCAAGCAATTCTCCTGCCTCAGCCTCCCAAGTAGCTGGGACTACAGGCATGTGCCATCATGCCTGGCTAATTTTTGTATTTTTAGTAGAGATGGGGTTTCACCATGTTGGTCAGGCTGGTCTCGAACCCCTGACCTCATGATCTGCCTGCCTCGGCCTCCTAAAGTGCTGGGATCACAGGCGTGAGCCACCACGCCTGGCCACTTTCTATAGGTCTTTAAAGAATATTTCCCTTCTAAATTTGTTGTCCTGATAACTTGATAGGGTTTCTAACAGCAGACATTTCGAGACCTCAGTAATACATAAATGAAGTTAAGTCAGGACCAAATGAGAAAAAGCCTTGGAAAACTGATCTAGGCCAGGACACCTTTTATTCTCTGATGATGCCCCTAAGAGAAATTAACATGACAGTAGTGCTGACTCCCATGGAGTGTGGCCAGGAGTCCATATTCCAATGTTCAAGGGCAAGTAGTCCATCTGAAGCAAACTCCTATTAACATCATAGAAGTTCTTAAAATGTTAAGTAGTGATGCAGCTATAGAAGTATTTGGACAAGAGTAGATAATTATAGTCAAGTCACGGTAGCTTGTTTTCAAAATGCTAGATCCAGAACCTTAGCTAGTGTCTGAGGATACGGATCTAAGTTCCAGCTCCATTAGGGAGAGGTAGCTGACAAGAGGTAGATAAATTCGGATTCCAAACAAATGGCCTAGAGTTCAGAAAGAAGGCTTGAACATAAAGTGGACACCATAGCTGAAGCCCAGAATAGAGTGGGACAAAGGATCGAGCTTGGAGCTTGGAGCACTAGTGTCATGGGAGACATGGGCTTTGGATGACAGGACAAATTTCCGATCATTGGCATCATGACTGTAATATCCAATGAGGCCCTATTCTCTTTGGCTCTGGCAGGACAGGATTCACTGACTGTTGTTCTTCAGGACTTGTAATGGCACAGGCCATTGTAGGCTCTAACTGTCAGCCTTAGAGGAATAAGAAGAGCACAGTCAGTTACCACTAGGGGCTTTATGGTAAAAATAACATCACAGGCATTTGTCCCACCTATGTAGTAGAGTTTGTCTTATGCCATATGACTCCAGTCATGATTGAATTAACAAATTATTCCTATTAAAGTGTTATTCTAAATCTAGACCTTGGTCATTAAATTATTTGTTCATTTTGTTCATTTTCTAAGCTAAAAATGTAGGTTGTATTTTAGCCGAATAGAAGAAATGAATTCTAATAATTCAAGTTATCTGAAGATGAAATGAGAGGCCATGGGCTCCCTGAAACTGGAAGGATCAAAACATATATTGGGTGACCATTTGGCAGATGAGATGCTGAGGGATTAAACGATGACATTTAAGGTCCCTCCCAATCTTAAAACCCTATCTAAGCCAGGATGATATAAATATACCCAGGGTTCACAGACATTATTTTTATTTACTGAACACCTGGCTTCTTTTAAATATTAGAAAACACTTATTAATTAGAAGAGATATTAAAATGGAATAATTTTCATTAAGCATGCCTGGCCATTTTTAATTACTTTCTTCAATTTAAGATCCCCTTAATACACTGATTACTTATTAGATAAACCAATAATCTTCTATGAGTTGCAGTAAAATGCAAATTTATGCATAAATATTTAAATGTTACAGATAGTCATATACAGTGAGGATCCTCCTTTTTTTAATCACAAAATTCATACTGGTATATTTTATTACATAGTTGTTTATTTTAATCCTGAAATAAAACCAAAGTTTGTCTTCTAGTTACACTGAATTTCAATGGCCTTTTAAATTGTAATTTAGCTCAGAGTTCTTTTAGAAGAAGGGCCTATCTGTACCTAAGATGTATGTTGCCCTAGGTAAGGCTGTTACCCAAACAACCCCTGCTGTACCTGGCAGTCTGTGAAGAAAAAGTCTAAAGAAATGGTGTGTGATTTTGGAATTGGTGTCTATATCTAGGAATAGGGTCCTCTGAGAAAGGCCTTTTCTAAATTTTTGCTTTGGTGCCTCCAGTTCAAGTCTGGAATTACCAAAGTTTTGTGCTTCAGAGATCATTAGTGATGACGTTTGCCTCACTGAGTCATAGTGAGTTTGAGTGCCTTATTTATTCATCTGTTGTACTTAAGAGTTCTCTAAGCTCCTTTACTTCCAATTTGACAGTGACTCATAATTTCATTTATGGGATTCAGTGACATGTACAAGATCACATTGTCAGTAGATTGGAGTCGTGTTACCTCCTCTTGTGATGCTGGGCTACAGCCTTCACAGTACTTCTTTCCATTTTTATGTCTCTAATGACTACAAGGTGACTAAATCAAACCTTATTTGTCTGATGGTAGGTAAAATAAGGTTACAATCTAGACCGTTAAATATAATTCCTATTTACTGAAAAATAATGTTTGTAAGATTTGTAAGTACTTAGTTTTTTCCTAAGGTATTTACTAAACCTTATCATGTGTAGTATATATTTTACAAATAATATAGATGTCAATCATATGTATTAAGATATCAGATATTTACAGGTTTCAGGATACTTAGCATTTTAAAAATAAATTGCTACTTATACAGTAATAGTTCACTTGTTGCCTTGTGATTGTTCGTCTTAATGAATATTGTTATATGTAGTTGGAACAACCAGGAGCAGAAACTTGATCATGATTCAGGCTGAAAGTTATTCTCAGAATTGTAATTTCATAATGTTGTACATTATAAATAACTGACTTGATTTCTCTTGATCTCTATGTGCTGATTTTAAAAAAAATTCTTAATTACATGTCTAAAACTAGAGGTAGGCAGGAATTTTGATTGCAGCATTCTTATACCTTGTTTCTAAGAAGTTGCTTTTCCAAAGAAAGAGCACCTTCCTTTTTCCCTCCTTCCCTCCCACCCCCTCTCTTTTTCTTTCATTTTTCCCTCTGACCTTAGATGTGATACTCCCCCAATTTCTCTGTTGTCATCACAAGAACTCTCTAGCATAGGGAAGATGTATCCAAGTCACTTTCCCTTGACCTTCATGACTGTACCTAGACTCACTGCTCGGCTCTTCACAATATGCCATCCCTTAAATGTTTTCATTTTTATTTACTTATTTTTTTTGAGATGGAGTCTCACACTGTCACCCGGGCTAGAGTGCAGTGGCACGATCTTGGCTCACTGCAACCTCTGCCTTTTGGGTTCAAGCAATTCTCCTGCCTCAGCCTCCTGAATAGCTGGGACTACAGGCGTGTGCACCACACCTGGTTAATTTTTGTATTTTTAGTAGAGACGGGGTTTCACCATTTTGACCAGGCTGGTCTCGAACTCCTGACCTCACGATCTGCCCACCTCGGCCTCCTGAAGTGCTGGGATTACAGGCATGAGCCATCACACCTGGCCGCCATCCTTTTTATTCTTACAACATTCGTGAGAGCTAAGCATTGCATTAGGATTGTCCTTCTATAAATGAGGGAACTGAGGTTTCGAGAGGTTTATTGTGTCCAAAACTCATTCAATATACCCTTTCTACCACACTCAACTTCTTAATTATATTTATTTGTTGGGGGAGAGACAGAGAGTAAAAATAAGATTAAAAATGGTACTTCACATCTGTAGACCACTTTAGAAATTTTTCTTTGTCTCCTAGCCCATTATGTTTTATATGTATGTTACAGTGTTCTCTATAGAAGTAATGTGTTAACGATAATAGTAGTATTTGTTTAAAACTTGCTATATGGCAGGCACTGTGCTAAGTGTTTCATATACATTATCTCATTTCATCCTCACAGCAATCCTACGAAGTAGAAATTATCCTCATTTTTAAGATGAAAAAATGAAGCTTGGAGAGATTAAATAGTTTGCTCAAGGTTACTGATGTTTAAACCAGAGCAATCTGCAAATTTCTATCCCCTAAGCACTCATCTCTGCTGCTTACACTGTACCTAAGGCTCTTCCTGTTTTGCTACATTTCTTCTCTTTAGGAAAGGGTTGCAGGGGAATGACTTCTGCACTAGCAGTATGCTATTAGGAGCCACTGCTACTGACCAATGCTCTCAAATTTTAATGTGTATGGAAATTATCTGTTGTTTTCTAAGGCAAATGGTCCTAGACATTTCTGAAATTTTCATATTAAACTAATTATAAAATTTAAATGAATTAGGGTTGCTTAGTGGATAAAACTTGATATTGTCAATAAATACCTAAAGTAAATAATCATTTCTCAACTTATTTTTTATATAAAATCACATTTTGTAAAGTCAATTGCTTTAAGAATTTTCTTTCTTCCTTTCTTTCTTTCTTTCTTTCTTTCTTTCTTTCTTTCTTTCTTTCTTTCTTTCTTTCTTTCTTTCTTTCTTTTTTTTGAGATGGAGTCTTGCACTATCTCCCTGGTGCTGCATGGTGCCTTAAGCTTGTAATTCATATAATTGTGGGATTTAATCAGAAAAGATCTTTGTTTTTATTTCTCTGCCCCTTTAAATTTCTTTACTGGCCTTAGCTTGTCTGCTACTGAATGGAAACATGGGCAATTCTATCACTTTACCACTCTCTCCTAGGATCCTACAGTGTCTGTATCTAACATACATAGTCTCAGTTTAGTGATGAAAAGTGTCCACTCCCATGTATTGGCAAACACTTCCATCTTCATTCAAAATATAATTACTTCCTTACCCTGGCTGAAAGTTTTTGCAGGTGGGAATCCAAGTGGGGACTGTGGGCCTTCCTTTCTTCTTTTTTTTTTGAGACAGTTTCGCATGTCGCCCAGGCTGGAATACAATGATGCAATGTCAGCTCACTGCAACCTCTGCCTCCTGAGTTCAAGCGATTCTCCTGCCTCAGTCTCCCAAGTAGCTGGGATTACAGGCGCCTGCCATGACACCCAGCTAATTTTTGTATTTTTATTAGAAACGGGGTTTCACCATGTTGGCCAGGATGGTCCTAAACTCCTGACCTCAAGTGATCTACCCGCCTTGCCCTCTCAAAGTGCTGGAATTACAGGCGTGAGCCACCACACCTGCCTTCTCTCTCTTTCTTTTCTTTCTTTCTTTCCTTCCTTCCCTCCCTCCCTCCTTCCCTCCTTCCCTTTTTCTTTCTTTCTTCCTTTCCTTTCCTTCCTTCCCTTCTCTTTCTTTCTTGTCTTCTCTTTCTTTCTTTTTCTTTCTTTCTCTCTCTCTCTTTCTTTCCCTCTCTCTCTCTCTTTCTTTTTCTTTCTTTCTTCTTTTTAAGACAGAATCTTACTCTGTCTTGCACAGCCTGGAGTGCAGTGGGCCAAGTGATCACGGCTCACTGAAGCCTTGCTGACTACCTGGTCTCAAGTGATCTGTCTGCCTCAGCCTCCCAAGTAGCTGGGACAACAGGTGGGATGACATGCCAAGTGAATTTTTGTATTTTTTTGTAGAGACAGGGTTTGCTTTGCCATGTTGCTGTGGTCTCGAACTGGCTGGTCTCGAACTCCTGGCCTCAAGCAAAGTGCTGGGATTATAGGTGTGAGCCACCGCGCCCTGCCGGGCCTTCCTATTTCCCTATTTCAGTGGCAGGATCATCCCTTAAAACGCATGATCCTGTGAACCAGTGGCATGAACAGGGAAATTGTTAGGAATGCATATCCTTGGTTCTCACCCAGACTTACTAAATCAGAAAATCAGGATGAGGCCAGCAATGCATTTCAACAAGTACTCCAGGTAACTGATAAACATCAAAGTTTGAAAAACACTGCCCTATCTGACACTTATTTCCCTCCTCATCTTTCTTGGTATTCTTAGTTTCTGGGACTAAAGCAAAGGGAGTGAGGATAGAAAAGGAGCCAAAAGGGTTATTATTCCTCTGGTATTGTTGTAAGATAACTTCTTGCATTAGGGCCTGGGTCTTATCTATAGTTGATGCTTTCTCTGGTGGCTGCTTTTTCAAAGACCTTGGCTAAGAATATACGTTATCCCTTTTCTTCTCTTCCCCTTTTTTCCATAACCTTCTTCAATGTTAAAGGATCTCTCTGTTGGGGTCTTACTGTCCTCTCAGGGCTCAATCTGAATGACCCTAGGAATGCTTTTATTTGATATAGTTCACGGAATACAAAGTTGTAAAATAAAAAATGAGTCTGTTCCTTTATGAACAAGATTTTCTTTTCTCCCACTGACCCCCTGCCATTTTCCAAGTGTAAAGAAGTTTATGAATTGATTGATCTGGGGCTTCCTTGATAATATTTTGAGGTCTCTCAGTCCAGAGTAATGAGAGGTGACATGCCAGCAGCCCTCGCTCGCTCTCGGGGTTTCCTCAGCCTCGGCGTCCGCTCTGGCCTCGCTTGAGGAGCCCTTCGGCCTGCCAGTGCGCTGTGGGGCCCCTATCTGGGGTTGTTCCAGGCTGGAGCTGGCTCCCTCTGCTCGCGGGGAGGTGTGGAGGGATAGGCACGGGCTGGAGCTGGGCGCGAGTTCCAGGTGGGTGTGGGCACGGGGCCGGGGGACCGCAGTCCGAGCGGCCTCCCAGCACCTGCTAGGCTTGATCGGGGACGAGCTACCTCTGTACTGCCAGAGTGTCCAGGCTGGGTGCCACAGAGTCCTGCAGCCAGTGCAGGTGAGAGGTGAAGCGGGCTGGACTTCTGGCATGGGTGGGAACTTGGAGAACGTTTGTGTCTAGCCAAGCCAAGGGATTGTAAACGCACCAATCAGCACTCTGTGTCTAGCTAAAGGTTTGTAAACACACCAATCAGCCCTCTGTGTCTAGCTAAAGGTTTTTAAAGGCACCAATCAGCGTTCTGTATCTTGCTAATCTAGTAGGGACTTGAAGAACTTTTCTGTCTAGCTAAAAGATTGTAAATGCACCAATCAGCACTCTGTGTCTAGCTAAAGGTTTGTAAATGCACCAATCAGCACCCTGTCAAAACGGACCAATCAGTTCTCTGTAAAATGGACCAGTCCGCTCTCTGTAAAATGGACCAATCAGCATGATGCGGGTGGGGTCAGATACGGGAATAAAAGCAGGCTGTCCTGTCCCAGCCAGCCAAGGCAAACCGGTGGGGTCCCCTTGCACTGTGTGGAAGCTTAGTGCCTTGACTCTTCACAATAAGTCTTGTTGCTGTTTACTGTGTGGGTGGGTCTGCACCGCCTTTATGAGCTGTAACACTCAGGGCGAAGGTCTCCAGCTTCACTCCTGAAGCCAGCGAGACCACGAAGCCACTAGAAGGAAGAAACTCTGAACGCATCTGAACTTTAGAAGGAACAAACTCCAGACACACCATCTTTAAGAACTGTAACATTCACCCTGAGGGGCCGTGGCTTCATTCTTGAAGTCAGCGAGACCAAGAACCCACCAATTCCAGACACAGTAAGATCATGAAACTAGACAACAGTCACAGATTAGGTTAGCACTGCCTGATCATTACCTTCTGAACTGGACCCCTTTTGTACACCATTTTACATCATCTTGTCCTCGCTTATTTCTCTAGTGATTGCTATAGTTACTAGGTCTAGAGAGACTTGACCAGTGATGTAGGTGCAACATGACAATGCCTCAGCCTGGGCCAATTACATCTTGTTTCCTGCCTTGTGCTTTTCTGGTCGCCTAGTGTCTGCTGGGCTTTCACGCATGATCAAACAAGAATTGGGTGCAAGGGAGTTAATGCCTATGTCTCCATTCTTGACTAATAGGGAACACACTTACCAGATAAAAGCTTCTGCCTTTTAATGCCAGGTGGGAAATTCTGAAATGCATGTTAATAAAGCTTCTCAGAATGTTCTACAGTGTTGAGTAATTATTGCCTATATAAGTTTCCAACTAGATAATGCATTTTTGTGTTGACTTTCCCTCCTTCCTCACTCATTCTCTCATTCCTCACTGCTGTTCTCTGATCACTTCCTAAATAAACGGCCTGCTTACAATCCTTTTTCGCAGCCTTTCAGGGGGACTCAGGCCAAGACACCAATATGAACCTTTCCTATTTCCTATCTTTTGAAGACTGTGCAGAATCAAAGATTAAAGGTGATAAATTCATTTGAAACAGGATATCTGCAAAAGGGAATGTCTGAGATTTGTTGGCTTCAACCGAACGATTAGTCAACAAGAATTGAAATTACCCATACATGATTCATGAAATACTATCAAGCTGCCGTCGTTTCTGGAGGCAGAGTACTACTAGATAACATCTTTGAGAAACACTGAGGATTTCAGTGACTATTTTATAAGAGGGAGGCTCTTAGTTTTTTTTTGTCTCAGGAAGGTGTCAAAAAATCTTGGCATTTATCAGGGCTCACAAGTGACTATCCACTAAAAGAGATGGCTTACAGTTTGCTTTAATTTATAAGGAAGACATACTTATCACAATTCAGAGTTTTCTTGGGTGACGGTGATGCCAATATTACCTCCACTTGCCTTTGTGCTACACAGAAGAAGTCATGCAAGTGCATTAGCTTTCTTAGCCTCAGAAACTACTGCGGTTGTATGCTAAGCTAGCCAGTGGTTCGTGAAAACTGGCTGTGAATTGACTATATTGAAATCACTAGGGAAGCTCTTTGAAAATACATGTTTCTGAGTTCTATCTTTGGGTATTTGGATTGGGGCTGGTGTGTGGGCAGTGGTGGCCTGAAGCTGGCTGTGAGAATTGATTGTGCACTTCTCTTCTTTACTCTATGTTGAGGGACTTTATGTCGGTAGCTTGAAATCAGCTCTAGTGGGAGTATTTATACCATGGAAATTGGCAAATCCTATAACTTAGCAATTTATTCCTCTAGAGAGCTGGTTATAAAACATTTACTAGAACATCACTAGATTGAGTGTGAATCCAATGCAATCTTCTACCCAGGTAAGGAATCTGCCTTTCAGGCATGTTAATATTTTTATTTCTTATTTAATATGAGCTATTCATATGTCAGTACAATTAGTCCGCTATCCATTTTTTTTTTTGCAAATATAATGTTTAAGGTAGATATTAACCTTTTGTATTTGATATATTATTGAAATTACTTTAATAAAAATACCAATTTGACTTGTATTACAAAAGCTAATGTAAATGACCTCCCCTTTGCACCTGATTGGATTTTCTAAAGGAAAACCAGTCCACATTAATTTAACTCCCTATGTGATACTGTTCTACAAAATTAAAATATTTATCTGACTTGGTTTAAGGACAGTTGTTAGAATAATTGTTTTAACAGAAACTTGGACAATATATTCTCACACATATACTTTAATGAACGATTTCTGTGCTAAACTGAGTAGTTATCATTGCAAGATTTTATCTGGAATTTGGAGAGGTGGCTCTCCTCTTGGTACCGTTAATTATTAATATTAAACGTTAGACATAGGTTGGAGAATTCAGTACATATTAACAAGGAGAAGGAATAATAATTTTCAACACAATGCCTATGTTTCTGTACCTGGCAATAATGATTTAAATACCAGTTTAGGTCATTTATGCCATTTCTAACAGAGTTTACACTGATAAACTTGAAATAAAAATATCACAATATGGTTTTAGCATGAAGTGGAAATATCAAATTGTTTGATATGGTATAGTATTCTGAAAATTGAATTAGATGTAAGGAAGAAGTGCATTCTAACCTCAGCTTCATCATTTCCTATTCAAGTGCCATGGGTCAAGTCACATAATCATTCTCAACTTCAATTTCTTATTCTTGAAACTAGTGAATTTATACTACATAGTTTATTCTGAGGATCAAATAAGATAGTGCATGTGTGAGCACTTTGAATATTCTACATTACTTTTCAAATGTAAGAAATTATTAATATTTATTTCAAAGACTTAGGAAGGATATTATCTTTTTATTAAATATGATTCAATCTAAATAGATATATAATGTATCTAGTGTTGATAAATCCCTTGTTAGAACTTTAAATGACAGGATGAATCTTAATTTGCCATTGACAGATGTGATTATCTTCTTTTGGATGCGATCTGCCATTGCCAGATGTGGTTATCTTCTTTTGGATGTTATGAAATGATTCTCAAAATTTAAATAAATCTCTTAATAGCTACAAGCATTATTTTGCAATTATTTTATGGAAGAAGAGTTGTATTGCTTAAAATATTTCTATCTTCTGTGAAGGTAGTAGTATAAATAAGAAAAATAATAGCTAACTTATGGAGTTCTTACTGTGGGGAGGAACTAGGCTATAAAGTAGAGCAGGTATTATTAGTATCCCTTTTTTTTTCAGATGAGAAAAGTAAGGCTAAGAGAGAATAATCCATTTTTCCAAGTCTAACAGCTGTAAGATGATAAACCTAGGACTCAGAAATTATTCCACCTGACATCCAAGCTCAGACTGAAACAAAATGCTAATACTGTCTCTCTGATTGTTCACCTTTGCCTTTATTCTCACCTTACCCACTATATATGAATGTACATATTATATATGTGTACATCACTATACATCCTCATCACTATATATAAATGTACATACAGTATGTAAAACTGTCGCTACGTTTAACAGTGGCTGCAAAGTACCTGGCATTCTGACAGTCTATGATATCTGTCAATCACATGCATAGCAATTTATAACTGTAGTTAATGGTGTTATTTTCTCAATTAACTCTAGATTTGAAGGTCAAGTAGACCTTCAAATTTCCCTCAAAAGACATTTATTTAGTTTATTATGGGAAAATAATAATAGGCACAATTTTTATTATTTGTTAAGTACCTAGCAATTTGTACTTATAACCCTTACTATACGCGTAGATATTATAATCCTTATGTTGCAGATGACAGACTGAGATGGACAGCACCCTGCCAGAGGTCACGCAATAGCTTAGTGGCAGAGCTGGAATTTAAACTGGTCCCCAAACTCCCTAGCCTATCATTTTCTCACTAACAACAAACACGTTGCCACCATGTGTGGAACACCGGGGGGATCCCGTTGTTAGAATTGGTCGTCTCTAGATGCTAGTGTGATTTCAAAGCTTTGTTGACTGAGGGGGAAAAGTTAATTCTGTGCTACATTTATGATTAATTAGCAAATAGAGGGTAGAACTGTTTTAGTTGTTCTCAAGATAATGTGGTTTGGGTCCAAACCAGGGATCTCTAAGAGGATAAATACTTTAAACTCATCCTCTGGAATTGTGATTGATATGATGTAAATAACATCAAAATTAAAATTAAAATTTTGATGTTATTTAAAATTATGTCTGTAATTTTTAAGGTTCCTATAAATTAGAATTTAAGTGGTAAAGAATGCTGTTTGCACTAGAGTTCTTGAAAATGATAAGATCTTACATTTTGTTTGGAAACCACCATATTCTAAATTCAGGCAATGAGTTGGAGAGGGAGCATTAACCTCTTTTTGTTCATTATCGTGTAAGTTATATTATGCAATCCTCAAAATAGGCTTTTAGGCCATTACTCAGATGGAAGAAGCAGATTTTGTTTTATAACTAGAGGATAATATAGTACATCTCCCATAAAAACAAACTCAAGTCTTCATTTTCAGAGACCTATTTTAGTTTTCTAATTAAAAAATGAAACAAACAAAAAAATTGTTCTAGAATTCGAAAAAACTGAAGAAAATATACTAATTAAAATATCAATTTGGCAGAAACTTTAAAAAAAGAATTGTGTTTCTCAAGAGTACCAAAGTTTTAAATAAAATCTTACAGGGGATTTTATTCATGTGTAGGCAGTCATAAAATAGCTCAAGTTGAATGGGGGCGGGGAGGCATTCTTAAAGTTAGTGTTACTTTTGTGGGACAATTCTTTCTGAAATTTTTAATTTATTATTTATTTATTACTTTGAACCTGAAAAGCTTTATTTATTTATTTATTTATTTTGAGATGGAGTTTTGCTCTGTCACCCAGGCTGGAGTGCAGTGGCGCCATCTCTGCTCACTGCAAGTTCTACCTCCCAGGTTCATGCCATTCTCCTGTCTCAGCCTCCCAAGTAGCTGGGACTACAGGCACCCGCCACTATGCCTGGCTAATCTTTTGTATTTTTAGTAGAGATGGGGTTTCACTGTGTTAGCCAGGATGGTCTCGATCTGCTGACTTTGTGATCCGCCCACCTCGGCCTCCCAAAGGGCTGGGATTACAGGCGTGAGCCACAGTGCCTGGCAAAATCTATTGTAATTAATTAATTAATTTCTACTTTGAACCCTGAGAAGCTATTTTAAAAATTTAATTTAATTTTTAACCTAAATATAGCTCTTTTTTTAAACTTTTTTTTCTTTTAATTTTTTTCTTTCTTTTTTGAGACAAGGTCTTGCTCTGTTGCCCAGGCAGGATTGCAGTGGTGCAAGTGATTTCCGCTCACTGCAGCCTTGACCTCCAAGGCTCAAGTAATCCTCCCACTTCAGCCTCCTAAGTAGCTGGGATTACAGGCATGTGCAACCATACGCAGCTAATTCAGAAATTAATTCATATCTACACTCATATGTAGTCCAGAGTGTTTAGGACTTACATATCTTAATATGATATTTTATGTAAAAGAATTTCAAAGTTTAAAAACTATAAGCAAACATAGGCTTTTGTTATTATTTGGGCATTTCCCCTTCTTAATCAGTAAATCCTTTTTAAATCCATAGTATGAATCAAACACTGTTAGGTGCTGATATTGTTTGGCTCTGTGTCCCCACCCAAATTTCACCTTGAATTGTAATAATTCTCACGTGTCATGGGAGGGACCTGGTGGGATGTAACTGAATCATGGGAGCAGGTTTTTCCTATGCTGTTCTCGTGATAGTAAATCTCATGAGATCCGATGGTTTTATAAAGGGGCATTCCCCTGCACATATTCTCTAGCCTGCCACCATGCAAAACGTGACTTTGCTCCTCATTCGCCTTCTGCAATGATTGTGAGGACTCCCTAGCCACATGGAACTGTGAGTCAATTAAACCTCTTTCCTTTATAAGTTACCCAGTCTCAGGGATGTCTTTTTTAGCAGCATGAGAACAGACTAATACAGTAAATTGGTACCAGTAGAGTGGGATGCTGCTGTAAAGATACCTGAAAATGTGGAATTGACTTTGGAACTGGGCAACAGGCAGAGGTTAGAACAGTTTGGAGGACTTAGAAGAAGACAAGAAAATGTGAGAAAGTTTGGAACTTCCTAGAGACTTGGAGTACTCAGAAGACAGGAAGATATGAGAAAATTTGGAATTTCCTAGAGACTTTTTGAATGGCTTTGACCACAATGCTGATAGTGATACGGACAATGAAGTCCAGGTTGAGGTAGTCTCAGATAGAAATGAGGAGCTTGTTGGGAACTGGAACAAAGGTGACTTTTGCTATGTTTAACAAACAGACTATCAGCATTTTGCCCTTGCCTTAGAGATTTGTGAAACTTTGAACTTGAGAGAGATGATTTAGGGCATCTGGCAGGAGGAATTTCTAAGCAGCAAATTATTCAAAAGGTGACTTGGGTACTGTTAAAAACATTCAGTTTTATGTATTCACAAAGATATGGTTTGGAATTGAAACTTATGTTTAAAAGGAAAGGCAGAACATAACAGTTTGGAAAATGTGGCTGGGCGCAGTGGCTTATGCCTGTAATACCAGCACTTTGGGAGGCCGAGGAGGGCAGATCATAAGGCCAAGAGATTGAGACCATCCTGGCCAACATGATGAAACTCTGTCTCTACTAAAAATACAAAAATTAGCTGGGTGTGGTGGTACACGCCTATAGTCCTGGCTACTTGGGAGACTGAGGCAGGAGAATCCCTTGAACCTGGGAGGCAGAGGTTGCAGTGAGCCAAGATCATGCCACTACACTCCAGCCTGGCGACAGAGTAAGGCTCCATCTCAAAAAAAAAAAAAAAGTTTGGAAAATGCCTGATGATGCAATAGAAAAGAAAAACCCATTTTCTGAGGAGAAATTCAAGCTGACTACAGAAATTTGCCTAAGTAATGAGGAGCCAAATGTTAATCAGCAAGACCGTGGGGAAAATGTCTCCAGGGCATGCCAGAGGTCTTCACAGCAGCCCCTCCCATCACAACCTGGGAGGCCTAGGAGGAAATAATGGTTTCGTGAGTTAGGTCCAGGGCCTTGCTGCTTTTTGCAGTCTAGGGACTTGGTGACCTATATCACAACAATGGCTGAAAGAAGCCAACATATAGCTCAGGCCATAGTATCAGAGAATGGGAGCCCCAAACCTTGGTGGCTTCCACGTGGTATTGGTGCACATAAGTTGAGAATTGAGGTTTGGGGGACTCTGCCTAGATTTCAGAGGATTATGGAAACACCTGGATGTCCAGGCAGATGTGTGCTGCAGTGGTAGAGCCCTCATGGAGAACCTCTATTAGGGAAGTGCAGAAGGGAAAT
Organism: Macaca thibetana thibetana; assembly: GCF_024542745.1. NCBI lineage: Eukaryota > Metazoa > Chordata > Mammalia > Primates > Cercopithecidae > Macaca > Macaca thibetana. Next base: position 94,390,573 of record NC_065581.1, read on the forward strand.
GTGGGGTGCAATCCCCCTCACAGAATCTTCACTGGGGGACTGTCTAGTGTAGTCGTGGGAAGGGGGCCACTGTCCTCCAGACCCCAGAATGGTAGATCGACCAACAGCTTGCACTGTGCAGCTGGAAAAGTCACAGACCCTCAATGCCATTCCGTGAAAGCAGCTAGGATGGGGGAGCCCAACTCTGGCATCAGCGTTACCTGGATGTGAGACATGAAGTCGAAGGAGATAATTTTAGAGCTTTAAGATTTGATTGCCCTGCTGGATTTTGGACTTGCGTGGCCTGTAGCCCCTTTGTTTTGGTCAATTTCTCCCGTTTGGAATGGGTATATTTACCCAATGCCTGTATCCCCATTGTATCTACGAAGTAACCGACTTACTTTTTTTTTTTTTTTAGATGGAGTCTAACTCTGTTGCCAGGCTGGAGTGCAGTGGCATGATCTTGGCTCACTGCAAGCTCTGCCTCCCAGGTTCATGCCATTCTCCTGGCTCAGACTTCTGAGTAGCTGGGACTACAGGCACCCGCCACCATGCCCAACTAATTTTTTTTGTATTTTTAGTAGAGATGGGTTTAACTGTGTTAGCCAGGATGGTCTCAATCTCCTGACCTCATGATCTGCCCGCCTTGGCCTCCCAAAGTGCTGGTATTACAGGCGTGAGCCACCGTGCGTTGCCACCAACTTACTTTTGATTTTACAAGCTCATAGATGGAAGGGACTTGCCTTGTCTCAGATGAGACTTTGGATTGCAGACTTTGAGTTAATACTGAAATGAGTTAAGACTTTAGGGGACTTTTGGGCAGGAATGATTGGTTTTGAAATGTGAGGACATGATGTTTGGGAGGGACCAAGATCAAAATGATATGGCTTGGCTCTGTGACCCCCACCCAAATCTCACCTTGAATTGTAATAATCCCCATGTGTTGTGGAAGGGACCTGGTGGGAGGTAATTGAATCATAGGGATTGGTTTTTCCTGGGCTATTCTCATGATAGTGAATAAGTCTCATGAGATCTGATGGTTTCCTAATGGGGAGTTCCCCTGCACATGCTCTCTTGCCTGCTGCCATGTAAGACGTGACTTTGCTCTTTATTTGCCTTCTACCATGATTGTGATACTTCTCCAGCCATGTGGAACTGTGAGTCTATTATGCCTTTTTCCTTTATAAATTATACAGTTTTGGGTATGTATGTCTTTATTAGCAGTGCGAGAGCAGACTAATACAGGTGCTGTGAAAGATTTATAAAAAAGTTTTTGAATGTATATTTTAAATAATCAAATAGTTTACAATTTGGAAAGTAAAGAAAGGAACATAGTGAAAATACCTTGAAAGTTATTGTTTGATTCTTATTCCTATGCACAGAAGCAACAAATATTACATGTTTCTTGTGTATCCTTACACAGATAATTTATGCAAATATAAGCAAAGCAGGGATTGTTCTTTCCTTCATACCTGTTGTGCAGCTTACTTTACATACATGGTAGTAGATCCTACAAATAGTTCAGAATCTTGCCTCCAGCTCCATCCCTGTTGCTGCAAAGGACATGATTTCATTCATTTTTATGACTTTTATAGTATTCCATGGTGTATATATACCACATTTTGTTGAACCAAACAACCATTGAGGGACACTTAGGTTGTGAATCTTGCTTTTTCACATGCATATCTTGCAAAGTATTTCAAAGCCCAGGTCATAAGTTTACTCATTCTTTTTTTTTTTAATGGCTGCAAACTATTTCCTTTTATGGATGTTTCATAATTTATTTAACCAGTTATCTGTTATTGACACTTAAGTTATTTCCAGTCTTGCTATTACAAATCATGTTGCAGTGAATAAACTTCTTTATAGGTCTTTTCACCCATAAATAGCTATGTCTTTAAGGGAAGTCCTTGAAGTAATGTTGTTGGATTAAATGTATGTGTTTTGCAACTGTGATAGATACTGACAAATTAAACTGCATAGAGGTTGTGTCAGTTTACACTTTGGCTAGCAACATACGAAAATGCCTGTTTCTCCAGCCTGGCCAACACAGTGAAAACCCGCCTCTAATAAAAATAGAAAAATTATCCAGGAGTGGTGGTGGGCACCTGTAATTCCAGCTACTCAGGAGGCTGAGGCAGGAGAATTTCTTGAACCTGAGAGGCAGAGGTTGTAGTGAACCGAGTGAACACCGCTGCACTCCAAGCTGGGCAACAGAGCAAGACTCCATCTCAAAATAAATAAATAAATAAATAAATAAATAAAGCCTATTTCTGAACTATCTGGCCAAACAGTATTATGAATTTTTTGTATCTTTGCCCATCTGCTAGATACAGAATGATGTTAGTATAGTTTTAATTATCATCACTCTTATTCTTAATTCATGTATTAAAGAGTTATTTGTGTTTCGCTTCCATGAACTATCTGTGCATATAGTTTTCTTATTTTTCTATTGGGTCATTTATTATCAAATAGTAGGTATTCTTTACTGTTTATTGGTTTGTGATATGAATTTCAAGTACTTATCCCAGCTTGTCATTTTTCTTTTGTCATTGCTTATTGTGGTTTTTGCTGTAAAGATGATTTAAAATTTTTTGTGTTGTACAATTTATCAGTCTTTTGATTTATAGCTTCTGTGTCATATTTAAATGGGCCTCTCCTCTACCAATATTATAAAGATACTTCTCCCACATTACTTCTAATACTTTTAGGCTTTCAGTTTTACAATAGTATCTTTCCATTTGAAATTTATCCTGATGTAGAGTATGAGGCATAATGCCAATGTTATTTTTTTTCTAGATAACTACCCCGTGTCGTCTTTTCTTCACTTATTTGAAATGCTGCCTTAATATGTTTTGTTATATTAATAATTATGGTGTACACCCTATGAATAAAGCATTGTGTCAGGCACTGTGGGAAAATTTATAAAGCGTAATGTAGTTCATGCAGCCAGAAATTGCCATCTAGTTATAGTTACAAAACTAACACTCGGGGAAATAATCAAATGGTGGATTGTATCAGAGAAGATTTTATGGAGGGGTCATCATTAGTTCTCTAACAGTTGTAAATGGATTTAGAGAATAAAAACATACAAAAGAGGCTGGTGCAGTGGCTCATTATTTAAACATTTTTAACAATAGAAGATTTAGAAACCTCTATGAAGGATGATACAATTACATGTATTATTTTGTTGTTGTTTTTCAACTTAATCTTTTTTAAAAAATTGAGATATAATTCACATGCCATTAAAATTCACCATTTTAGGCCGAGCATGGTGGCTCATGCCTATAATCCCAGCACTTTGGGAGGCTCAAATTCCTCACTTGAGGTCAGGAGTTCGAGACCAGCCTGGCCAACGTGGTGAAACCCTGCCTCTACTAAAAAATACAAAAATTAGCTGGGCATGGTGATGCGCACCTATAATCCCAGCTACTCAGGAGGCTGAGGCTGGAGCATTGCTTGAACCTGGGAGGCAGAGGTTGCAGTGAGCTGAGATCCCACCACTGTGCTACACCCTGGGCAACAGAGCAAGACTCCATCTCAAAAAACAAAACAAAACAAAAAACCAAAAAAGTTTGCCATTTTAAAGTACATAAAGTGGTTTTTAGTAAATCCACAAAGTTGTGTAATCATCACTACTATTTAATTCCAGAACATTTCCATTACCCTAAGGAGAAGCCCTGTATGAGTTGGCTGTTACTTTTATCATAACCCACTCCCCAGCTCCTGACAGTTACAAATAACTACTTTCTGTCTCTACAGATTTGCCTATTTTGTACATTTCATATAAATGTAATCATACAATATACAGCCTTTTGTGTTTGCCTTCTTTCATGGAACAGTGTTTTGAGGTTCATTCATATTGTGAATTTCATTGTACTTTTAATTTGCACTTCCCTAACAACTTATGGTGCTCAGTATCCTTTCATGTACTTATTAGCCGTTTATATATCCCTCCTTAGGGAAATATCTATTTAAATGCTGTGTCCATTTTTGAATTTTGAATTGGTCATTTTGAGTTGATCATTTTATTACTGAGTTTTAGATTTTTTTGTATATCATGAATACTAGAGCCTTATAAGATATATAATTTGCAAAGAGTTCCTCTCATTGCTGGGTTATCTTTTCACTTTGTTGATAGTGTCCGTTGACACACACAAGTTGTTTTGTTTTTTGTTAAAATTGTATTAAAAGCTTTTGTTCATTTTTAAATTTGAAAATGAATCCAAGTTATCTTTTTTCTTTGATTACCTGTGCTTTTTTTTTTATAACTAAGAAACTTTTGCCTAACTCAAATTCATGAGGATTTACTCCTGTGTTTTACACTTAGAGTTTTATGGGTTTTAGCTTTTACATGTAGAAATTGGATCTATTTTGAGTTATTTTTTATGTAGTTTGAAGTAGGGGTCCAACTTCATTTTTTTTTTTTTTTTGTATGTGGATACTAGTTGTCCCAGTGCCATTTGTTGAAAACACTATTCTTTCCTCAATTAATAATCTTGCCATCCTTGTTGAAAATTAATTGACCAAAGATGTAAGGGTTTATTTCTGTACTCTCAATTCTATTCCACTGATCTAGATGTCTATCTTTATGCCAGTATCACACTATCTTGACTATTGTAGCTTTGTGGTAGATTTTGAAATCAGGAAGTATGAGTCCTCCAACTTTATTTTAAAAAAAATTTTTTTGGCTATCATGGATCACTTGCACATCTATGTGAAGGTTAGAATCCACTTGTATATTTCTGTAAAAAAGAAATTTAGAATTTTGATTGGGATTGCACTGAATCTGTAAATCAGTTTGGGCATTCAGTGTTTCCAAATAAGTTGATTCTACTATTTTTAAAATATTCAAATATTCTTCTCTCATATTTTTTTCTAATATCTGATCTAAATTTTGGGTTAATATTGAATTTATTCTCCTAGATCTGAATTTAGTGTTCTTTCCAAATGGTTACTCTTGTCACATGCTTATTTTTGCAGCTTTTCCTCTGGAAGAGTATTTTGTTTGACTTGAACCCACTTCATGATGATCCTGGTGGTAAAGGTGCTGATGCATGTAATACTGGTTTTAAACATACCAGACATCAGGCAACAAGGGACATTTATCCCTAGTGAGAGTCATATGATTTATGGTACAGATTAAGCAAAGGTTTTGTTATAGTTTGAATAAAGAAAAGTATGGGAAAACTGAGTTATCATGTGAAATATAGTAGATGCATGGGCAGGCCAAATTAAAAAGAATCCTCAATAGCTGTCTGAATCATATTCACATTGTAAGCAGCATTTTTTGTTTGTTTGTTTTTGAGACAGTCTCTCTCTGTTGCTGAGGCCGGAGTGCAGTGGCACCATCTCAGCTCACTGCAACCTCCATCTCCTGGTTTTAAGCAAGTCTTGTGCCTCAGCCTCCTGAGTAACTGAGATTACAGGTGTGTGCCACCACACCTGGCTAATTTTTTGTGTTTTTAGTAGAGACAGAGTTTCACCATGTTGGCCAGGCTAGTCTCAGACTCCTAGGCCTCAAGTGATCCACCTGACACGGCCTCCCAAACTGCTGGGATTACAGGCTTGAGCCACTGTGCCTGGTCTGTAAGCAGCAATTTAATTTCAGGGAAATATCATGTGTTGGCTTCAATTAATATTACTCATTTGAATTTTATTAATTTTGGAGTTTTTGAGTGATTTTAATTTGAAAATTTGCTTTGCTTTTACAATTAAGTAAGAGCTATAAACAATAACAAATATTTATGCTAACTGGAGTTTATAAGAATTTTAAAAAAATATTACATTAGAGATTCTCAACCTTTTTGGAACCAGGGACTGGTTTTGTGGAAGACAATTTTTCCAGGGACACGGGTTGGGTGGGGGATTGTAGGGGATGGTTTCAGGATGAAACTGTGCCACATCACATCATCAGACATTAGATTTTTATAAGGAGCACAGAACCTAGGTCCCTCACACACATAGTTCACAATAGGGTTCCCACTCCTATGAGAGTCTAATGCAGCCGCTGATCTGACAGAAGGCAGAGCTCAGGTGGTAATGCTTGCTCACCCACCAGTCACCTCCTGCTGTGCAACCTGGTTCCTAACACGCCACAGACTGCTACCAGTCTGCAGCTTGGGGGTTAGGGATCCCTGTTTACATGATTGAGAATTTCTGTTCTTAGGCAACTGTCATCTAGCCTCCTATATTCTTCTAAAATACATATGTAGGTGATGCCCATATCTTCAGTCTACCTCTACCTCTTCTTTTCTGGCCACACTGTTTCACCCTAGTGCAGAATGCTAACAATTTGTTGTCTAGATTATTGTTCTAGCCTTCTAAGTCTTCCTTCCACTCATTTTGCCTCTCAACCACCTCTTATATACACTTCTATAAGATTAAGTCATTTTTGTATTTTCCCATGCACAAACACCAGTTTTCCAATATCATGATTCTACTAAGCCAAGTACCCCTTACACAATCCTACTCTTTGCCCCTACCTTGTTCTTTAAATTTTTCTTGGATATTCTTGGCCTGAATTTTAGTATCAACTGATAAAAGTTTTTTAAAATCTGTGTTGTGGCATTGATTAAAATTTCTTTGAATTTATAAATTATATGGGAGGGAAATTTAATTTTTTAAATATCCAATCTAAAAATATGGTATATTTCACCACTTATTTACAATTTCTTTTATGTTATACAATTTTTAAAACATTGCCTGAGGTCTTGTACATCTTTTGTTAAATTTATAAATTTATTATTAGTTACCTTAGAATTTTTATTACTGTTGTCAGTATGATTTTCTATTAGTTTCCCGATTGTTTATTACTGGCATATAGAAGCAGTTTTTGATTTTAGTACATTTACCTTAACGACTCTTATTAGCATAAAATTTAATCTGTAGCTGTTTTTAGAATTTTACTCAAGTCAACTGGGCACGGTGGCTCACGCCTGTAATCCCAGCACTTTGGGAGGCTGAGGTGGGTGGATCACGAGGTCAAGAGATCCAGATCATCCTGGCCAACATGGTGAAACCCCGTCTCTACTAAAAATACAAGAAATTAGCTGGGCGTGGTGGCAGGTGCCTGTAGTCCCAGCTACCTGGGAGGCTGAGGCAGGAGAATCGCTTGAACCTGGGAGGCGGAGATTGCAGTGAGCCGAGTTTGTGCCACTGCACTCCAGCCTGGGCAACAAAGTGAGACTCTGTCTCAAAAATAAATAAATCAATAAATCCAAGTAAACAGTCCTGTCTCATAGAAGTCTCTCAAATATTTTTTGACTAATTATGACTAGTTATAATACTGTTTTCTCAACACGTACTCCAATTTTTCTTTCATTTATTTTGGCATATGATTAGTTTTTCTCCTGTTGCTAATCTAGTCTTTTAAAGGATGTCTCTAAATCAAAATTCAGTTGCTTTATGGCAAAGAAACCCAGATGTGTTCAATCACACAAATAAACTCTCTATTATTAGGGCCTTTTATAAACTATATAAACAATTGTGTTGCTCTTAATTTTAAAATGCTAGTTTTCTGTTGTTCTGAACTTCTGTTTAACAATGTATTACTATTATTTATTTTCTCTTATATATTTTGCCTTTTGCCAACTAGACCATAAGCTACTAGAGGCAGGGAACATGTTCAGTCCTTTGGACACCTGTGATGTCCAGTAGAGTGACTGAGCAGAGTTTGAACTACTCGCACAGTTGTTTTTATTGCAACTGAAGTCAAGAAACAAAGACAAAAAGAGCCAAATCAACTAAACATTACTAAAAATGATCGTCGTATCTTTATAACAGACTTGGTGAAAGAAGGATGTTGATGTTTTTAAGAAAGTGGTTTATGTGTTTTGTTACAAAACTTTCCAAATCAGCTCTGTTCATTGAGTAAAATCTATTGTTCATGTTATCACGGTTATAATGGCATGGCCTTTGTAGCTGATTAACCTGTGTAATTTAAAGCCTTTCAGGACTCCTGCAAAATATATTTGATATGGAGAGACACTAGAATTACATTTATGTTATGGACTGAATGTTTGTGTTCTCCCCGATTTCCAATTTTGTATGTTGAAACCCCACCCTCTAATGTGATGCTATTATGAGAAGGGGCCTGTGGGAGGTAATTAGGATTAAATAAAGTCTTGAGGGTAGAGTCCCCATGAATGAGACTAATGCCCTTATAAGAGTCCTGAGAGATCTTGCTTCTCCTTACTCTCTGCTACATGGAGATACAAGCAATCGGCAGTCTGCAACCCAGAAGAGAGCCCTTGCCAGAACCCGACCCTGTTGACAACCTGATTTCAGAATTCCAGCCTCCAGAAGTGTGAGAAATACATTTCTGTTGTTCATAAAACACCCAGTCTGTGGTAATCTGTTATAGCAGCCCAAACTGACTAAAACACCTCCTTTTAGGAAATCTTTCACTTTCTTTAAGGAAAAAAGCATAAAAGTAAATGTTTTAACATTCTAGTAGGGTTAAGATCTCAGTTGGATTAAAAATATAAATTTGTAAACAATGCTCTTTCAGCAAATCTGATGGCAAATTACTTTTTCACTATTATTGAAAGAGATGTTATTACATTAGAGCATTTGTGATATGCTGAATTTATTTGCAGTGTTTATAATATCTCATATATTTTATGGAAGAATTTTAGTATGTGTTTATCAAATTAAAAATTGCCTCTAAGATTGTTCATCCTGTTTTTAAACTTTATCACTGATTATAGATACAAGGCACTTCTATCATTTATTTTAAAGACTGTTTATTAACTTGTCTTTAGGCTAGTTCAGATTGCATATTGCTAAGAAATTAAGTGCTTTGGACAATCAGTAATTTGCATAATTATTGTTTTGGAGATAATTCTGTAGGGAATAGTCTGCATCTATGAATATTTATAAACTATCTGATTTATAAGCATAGAAACAATAAGTATAAGGTATTGTTGTTTAGTTGTTTGAAAGATAATAAAATATACACAGAGAAAAAGTGTATTATCTTTGATACAGCCCAAATAACTTTATCACTAATCATATAATAGAAAACAGAGTAAGGGGAAATTTTCCATTATTTAGATTATTCTTTCACTTTCAGAACACAGTTCCTGAAATACTCAGTATAGTACTTTGTATTCAAGTGTGTGTGTGATGATACATATGTAACATGTCTCATGATGTACAACATATCTTTGTATGACGAGATTTAATCTAGATCAAGATCCAACAAACTTAATGCCTGTGAATTGAATCAGGCCTCACTTACAGTTTTTGTGTGTAAGGTTTTGTTGGAACACAACGATGCTCATTCATTTGCATATTACTTGTGGCTGCTTTAATGCTCTGTCAGCAGAGTTGATCATGGCCTGCAAAGGTGTGCCCTTTAAAGGAAAAGCTTGTGACCCCTCACCTAGATATTAATTATATAGATTCAACTGACCCTCATGCCCCAGAAACACTATGTTGCTGTATTTTTAAGTTCTGTAAATGCGTTTCTTTCTAATATACAGGAAAACCAAGGACAGTCTACAGGTATCAACTTAAACAAGATCCAATAAATCTTTTTGATTCTCATCTTGCTTCTATATTTATAATCCTAAGCATTCAAAGTAAAGATATATAAAACACATTAATTAAAAAACCAAAGATTCTGACATAAAATGTTGTAAATTCTGTTAGTGCATTTTGAATACGCAGTAATACCTGATTAATAGCTTGGAAAACTGAACACAAAAGGTATCATACCCTTGATAGTATGCATTGTGACCCTCCAAAGCCACTCCTTCCACCACAAGAATAGTTTCCAACAATTCTCCTCCCTCATTTTACAATTTTTTTTTTTTTTTTTTGAGACGGAGTCTCGCTCTGTCGCCCAGGCTGGAGTGCAGTGGCGCGATCTCAGCTCACTGCAAGCTCCGCCTCCCGGGTTTACGCCATTCTCCTGCCTCAGCCTCCTGAGTAGCTGGGACTACAGGCACTGCCACCACGCCCGGCTAGTTTTTTGTATTTTTAGTAGAGACGGGGTTTCACCGTGTTAGCCAGGATGGTCTCGATCTCCTGACCTCGTGATCCGCCCGCCTCGGCCTCCCAAAGTGCTGGGATTACAGGCGTGAGCCACCGCGCCCGGCTCATTTTACAATTGAAAAAAAAATGAGGAAAACCAATTCCAATGTAACTATAAGAATATTTTATATCTTTATTTAAATACTTAAAATTTCAATAAAAATAAAGTATTGAGTCAAATGACCTCAAGTGTTTTCTTAAATTTTAAAATCTTACAGTTTTTTTCAAGGCAATGTAAGATTTTATCAAACAAAAACACATTTATACTTTTAAAGAACCAGTTTAGCTTATTATTAGTAATAAAAATGGCTGTTTTTCATAAACTCATTCTCTGTAGAGATAAATCATAAGAAAATAACTGCAGGCCAGGTGTGGTGGCTCATGCCTGTAATCCCAGCACTCTGGGAGGCCAAGGCAGGTGGATCACTTGAGCCCAGAAGTTAAAGACCAGCCTGGGTAACATGGCAAAACTCTGTCTCTACCAAAAAAAAAAAAAAAAAAAAAAATTAGCCAGGCGTGGTGGCATGTACCTGTAGTCCCACCTACCCAGGAGGCTGAGGTAGAAGGGTCACCTGAACCTGGGATGTTGAGGCTGTAATGAGCCATGATCATGCCACTGCACTCCAGCTCCTGGGTGATGGAGTGAGAACCTTTTTCAAAAAATAAAAAATAAAAAGGAATAGAGAGATGTACCATGTTCACAGATTAAAACTGAAGATTGTTAAGATGTCGTTTCTTTATAAATTCCCTAGACTCAATAAATCCCCAACAGTATCCCAGTAGGCTTTGTCTTTAGCAGAAACAGGTAAATTGATTCTAAAATTTGTATGGAAACATATGGGACTTAGAATAGCCATACATACAAAAATCTTGAAGAAGAGCAATGTTGAAGAACTCGAACAACTTGACTTTAAGACTGAATTTGAAGCTGTAGCATTAAGGACAGATCTGTTATTGGCATAAGGACAGGCAAATAGATTTTTTGAATAGAATCAAACACATTTATGGTAGTCTGTTTTTAAAAGTCAAATCCACAACAAATAGTCCTAGAACAATGGGAAAATGAACTTTTCCCCTTACATTACACATAAAAAAAAAAAACATGTATCATAGATGTAAATTTAAGACCTAAAAGAAAAGGCTTCTAGAAAAAAATATGAGAATATCAGTGTGGTTTTGGATATTTGACTATTCCCGAGACAAGAGCAAAAATTCTCATCCACAAAAGGAAAAAATAGATGAGTTGGATTTTATAATAATTATTTTTTCTCATCACAAGGTACTATTAAGATAACAAAAACAAGGTAAAAACTTGAAGAAAATATTTGCAATATTTACATCTGTCAATCTATACATATACATTAATAATATATATTCCAGAATAGATCAGTAATCTTACAAATCAGTAATAAAGACAACCCAATAGAGCTAATAAACTAGAACAGATACTTGAACAAAAAGAATAAAATGAATGGCCCATAAACATATGAAAAGGTGCTAAACATCATAATAGAGGTGAAAACTAAAATCACAGTGAATTACCATTTAATAATAAATATCTAAAACTAAAAATTTTGACAAGAACAATGATGAGAATGTAGAAAACTGGAACTTTCATATTGCTGACAGATTTATGAAATTGTACAACTACTTGGAAATCATTTGGCAATTTCTTATAAAATTAAAAGTAGGTTTATCTTATAATCCAACAATTTCATTCCTAGATATTTACTCAAGAGAAATACAGATACAAAAAGCATGTTTATATTTGTTTGATTCATAGTAGATAAGAACTGAAAATAGCTCAATTGCTCATTAAAATGACAATGAATAAATAAATGGTGGTATAGTCATACAACATATAACTACTGGGCAATATGAAGGAGCAAATGACTGAAACCTAGAACATCATGAATGGATCTCAAATTTTATGTTAAATGGAAGAAAGCAGACACAAAATACCACTAACAACCATATATTTCAATTTATATGAAGCTGAAGAACAGGCGAAACAAAAAAACTGAAAGCAATCTAAATGCCCATCAGTTGGATAAACAAAATGTAGCATTTATACAATGAAATATTACTCAGTTAAAAAAATGAACATCTGATATAACTGATCCATCTGATACAACAGGTAAAGCATTATGCTAAGCGAAAGAAGCTAGACACAAAAGACTACATAGTGTCTGCTGGGCACAGTGCTCCCGCCTGTAATCCCAGGACTCTGGGAGGCCAAGGCGGTCAGATTGTTTGAGGTCAGAAGTTCGAGACCAGCCTGGCCAACATGGCAAAACACCGTGTCTAATAAATATACAAAAATTAACTGGGCATGGTGTCACACGCCTGTAAGTCCCACTACTCTGGAGACTGAGGCAGGAGAATGGTTTGAACCAGGGAGACAGAAGTTGCTGCAAGCCAAGATGGTGCCACTGCACTGCAGCCTGGGTAAGGGAGTGAGAGTCTGTCTCAAAAAAAAAAAAAAAAAAAAAAAAAGCATAGCATCCAATTCCATATATGTGTGTGTGTGTGTGTGTGTGTATATATATATATATATATATATATATATATATGGAGTTTTTCAGAAAAGCCAAATCTATCCTGACAGAAAGCAGATCAGTGATTACTGGGACTGCGAGTGGGAGTAGGGATTGACTGCAAATGGGTATGAAGGAACTTTTTTCTTTTTTTCGAGATGGAGTCTTGCTCTGTCACCCAGGCTGGAGCGCAGTGAGGCAATCTCAGCTCACTGCAACCTCCACCTCCGGGGTTGAAGTGATTCCCCTGCCTCAGCCTCCTGTGTAGCTGAGATTACAGGCTTGTACCACCACGCCTGGCTGATTTTTGTATTTTTTTAGTAGAAACGGGGTTTCACCATGCTGGCCAGGCTCGTCTCAACCTCCTGAACTCAAGTGATCTGCCCACTTTGGCTTCCCAAAGTGCTGGGATTGCAGGCATGAGCCAACGTGCCTGGCCTGATTTGGGTATGTTTATAGTATATAAATTATACCATAAATTAAAAGAAAAAGTCATTACCAATTTGAACTTTGTTGACTTGGAAAAAAGTAGCAGTGGGAGCTACCTGGATTAAACTTTGCTTGATTCTGAGGCATGGAGGAAACAGACATGGAAGAAGATGATGACTGTTAATTTTATCATATATGAAGTGATTTCTGAGGCAGTAAAACACGCAGAAGCTTGAGGAGAGAGAGGCGATGTCGACACAGAATTTATTTGCTCCTAGATACACATGATTAGCAAAAGGAAGTAAAATTTAGCATCTTTTGTTTTTAAGAGGCCACATTTCTGTAGCAGAGACCATTGTCACTTTTTTTCAAGCCAGTACTTTAAGAAGTTTGTTAGGCACATGGAGCTCTCCTCAGTTTATAACTAGAAACACTATGAATAAGATAAGGTAAAAGTTTTTTGAGGAGTAATGAAAAGCTCATGTTTAACTGAGTAGTAATGAATAAAAGGTGCATAGTTTACACCTATATTTTTTATTTATTTGTTTATTTTTATTATACTTTAAGTTCTAGGGTACATGTGCACAACATGCAGGTTTGTTACATATGTACACATGTGCCATGTTGGTGTGCTGCACCCTACACCCTGATTTTTTTAACCTCATTTATTATTCTCTATTGGATGCTCTAGAGGCAGAGCCTGAGACAGGGATTCTTGTTCAAGTGCCTCATTGGAGGAGTGTTCTCTGGGAAAGGAGAGTGAGGGACATAGGGCAAGACAGGGAATGTGTCTCAGCTGGAGACTGGTTTTACTCAGATCCTATTGGGAAGGTCTGGGATGAAAATTACACTAAAAAGCTGGTCTCATCGTGAGGTAAGTGGGTGGCCTTTTTACTCTTCTATCAGTTATTGTCCGAGGTTTCAAGGGCGGTGGTGTTGGAAAGTGTAGCCTTCCTGGTGTGGTAGCTTTCTTTGGTGATTGTCTTAGTCTGTTCAGGCTACCATAACAAAATACCTTAAACTGGGTAATTTATAAATAATATAAATGTATTTCCCATTGTTCCGAAGGCTGGGAAGTCCAAGATCAAGGCACCAGCAGATTCACTGTTATTATCTGGTGAGGACCTGTTTTTCACAGTGGCGCCTTCTCTATGTCCTCACTTGACAGAAGAGGAAAAGGCAGTTCCCTTTAACCTCTTTTATAAGGGCACAAGTCTCATTCACAGGGCAGAGCTCTCATGACTTCATCACCCCCTAAAGGACCCACTTTTTAATATTTTTGCATTGCGGGTTAGGTTTCAGCATGTGATTTTTTGTGTGTGTGTGATGGGTAACAACATTCAGACCACAGCACTCGCCAGGGAATGGAGTCGTTTGTGAACTATTCTCAATCTACACTCACAACAGCCAGAGGATGAGAGCACCTGCCTGAAAAGGGGTAGGGTCCCACAGTGTCCACTACAATATAGTATAAAATATGTAACTCTGGAAAGTTACTTTCTAGGGAAAGGTTATGTGCATGTTCAATTAAGTGTTTTAAAACCTTTTCCCCTTATGCTTGGAAAAAGCTGTTTTCTGAATCAAAACTCAGGATATTTTGTCAAATCATGTATCCTGACTTGGGATTTAGAAATGTATTTCTCTGATACTTTATTTTTATGAAACATATGACATATAAATTTAACGAATATTTATTGGTATACTTAAACATTAAAATAATAAATAAAGATGGGCATTGGGATGCTTTGGAACATAAAAGGCTTATTATTCCCAAGTATCATATACAGAGTCTCAAACCAGATTTAATGGACAAAATTTCTCATTTGCTTTACAAATCTCAATTCCTTTTGTCCCACCCAAACATCTATTCAAATTTTCTCTTTCTTTAAATATTTCCGTAATTTAAGTAACATCTTGTTTCTATTGGCTTATTTTCTTTCCATAAGTCATATTTATTCCTCTTTTGCTTGCTTTTCAGGGCATGGCTTGAAGTTTCTCAGGAAACGTATTCTTTTCATCTAAGCTATTATATCTATTAATTGTTATCTCTATCATCATTTTTTTCACCTCATTGACTTATTATTCTCAGAGTCAAGCAAATGGGAATGCACTTAAGTGTACAGGAGAGAAATAGTAAAATGTTGACAATGTGTAATAGTGTTTTATTGCTATCATCATCTGTTATAACTCCTCTGACACCCATTACATATGTTTATGAAGAGCTAGGTTGGAAGAACATGGAGTCTGCTTTTGGGAAGGCATTTGAGCTGTCTCCAGCCTGATAAAGAGTTTAGAATGGTTACCCACTCATCCCCAGATGATAATGACATTACCTTTATTCAATATTTTATTATGCTAGACATCATTTCATGGTAAAAGCCAGATAAAATTTTAATTGTGTTTGGAACCAAAAGTGTTGCAGATTTCATTGTCTTTTAATTTTTTTCTGCCTTACTTTGCATTCCTTATAATCCTAATATTCTGATTGTCTTGATTTTTCTCCTGTTCATGAATGACCCTAAACATGCTCAGGCTGCTTTTCTATTTCTGAACCATGTTTAATGCTAAAGCATACTGCCCAGAAATCCTGTTATCTTGTAATGGTCCCCACTTCCTCATCAAAACCCTCTCCCTGCCTACAAGTACATTGGCTTCACCCAGTTGCTAAAATTTTCATCCAAAGACCAGAGTGGGAGCTGCCGTTGACAGTGCTTCCCAAAATGCCCTCTCAGGGATCCTCTGAGTACCACAAAGTCTTCTTCCCCTTGTGCTCTTTCAAAACCTAGTTTTTTTGTATTTTTGTTTTTTCTTGCTTTTGAATTCCGTGGACTTCAGATTATTTCACTACTTCTGAGGCAACATGAACATCTCATTTCCTCAGAAGCAAGGCCCCACTTTTTTTTCATTTCCATTTAACAGTTCTTGGTCTTTTTTTCATATGAGTTTTCAGATGGCTTTTATAAGACCAACTCCTGGGACTTATTTCTCTTCTACCCGCTCAGATCTGGGACTCTTTTGGATTTGAGCTTCTTTCTCTGTCTCTCTCTTCTTTTTTTCCTTTTTGTGACAATTCTTACCTTAATGTCAAAATCAAAAACAAAAACAAAAAAACCCAAAACTTTTAAAACCCTGTTTTTAAACTGTTTCTATGGGAGTTTCTGTTTCCTTCAAAAGCTCTGGCAATTGTTTCTGTGTATTTAATAGCAAATTTGTTTTCTGGTTTGGGGTGTGTGTGTGTGTGTGTGTGTGTGTGTGTGTGTGTGTGTGTACTCTGTTTTCTGCTGCTGTAGCACAAATCAGGTTCCTAAAATCAGTGTTTAGGCACAAGACCAAAAACACCTTCTTACCCTGGAAATATTGCATGTCTCCTCTCTGCTTCCAGAATTCATTCTTGCTTTTTCATCTCTTGTTAAACTTCACTTTGAATAATCCTGCACTCTGGATTCTCAAAATTAGTGACAATGATTAAATCTTAGTAACATACCCCTCCCTTCCCTCTTAAAAAACAAGATTAAGAGGGAAAAGAGTGAGCTGGAGTAATGAAATCTAACTCACATATTAAAGCAAAGGTAAAACTGCATCTCAGATTTCAATCTATTTGAAACAAATCTTTCCTGGCTTCCAGAATGACTTCTTACCTCCTCCACAACCAGATTTCTGCATGCCTCATGATGTAGGTCCACTTATGAGTGTAGCTACTATTTATAGAGGGCTTCACTGAAACCAGACTGAATCTCTATTCACTCCATCTCAGATTCCTCCTATTTATTATCTGCTGTATGAAATATCTAAATCCTTGCATCTACTAAAGTTTTAGAGTTTTGAGATACATGGCTCTAAAAGTATGATATTTTTATAGTAATCTCTTTTCCCAATTAACCATCCACTATGAAATTATCATCAGACTGCAGTGTTTCTAGTGGAGGAAAAATTACCTGTGAACGTAGATGCACAGATATCCCTACAACCTCACACTGTTGTACATTGCCAAGATGCATAAGCATGGGAGACATTCTTTAGGTAAATGCTCTGCACACATTATTACTAGCTGTGGTTTGGATCTCAAGCTTGTTTAAACTGGTGGAACTAAATGTAGTCCACCAGAGCCACATGTTTTCTTCTAACTTGAATGGGTCAAGTGACTCCATTCTCCTAGGCCTATTTGCTGATCCAATTATTTTAGGCTTATCATCAATTTTGGAAAGGGAAGTAGACAAAATGGAATCCAAGAAAGTAATACCAGAGACAGAGCTAGTCAGAGACAGAGCTCACCTAAACTATCTCTTCCATGTCTTCCTCCTTTTGGAGCCCATCCAAGTCCATTATACACAGTACCTTTCATAAGATTGAGAGATTCAAGATAAATAGAGATAATAGATTTTGGTGGGAAGATAATAAAGTTAATTTTCAATAATAACATCCTTCTAAAATTCTAGAAAGTAGTTTGAAATGCAGGACGAACCTGGGAGAGGAGTTAGGACTGGAAAAAGATTTTGAAGTCATCTGCATAAAGTATTTAAGGCCATGGGAGTAGGTGGAAGATTGTGTAAGTGAATGAGAAGTATAATAGTATATATCTGAGATCAGAATGCCTAGGTTTAATTCTATCTCTGTCACATTTTAACTGAAATCTTGGGCAAATTACCATCTGTGATCCTTGGTTTTCTCTGTTTGTAATGGGGTTTGATTTAGGTTATCTTTAAGTTCCCTTTTATCTCCAAAATTCTACCGTTTTAAGAAATTGTTAAAGATGAAAATGCAGAGATAAAATATAGAGAACCTATAAGTACATAATAGAATTGAGATTTAAGGTAGATTTCAAAGCTGAGAACAACTTAAGAATGTGCATATTTGAATGAGATTATTTGTTTCCTGATTAACACATGAACTTTTTTTCCCCCCTGGTGGGTATTAGGACCCAATTTCCATTAAAATTTCCTTTTCAAAAGGTAGCATGTAGTACTCTAAGGAGATTACAATAACTGAGACTAATGATGGTTTAAGCATCAAAAATTAGAATAAAACAAGTGCATTTTAGGGATGATGTTTCAATGATAAAATAGCAACTGATGACAACCTGAATGTGGTGTGAGAGAAGCAAAGTCAATTGGTTCTAAGATTGCACACTATTTGATACTATAATTGAAGACATAGCATAAGAGGAGATGGAAATTAAGAAGTTGTAATCATATGGGTGCCTTTATGAGGAGGTCAAAACACTTTGCAGACATCAAGTGTTAATCCTTAATATATGTTTAAGAGGCAGGTAAGAGAACGGGTATTATTTTCACTTAGAAATGGATGGCTTGTGTTTATGGGGTAAGCACGTGACACATGCAGAGGCAGCCAGGTGTCACCACTAAAAGGATGTGCTCTGCATCACAGGGCCTGCACTTAACTCCCCAAAGCACCACCCCACCCATCGTGTGTCCTGGGGCGAGTTGCTTATTTGGGCTTCAATGTTCTTGCCTATGAAATGGAAATAATAATGGTTATTAGTAGTTGCTAGGTTTAAATAATACGTGTAAAGTGCAACTAATGGTATCTGCCACATAGTAAATATAGTCAATATAATTTACTACTACTGCTATTACTGCTACAATGACAATCAGCAACATACAGTGAGGTTTTGATACATGTAAAGGGAAATTAATGTTTCTTCATTCTTATTTTGGGGCTTCCATTCTGTAAGTGGGGACTGGGGAAAACAGGGACTATGAAGGACCCTGTGGCAGTTCACAGCATGGTTCCTATTAATATTAATATTAATGATACCACAGTGCCTTCACTTTTTTGAGTACAAAACTTGTTTGTGACATTATGTTGAAGACAAATGGAAGTTAATAACAATAACTTTTTCTTTTCCCATTAATTTTGTGTTTTTAATGGAGCAGGAATTGGGTTAGAGGCATAATTTGTTTGAAGGGTATTTCTTCTCATGAAAGGGGTCAATGAAAAGCAAAAGCTTAGGAGATTTTGTGCTGGAGTATAACCACAAGATAATAAATTAGTGATATTTTTAAAAAGATAGATGAAAAAAGTCAGACTAATAGCCTGTTGCATAGTCTTTCAGATTTTTCTACTACCCCACACTGCTTCAGGATTTATTTCTATCCCATTCTTTTAGTTAAGCCTTCTACCCTCTGAAAAACTCTCCTTCCTTAGCTCATTAATCCATGTCTTTTTGATCCTTTAATATGTGATTCAAAACATTCTGATTGTCTCCCCTACTTAGATCACCCACTGTGTCACCTCAGTATACATATATTATTTGCATTATTTTAATTTGCACTAATTTATGTTTCTTTGGAAACCCTATTTTAGTCCATTTATATAGCATGGATAATCAGTACTATTGAAAGTTCCTTGATGTCGGAACCATATTTTCTATTTCTATTGCCTCTCCCTAGGGTACCTGTCATAATGTTCAGAAACATCTATTAAGCACCCAGTGATGCTTAATGAATGTTAGTGATGACAAGACTCTCATGCAATTGAGATAGCAATACAAACATCTGAGAGATTTCTAGGAGACAAGCAGAGAAACAGAGGCCAGAGGTGTACAGATTTGAGTTGCATCCATGTAATGAGAGTAGTTGCACTAGACAGAAGTTCCCGTTTTTCTTACCTTTTTTTTTTTTTTTTTTTTTTTTTTTTTTTGAGATGGAGTCTTGCATTGTTGCCCAGGCTGGAGTGCAGTGGCGCAATCTCGGCTCACTGCAAGCTCCACCTCCTGGGTTCACAGCCATTCTCCTGCCTCAGCCTCCCGAGTAGCTGGGACTACAGGCATGAGCCGCCACGCCCGGCTAATTTTCGTACTTTTAGTAGCGACGGGTTTTCACCATGTTAACCAGGATAGTCTCAATCTCCTGACCTCATGATCCGCCTGCCTCGGCCTCCCAAAGTGCTGGGATTACAGGCGTGAGCCACTGCGCCCGGCCTAAACCTTTTCTTTTCTTTTTTTTTTTTTTTTTTTTTTTTGAGACGGAGTCTCGCTCTGTCGCCCAGGCTGGAGTGCAGTGGCCGGATCTCAGCTCACTGCAAACTCTGCCTCCCGGGTTTAAGCCATTCTCCTGCCTCAGCCTCCCGAGCAGCTGGGACTACAGGCACCCGCCACCTCGCCCGGCTAGTTTTTTGTATTTTTAGTAGAGACGGGGTTTCACTGTGTTAGCCAGGATGGTCTCGATCTCCTGACCTCGTGATCCACCCGTCTCGGCCTCCCAAAGTGCTGGGACTACAGGCTTGAGCCACCGCGCCCGGCTAAACCTTTTCATTCACCTAAGTGCTCCATGTCTTTTTAAGCATTTTAAATGTCTTTTTTGTATACTCTTACAAAATTTGTATGCCTTTTCTCTCTAAGGAAGATGACCTTAATTGATTGAAAGGTGAAAGAATGCCATAATTTATATAATGGTATTATACTTTCTTTCTAATATTCTCCAATTATGGAGAGCTTTAAGATTGTTCCCGTTAGCTATGGGATGCCATAGCTATAATCATGTACTATGCCATGTACTATAATCTTTAAAATGAATTCATTTTTGACATTTTTATTTTCTTGTGACATAGCATCATCAAATTTTCAATAATATATGTGACTAGTATATAAAAACCTAAAACAAATCATACTTTCTTTGAAAACTATGGAGTAAAAATAAACTACAAATGTAATTTGGTATGTATCTTAGCTTAAAGTGGAAAACATTCTAGGAGATATTTTATATAAAAAGAAAACAAAAGAAACCTAATTTTCCCCTTTTTACGATTTCCAGAATTAGTGCTATAAATTGCAGAAGAAAATAGAAAATTATATAAGCAATGCAATATATGTTGAAGATACGTTCTTGTAAGGAAACACTATGGTACATAATTGTCATAGTTTAATAATTCTTTACCTTGAAAGGTAGTCAAATGATCTTTACTTCAGACAAATCATAGGACCATAAGTCAGGTATAATCACAATATAAATATTCATGTATAGCATATATGGGAATATATATGTGTGTGTAGTATATGTGTGCATATGTGTGTACACGTTTATCATAGGTTCTGTTTAAAATATAGAAATGGAGAAAACTTTTGAGACAGTAGCTTTTAAAATAGAAATCTTAGGGAAAGAAAAGAAAAATATTGTCACAAACCGTGAAATTTACACAGTATAGTACTTTTTATGGCAACTGTCATTGATAATCATGTGGTCATCCATGGACTGCAATGTGCAAGGAGGACAAGAGCAGTGATATCAGCAAAACAGTTTCGTCGTGGATGTAAGCTCATGTCTGATACATAAAACAATACACTCGATTTTAGCCAAAAGGCTGAGAAGTGCTGGCATATAAATGACATATAAAATAAATTTGGTTCTCTCTACTAAGCATATTAGGAATTAGCATCAATTAATTATATTTCAGGGCCAATATGTAACTAAGGTTAATGGGCCTTGGGCCTCAGTGCATTCAGTTATTTTTATAGAAAGTACCTTTCACTGCAGGTGCCAGATTAAGGTAACAGTCTGATAACCAGCACATGCACTAAGAATACATGAGGGTTTATTTGCCTCAGAGTACTTGGAGTGACTTGTTTCATTTGTTTTCATCTTGCTGTTCTCAAGCATTGTTACTTTTTGTCCCTTCTCCAGATGAACAAGGCATAGGTCTACTAGCAAGAGGGATTTCTATAGTTCCCAATTATAGCTCATTTTGAAGGAAATGTGCATTGGACTTTTTGTGAAGAACACTGGTAGCCTTAAACAAGCCATTGAAATGCAAATACAAAATTATCTAATTGGAACATTTTTATGAATAGCTAGAATAACTTTTACATATTTTTAGAAGATATTACAAGTCTTTAACATTTTAGTAGTAGTTCTGTTACTCGAATTTAGTGTTTTATAGAAAAAAAAAGGTAGGCATACCTTCTGCTTTTAGGCATATTTAAGTTGAGATTAGAAGGAAAATTAGTGTCTCTTTTCCTGCATTCATTGGTGTATTATGTGCAATTTTGTCAGTCATGATCAGTAAGTAACAGAAAGCTGTGTAAATGAAAAGCAGAACTGCAAAAATTGGTTGCACTAAAAGTTTATTTTTCATTAATAAAATTTTCTAATTCCCAAACAATCTGGAATCTGACAAATATACAGTAGTGTAGTAGTTTCATTAGGCAGGTTTATATGAGAGAAAAAAACCACAAGGAAAAGGTTTGCTTAAGCATCTGAAAGCCACTCTGATGATATCTGGTGTTTGAAATAGCTGTGCTTTAGAATTGTGCAAAAGGGAATCAAAGGAAATGCCTTAAAATTCTACCCAATATGTTGATTATGGAATATCTCATGGGAGTCACATTGAAACACACACACACACACACACACACACACACACACACATACACACACACAAACAATAACTCATCCAAAATTGTTCAAATTGTGAATAGGTGGCTATCTGGCAAAAACATGCATATCAAACTCTGAAGAATGGTTATAACTATATGCAATTGAGCAGTGTAAAATAAAACTCATAAAAAAGTTAAAACATTTGTTGTTCTAGCCCAGCACTTCTCAAATGTCATGCCTAGAGCTGCAACTACATAGACTAGATTCTGACTTAATTTGTCTTAGGTGGGACTCAGGACTGGGTAATTCTTTCAAGCTCTCTTAGTGATACAGCTATGAATACATGGTTGATAAATACTGCTTTGCACCATGGATCCTTGAGAGGAAAGCAAAGACTTTAAGGTGGATTGGCCCTCTGTTGAAATCCTGACTCTGCCACTGGCTTTGTGGCCTTGTATAGGGAACTCTCAGAGGCTTCCTTCTCAATCATATGGGAAATACAAAACCACATGATTCCTATGAGAATTATATTTGGTAATGTTCTTAAAGCCTTTGGTATGGATCAAAAAACACTTGTTTTTTTATCTTTAGTGCACTTCTTAGTCTCTGCTAATCCCAGGCATAAGGTCACATTGTCTTAGAATATTAGGTAATATTAGTGTTGCTACCCCCAATATATTATCTAGTAAAATGTTCAGCATTTTTGAGGATTCTTTGGGGGTGAGGTTAATGCATTGTAATTATTTTTGGCTGTTTTTTTCCTGCTTCTTAAATTCACAGTGTCTACCTCCAATTTTGCTGCTTGCTTCTGATTCTATTTTTATTTTGTAATGTGCCACTGGACAAGGTCTCTACCCCTTTGCTATCAAAAGTATCAACTGCAGCTAATTTTAATGAAGGTTTGTGATTCAGCAATCTAAAATTGTATATCGGATAGTCAATTTCTTAAAAATACTGCAACCATTTCTGGTTCTGAGGAATTTTTATTGTCTCTTCTACTGGGGTTTTGACCCCATTTTATGTTCCTGTTCTCTCTTTGTTTCTTTTTAAATCTCCATTGCATGTTTTCCTAGATGTTTTTGCTTCAAAATCCCCAAATGGCTAGTTAGTCCTCAGTTCTCCATTGGGCTTGCTTTGAGGCAGTTCAGTTATATGCTGATTAATGTCTTTTCACCACAAAGTTATTGAACACAATATTTTGCTAAATAAAAATTCTTCTTGCCTCAAACAGGAGTTTTTCCATTCATGAGAATGACAATTTTCCTCACCATTGTGCAATGTTGGCACAACTGATTTTTTTTTTAAGTATGCATAATTGCCTGAACAATGACAGAGTTGAGATAGCAGAATACCTTCCAAAGATTGTGTCCTGAAAAACTAAATTTTGTTTGTGAGTTAGCCCATAGCTTTGACCTTAACTAAAGTTAAGAATCACTCCATTTAATATCTGGTGTTGAATGCCACTGTCTTTATGTGTCTTTAAGGATTATGCAAAATGGCTGAGAGTATTGACTTAGAAGTAAAATAATTCAGTGGGTCCATCTGAAAGTTGAAACATACCTAGAATTTTTTATTTTTTGGTATAGTTAATACCTGGGTATCTATTTCTTAGTTCTTCTCCCTCTTTTTTGTAATGTATTTTTAAAACTTTTTTGTATACACAGTGATATTTGTCTGTTTTAGAAAATCTAGAACTTAAAACAAGTAGAAAATAAGAAAGTAAAAAGGATCTGCAATGTTACAATTCAATAATAAACACCACTGACATTCTCGTTTTAATCTTTCTTTCTTTTTCTAATACAAACATTTTTGCCTACTAGTAAAAAGGAGGTTAATATAAATACAATTATGTAATTCACTTTATTCAACTTAATATTAGGCAAACATCTTTCCACGCCATTAGTTACTTATACTATTACTTTTAGCTATATATATATATAGAGAGAGAGAGTATATATGTGTGTGTATATATATAGTATCCCATTATATGGATACACTAATAATTCATTCAATTTTCTATTATTGAACCCTTAAGGTTTTTTCCCTTACATTTTTATTATAAACAACATCCTAGTGAAAATTATTTTAATTAAATTATTGCATATATTCAGGATAGACTTCTTAAAATACTTTACTTTTTAGAGCAATTTTAGGTTCATAGCAAAATTGCAAGGATGGACAGAGATATTTCCTATACCAAGAACTCTTGGATAAGCGTAACCTCCCTTACTATCAACATCCCTAGCAGAGTGGTACATTTGTTACAATTAATGAACCCACACTGACACAGCACTATTATCCAAAGACCATAGTTTACATTAAGTTTCACTCTTGGTGTATATTCTGTGGATTTGGGTTTGGACAAATGCAAAATGACATGTATCCACTATTATGGTATCATACAGAGTATTTTCACTGCCTCCAAAATCTTGCATTCTACCTATTCATTGTTTATGGTTATAAAACAATAATTCCATCTCATTTTTAGAGTAGTACTTAGTTTTACTCTAATTTTAAAAATAAATCTTACCTTTGTGGAAAATTGCAAAAAAATATGAAAAGGAAATAAAAATCAACTTTAATTTTAGCAGCTATAAAAATTAACATTCTAGGTATATGCTCCTTTCTGTGTATGTTTTTCCCTCAAATTATAAAGTAAGATGTGTTAATCATTGAAAACATGATAGTAGGGAAACCTACAAACAGGATAAAATTTTATTATCTCAGTTTCCTGAAGTGACCACTGTTACAATGTAGATATAATACATACCTTTATTCTTTATGTTTTTATTTATTTAAGCACATATTGGATAGATAGATTTGTGTTATGATTTCATTAACTTTCTACTGTTGTAAAATAATTTCCCAGCGTTATTAAGAACTCTAATTTTTAATACTGCTTAATAGTCTCTTTTGTGGAAGTATTTTCTATTATTTGGCAGTTACCCTATTATTTGATAACTAGTTTGTGTTAGTTTTAATATAAATATTATGAATACTGCTGCTTTATGTACACTAATGCATTTTTTAATGTACATTGGATTATTTTTATAAGATTGCTTCTTCCAAGTGGAATTAGAGTGCAAATGTTATGAACTTTATTTCTGCTGTTTCTTATGTTTCTGGTTAACTGATGCTGGTAAACTTACATCAGTGCCATTAAAAGGCATGTTCATCTTCCTATTTTCTTGGGAAGGGTAAACGTAATTTTCAACTTTTGCAAATTGTTTCTGTACAAATGAAAAAAGAGAATCAAGAGCAAATATAAATATAGTGGTGGATGTAAATGTTTTCCTTTGTTTTTGTGTCTTAGAATTCTCATAAATTTTCTTCAAATGTCTCTTTTTAAATTAGCAAATTGTGTGAGAAAATACATACTGAATGTTTTTAAGTGATTGATATGTTACTAATGGTTATTCATTAATCAAGTATTTTTTTAAACTCCTATGTACCAGACATGTTACTAGGGGTTTATCTTTTCTCTTTTTAATGTATTTAATTCAATGAGAAACTGAATGATTGAGGAGATCTAAGTAGATTAATTCATTTAATGAATATTTATTCCATACTTTCCGCCGCATGGCAGTTAAGTGCTGGCAGTACAGAGATGAATAAGACATGATTCCCATCCCTAGGAGCTCCAGGTCTAGTGGGGGACAGTGGATCAACAAGTGATTGTATTTCAAAGTAGGAGATGCAGCAAGTTGGTGTGCTTGCTGTCCATGGGTGCAAGGAGTGAGCAGTGACCCTCTGCAGGGGGAGATGATCAGTGGAAGCTTCATCTAGGAGAAGGCACTTAAGATGGTTCTGGAGGGATTAAGGAGTTTGGCTAATATGAGAGGATGGAAGGTGAGGGGGTACTTGCTACCCTAGTCTCAACGTAAAGGGAAGGATTGAAGACGTATAACAGGTTATGAATGGCATTAGCCTTGGTGAAGTCAACAAAAGCCTTATGGGTCAATTAGACAGTCATTTTGTGAAATCAAGCTTGAATAACATGAGACAGCTTTGTGTCGTGCTTAATTAGTAGATATTTACATGTTTCATAATACAATTAACTAAGACAAATCTTTTGCATTAGTTATATTTTTCTGTGTTTAGAAACTGTATATTTGCTCATTGAAAAATTGTGAAAATATAGGAAAAAGAGGAAAATAAATGTTATTCAGGCATAATCACTGTTAACATTTTAATGGACATGTTTTAGAAATTTTTTTAAACATACAAACATCCTTCAAAAATGTAATCATATAATGCTTATGGCTTTTTACCTGTTTCTTCTCAGATAACATATCATGAACTCTTTCTCAAAATAAACATAAGTTAATATTTCGTTTTAACATATTCTGCTATATGGATATGCCATAATTTGTTGAACAAATTCACCTATTCTAGCACATTTGAGGTTATCCTTTTTTTCTGTTAGAAAAATGCTAAGGTAAACAGTTTTTTATAGTCATCTTAGTTCACTTCTTTATATTCTTAGGAAAAAGTACTGGGTTAAAGTATTTATGTTTCAAATGCTGCCAAATTGGCCTCTTGAAAGTTCGTATCATTGTAATTATATTTTCACTAAGCAATGTAAGAGAATATAAGCAAATCTTACTCTGATTCAAATTGCTTTCCTTGTAAAAGTAACATTCTGCTCAAAATAAAACCATCGGTGCCAATATACTTCAATTAGGCTTGTGATTAAATTATAAATAAATGAAGAAGAGATCAATACCTCTGTGCTTCTGAGTGAAGAATACTAAATGAAAGTGTAACAGACAAAATTGAAGATAAATAAATTTTCTCCAATGAATTAATAGACATTTATATTTAAGTCAAAATTTGAAGAAACTGAAGAAATTTATATTTTGGGGATGTCTTCAGACTGAGAAGCTTCACGTTTTCAGTTGTGTTCTATTATTGAATAATAAGATCATCCAGATTTTTGTACACACGAGCCAATGTTCTTTGTCTTTAAAGAAATTCATAGAATAAGTTATGCTAACTTAAATAACTTTCCCTTTCACTAGAGTAAATTGCTACTTAATTCAGTGTTCTAAGTTAACCCCTAGTAATCTCAAAGAATTAAGACAACTTTTCAAAGTATACAATTTACCACTGGAGTGTTTTAAAATATAAAACAAAATGGGCTGGTCACGGTGGCTCACGCCTGTAATCCCAGCACTTTGGGAGGCCGAGGCAGGCGGATCATGATGTCAGGAGATCGAGGCCATCCTGGCTAACACAGTGAAACCCCGTCTCTACTAAAAAAACAAAAAATTAGCTGGGCGTGGTGGTGGGCACCTGTAGTCCCAGCTACTGCGGAGGCTGAGGCAGCAGAATGGCGTGAACCCAGGAGGCAGAGCTTGCAGCGAATGGAGATTGTGCCACTGCACTCCAGCCTGGGAGACAGAGCGAGACTCCGTCTCCAAAAAATATATATATATATATGTGTATATATACACACACACACACACACACACACAGATATATATATATATATAAAACAAAATTAAACAAATCTACAGGTTTATGTGTGCTTTTATTTTTATTTAATATTCAAAGTTTAAAAAGTTACATTAACTTCCTAAGATTTAATAGCAGCTCAAAGTCCTATATTAATATATTGATCGATTCTTTATAATTACTATGCATCAATAGTTTAGGCACCCCAAATTCCTGGTGAAGGCATCATTTTAGATAGCCATTTTGTAAATAATAGAATTCCACCACACCACTAGGAAATAGAAATAGTTCAGAATTACTATTTAAACTTCCTTGCCTTATTTAAGCAAGCCTCAGGTAATTGTTATATACTGTACTGCTCTGTTGACCTCAGGGTCTATTGAGTTTTATTTTTGCCCATGCTAATTGATCCCCTGTTACTTTGCTGAAAATTCTTGTGCCTGCTTTGTACTTTTCAGTCTTCTTTTTTTTTTTTTTTAATTTATTTATTATTATTATACTTTAAGTTGTAGGGTACATGTGCATAACGTGCAGGTTTGTTACATATGTATACTTGTGCCATGTTGGTGTGCTGCACCCATCAACACATCATTTACATCAGGTATAACTCCCAATGCAATCCTTCCCCCCTCCCCCCTCCCCATGATAGGCCCCTGTGTGTGATGTTCCCCTTCCTGAGTCCAAGTGATCTCATTGTTCAGTTCCCACCTATGAGTGAGAACATGCGGTGTTTGGTTTTCTGTTCTTGTGATAGTTTGCTAAGAATGGTGGTTTCCAGATGCATCCATGTCCCTACAAAGGACACAAACTCATCCTTTTTGATGGCTGCATAGTATTCCATGGTGTATATGTGCCACATTTTCTTAATCCAATCTGTCACTGATGGACATTTGGGTTGATTCCAAGTCTTTGCTATTGTGAATAGTGCCGCAATAAAAACATACGTGTGCATGTGTCTTTATAGCAGCATGATTTATAATCCTTTGGGTATATACCCAGTAATGGGATGGCTGGGTCATATGGTACATCTAGTTCTAGATCCTTGAGGAATCGCCATACTGTTTTCCATAATGGTTGAACTAGTTTACAATCCCACCAACAGTGTAAAAGTGTTCCTATTTCTCCACATCCTCTCCAGCACCTGTTGTTTCCTGACTTTTTAATGATTGCCATTCTAACTGGTGTGAGATGGTATCTCATTGTGGTTTTGATTTGCATTTCTCTGATGGCCAGTGATGATGAGCATTTTTTCATGTGTCTGTTGGCTGTATGAATGTCTTCTTTTGAGAAATGTCTGTTCATATCCTTTGCCCACTTTTTGATGGGGTTGTTTGTTTTTTTCTTGTAAATTTGTTTGAGTTCTTTGTAGGTTCTGGATATTAGCCGTTTGTCAGATGAGTAGATTGCAAAAATTTTCTCCCATTCTGTAGGTTGCCTGTTCACTCTGATGGTAGTTTCTTTTGCTGTGCAGAAGCTCTTTAATTTAATGAGATCCCATTTGTCAATTTTGGCTTTTGCTGCCATTGCTTTTGGTGTTTTAGACATGAAGTCTTTGCCCATGCCTATGTCCTGTATGGTACTACCTAGGTTTTCCTCTACGATTTTTATGGTATTAGGTCTAACATTTAAGTCTCTAATCCATCTTGAATTAATTTTCATATAAGGAGTAAGGAAAGGATCCAGTTTCAGCTTTCTACTTATGGCTAGCCAATTTTCCCAGCACCATTTATTAAATAGGGAATCCTTTCCCCATTTCTTGTTTCTCTCAGGTTTGTCAAAGATCAGATGGCTGTAGATGTGTGGTATTATTTCTGAGGACTCTGTTCTGTTCCATTGGTCTATATCTCTGTTTTGGTACCAGTACCATGCTGTTTTGGTTACTGTAGCCTTGTAGTATAGTTTGAAGTCAGGTAGCGTGATGCCTCCAGCTTTGTTCTTTTGACTTAGGATTGTCTTGGAGATGCGGGCTCTTTTTTGGTTCCATATGAACTTTAAAGCAGTTTTTTCCAATTCTGTGAAGAAACTCATGGGTAGTTTGATGGGGATGACATTGAATCTATAAATTACCTTGGGCAGTATGGCCATTTTCACGATATTGATTCTTCCTATCCATGAGCATGGTATGTTCTTCCATTTGTTTGTGTCCTCTTTTATTTCACTGAGCAGTGGTTTGTAGTTCTCCTTGAAGAGGTCCTTTACATCTCTTGTAAGTTGGATTCCTAGGTATTTTATTCTCTTTGAAGCAATTGTGAATGGAAGTTCATTCCTGATTTGGCTCTCTGTTTGTCTGTTACTGGTGTATAAGAATGCTTGTGATTTTTGCACATTAATTTTGTATCCTGAGACTTTGCTGAAGTTGCTTATCAGCTTAAGGAGATTTTGGGCTGAGACGATGGGGTTTTCTAAATATACAATCATGTCATCTGCAAACAGGGACAGTTTGACTTCTTCTTTTCCTAATTGAATACCCTTGATTTCTTTCTCTTGCCTAATTGCCCTAGCCAGAACTTCCAACACTATGTTGAATAGGAGTGGTGAGAGAGGGCATCCCTGTCTTGTGCCAGTTTTCAAAGGGAATTTTTCCAGTTTTTGCCCATTCAGTATGATATTGGCTGTGGGTTTGTCATAAATAGCTCTTATTATTTTGAGGTACATTCCATCAATACCGAATTTATTGAGCATTTTTAGCATGAAGGGCTGTTGAATTTTGTCAAAAGCCTTTTCTGCATCAATTGAGATAATCATGTGGTTCTTGTCTTTGGTTCTGTTTATATGCTGGATTATGTTTATTGATTTGCGAATGTTGAACCAGCCTTGCATCACAGGGATGAAGCCCACTTGATCATGGTGGATAAGCTTTTTGATGTGTTGCTGAATCCGGTTTGCCAGTATTTTATTGAGGATTTTTGCATCGATGTTCATCAGGAATATTGGTCTAAAATTCTCTTTTTTTGTTGTGTCTCTGCCAGGCTTTGGTATCAGGATGATGTTGGCCTCATAAAATGAGTTAGGGAGGATTCCCTCTTTTTCTATTGCTTGGAATAGTTTCAGAAGGAATGGTACCAACTCCTCCTTGTACCTCTGGTAGAATTCAGCTGTGAATCCATCTGGTCCTGGACTTTTTTGGTTGGTAGGCTATTAATTATTGCCTCAATTTCAGAGCCTGCTATTGATCTATTCAGGGATTCAACTTCTTCCTGGTTTAGTCTTGGAAGAGTGTAAATGTCCAGGAAATTATCCATTTCTTCTAGATTTTCCAGTTTATTTGCGTAGAGGTGTTTATAGTATTCTCTGATGGTAGTTTGTATTTCTGTGGGGTCGGTGGTGATATCCCCTTTATCATTTTTAATTGCGTCGATTTGATTCTTCTCTCTTTTCTTCTTTATTAGTCTTGCTAGTGGTCTGTCAATTTTGTTGATCTTTTCAAAAAACCAACTCCTGGATTCATTGATTTTTTGGAGAGTTTTTTGTGTCTCTATCTCCTTCAGTTCTGCTCTGATCTTAGTTATTTCTAGCCTTCTGCTAGCTTTCGAATGTGTTTGCTCTTGCTTCTATAGATCTTTTAATTGTGATGTTAGAGTGTCAATTTTAGATCTTTCCAGCTTTCTCTTGTGGGCATTTAGTGCTATAAATTTCCCTCTACACACTGCTTTAAATGTGTCCCAGAGATTCTGGTATGTTGTATCTTTGTTCTCATTGGTTTCAAAGAACATCTTTATTTCTGCCTTCATTTCGTTATGTACCCAGTAGTCATTCAGGAGCAGGTTGTTCAGTTTCCATGTAGTTGAGCGGTTTTGATTGAGTTTCTTAGTCCTGAGTTCTAGTTTGATTGCACTGTGGTCTGAGAGACGGTTTGTTATAATTTCTGTTCTTGTACATTTGCTGAGGAGTGCTTTACTTCCAATTACGTGGTCGATTTTGGAGTAAGTACGATGTGGTGCTGAGAAGAATGTATATTCTGTTGATTTGGGGTGGAGAGTTCTATAGATGTCTATTAGGTCTGCTTGCTGCAGAGATGAGTTCAATTCCTGGATATCCTTGTTAACTTTCTGTCTCGTTGATCTGTCTAATGTTGACAGTGGAGTGTTGAAGTCTCCCATTATTATTGTATGGGAGTCTAAGTCTCTTTGTAAGTCTCTAAGGACTTGCTTGATGAATCTGGGTGCTCCTGTATTGGGTGCATATATATTTAGGATAGTTAGCTCTTCCTGTTGAATTGATCCCTTTACCATTATGTAATGGCCTTCTTTGTCTCTTTTGATCTTTGATGGTTTAAAGTCTGTTTTATCAGAGACTAGTATTGCAACCCCTGCTTTTTTTTGTTCTCCATTTGCTTGGTAAATCTTCCTCCATCCCTTTATTTTGAGCCTATGTATGTCTCTGCATGTGAGATGGGTCTCCTGAATACAGCAGACTGATGGGTCTTGACTCTTTATCCAGTTTGCCAGTCTGTGTCTTTTAATTGGACCATTTAGTCCATTTACATTTAAGGTTAAGATTGTTATGTGTGAACTTGATCCTGCCATTATGATATTAACTGGTTATTTTGCTCGATAGTTGATGCAGTTTCTTCCTAGCCTTGATGGTCTTTACATTTTGGCATGTTTTTGCAATGGCTGGTACCGGTTGTTCCTTTCCATGTTTAGTGCTTCCTTCAGGGTCTCTTGTAAGGCAGGCCTAGTGGTGACAAAATCTCTAAGCATTTGCTTATCTGTAAAGGATTTTATTTCTCCTTCACTTATGAAACTTAGTTTGGCTGGATATGAAATTCTGGGTTGAAAATTCTTTTCTTTAAGAATGTTGAATATTGGCCCCCACTCTCTTCTGGCTTGGAGAGTTTCTGCCAAGAGATCTGCTGTTAGTCTGATGGGCTTCCCTTTGTGGGTAACCTGACCTTTCTCTCTGGCTGCCCTTAAGATTTTTTCCTTCATTTCAACTTTGGTGAATCTGGCAATTATGTGTCTTGGAGTTGCTCTTCTCGAGGAGTATCTTTGTGGCGTTCTCTGTATTTCCTGGATTTGAATGTTGGCCTGCCCTACTAGGTTGGGGAAGTTCTCCTGGATGATATCCTGAAGAGTGTTTTCCAACTTGGTTCCATTTTCCCCCTCACTTTCAGGCACCCCAATCAGACGTAGATTTGGTCTTTTTACATAATCCCATACTTCTTGCAGGCTTTGTTCATTTCTTTTTCTTCTTTTTTCTTTGGGTTTCTCTTCTCGCTTCATTTCATTCATTTGATCCTCAATCGCAGATACTCTTTCTTCCAGTTGATCGAGTCGGTTACTGAAGCTTGTGCATTTGTCACGTATTTCTCGTGTCATGGTTTTCATCTCTTTCATTTCGTTTAGGACCTTCTCTGCATTAATTACTCTAGCCATCAATTCTTCCACTTTTTTTTCAAGATTTTTAGTTTCTTTGCGCTGGGTACGTAATTCCTCCTTTAGCTCTGAGAAATTTGATGGACTGAAGCCTTCTTCTCTCATCTCGTCAAAGTCATTCTCCGTCCAGCTTTGATCCGTTGCTGGCGATGAGCTGCGCTCCTTTGCCGGGGGGAGATTCGCTCTTATTTTTTGAATTTCCAGCTTTTCTGCCCTGCTTTTTCCCCATCTTTGTGGTTTTATCTGCCTCTGGTCTTTGATGATGGTGATGTACTGATGGGGTTTTGGTGTAGGTGTCCTTCCTGTTTGATAGTTTTCCTTCTAACAGTCAGGACCCTCAGCTGTGGGTCTGTTGGAGATTGCTTGAGGTCCACTCCAGACCCTGTTTGCCTGGGTATCAGCAGCAGAGGCTGCAGAAGATAGAATATTTCTGAACAGCGAGTGTACCTGTCTGATTCTTGGTTTGGAAGCTTCCTCTCAGGGGTGTACTCCACCCTGTGAGGTGTGGGGTGTCAGACTGCCCCTAGTGGGGGATGTCTCCCAGTTAGGCTACTCAGGGGTCAGGGACCCACTTGAGCAGGGAGTCTGTCCCTTCTCAGATCTCAACCTCCGTGTTGGGAGATCCACTGCTCTCTTCAAAGCTGTCAGACAGAGTCGTTTGCGTCTGCAGAGGTTTCGGCTGTGTTTGTTATTGCCCTGTCCCCAGAGGTGGAGTCTACAGAGACAGGCAGGTTTCCTTGAGCTGCTGTGAGCTCCACCCAGTTCGAGCTTCCCAGCAGCTTTGTTTACCTACTTAAGCCTCAGCAATGGCGGGCGCCCCTCCCCCAGCCTGGCTGCTGCCTTGCCGTAGATCACAGACTGCTGTGCTAGCAATGAGGGAGGCTCCGTGGGTGTGGGACCCTCCCGGCCAGGTGTGGGATATGATCTCCTGGTGTGCCTGTTTGCTTAAAGTGCAGTATTGGGGTGGGAGTTACCCGATTTTCCAGGTGTTGTGTGTCTCAGTTCCCCTGGCTAGGAAAAGGGATTCCCTTCCCTCTTGCGCTTCCCAGGTGAGGCAATGCCTCGCCCTGCTTCAGCTCTCGCTGGTCGGGCTGCAGCAGCTGACCAGCACCGATCGTCCGGCACTCCCCAGTGAGATGAACCCAGTACCTCAGTTGAAAATGCAGAAATCACCGGTCTTCTGTGTCGCTCGCGCTGGGAGTTGGAGACTGGAGCTGTTCCTATTCGGCCATCTTGCTCCGCCCTCAAAAGAAACTTCAGTCTTCTTATGCTATTTGTCAGTTGTCATATTTTTCTGTCAGTGTATCTACTTTATTTAATTCTAATTTGCTGATGCTAATCTGGCATAAATAACTATGCTTGTTAAGATTGTATAAAGCGAAAGCAAATGAGAACTGGGAACGGAAATGACAGCTTCCTTTTGAGCAAAGAACAAGCATTTTCCTTTATAAATATATATCTTATTAATATACTGACTGGCTCAGGAGTCAAAATTACTAATTTCCTACTCTGGCTAAATTTTTAATAGAAAAGCTAATTTTCTTACTCTAAGTGCCCCTCTTGACCCAAACTAAATGTCAAGCAAAAGGGAGTTTTAGGGAAGGCAAAGAAAAAAACTGTCATGCATTTCTCCTACACTATCATCAGATTAAGGTGCAGCTTCACCTTAAATTCCACCAGCTGTAGTGTCTGTGTGCAAATTTCTCTTTTTTCTATGTTCTTCTAAAATGAGCTGACTTCTGCTGTGAGGTTCCGTAAACTTATGAACATCAGCTCTTGTTTTCACCCTACTTCACCCACTGTTCTCAAATCTGCTTTGAGTTTTTTTTTTTCTTTTTGGTAAAAATAAGAGCAAGTTCCAGGGTGTTTTAGTTCATTTTTTAGCAACATATGCATTAGAGAAGAAGAACTAATCCTGTTGTGATTCAGGAAAAGTAGACATACCATATATTTAGGGAGTGTCTGGCCAGAGTTAATGGATTAAATTGGAGTTAAAGTCTTCATTTGAGTTTGACAGTGTTTTGTAATCTAATATGCACTGAAATCTTCCTTGGCCTGAAAGCAAGTTAGAAGTGGCTGGGCAATACAATTAGAGATGAGGAAAAAAATGTTCAGAAGAATCATTGATAATGAACACAAAGTTTTTAAAAAGTTAGAAAGCAAGTCTAGTGATACAAGTTATCATAAAAAATAGATTAAAATAGAAATGTAATCTTCTATTTAACATTTGATATTGTTTTTTGTTACCTAACTTAGGGAACACAATTATGAAGTAATTCAAAGGAAATAATAGCTTTAGAGAGCATTAGAAATGACATGTAGGTATTGTGCTTGACATAAGCATCTGAGAATGTGCCACCCCTTTATTTAAAGACAATGTGGCTAAAAATAAGTAGATTATTTTCTGATATGTATGAAGTTTATTGTTACTGGAGAACTCCTGACTAATTTGCTTCCCATTTTTACGAAGAACAGAATAAATCGTATGTAATCTATCCTTTATTCTTCTAGAATTCTTCTAGAGTGTACCTATAAGAGGCAGGGGACTCTAAGAGCCTCATGATTCTATTTTTAAAAGACCAACAAAAAAGGATGGAAAGACATGGGCATTTTCTCATTTAAATGATACATAAAGAGGAAGATCTTGCTCAATTCTAGATTAAAGATGTTGGTCATTTTCTTCCCATCAGCTGTGCTGCTGATGGGGAGCACTGACCTCAGGCTTTCTCCTTCCCATTATCTGCAGATAAGTCACTTTTCCATTTCTGAGAGAAGTGCTTAACATATTATATGAAACTATCACAAAGACATTGTCGTGACTATTTTTAAAACAAAATTATTATATACATATTCATGTAGTTTTTGAACTTTTGTATTTCAGTTTTACTGCAGTTTTTAAAACTATAAAACACATGCTTATATGATAAGATGTAAATTTTTTTAATGAGAGAAAGGCTGATGGTCATGTTTTTATCATTCTTCTTACCAATCTCTTCCATAAGTAGCTTTGACAAAACTGTATGGCAATTTATTTTTACTAGATATAAATTACACATTATGCAAATATTTCTTTTGTAAATATGCTTAAACTAGGATGACTTTTAAGAACATTTTATGCACTAATAAGTTTGAATAATTTTCAAGACACTTACACAGACATGGTCACCTACCAGATTATAAAGCTCAAAGTGTTTTCAAATATATCTAAAAACTGTAGAATTAACTATTACAAAGCAAACATTGATTCTAAATCCTCAAATTATTGCCTATTCAGATAATGTAGCCACATGAGTAAATCATGTGAAATATTCTTCCAAAGCATGTGTAACTATAAAAAGACACACTGAATTGGATTTGTGGCAGCAAACCTTAGGGATAAAGAGCACAGAGTGCAAAGTCAGACTGTGAGACCTTGTTCTAGTCACTTTTCTAGTCTGTGCCTCAGTTTCCTCTTCTGTGAAAGGGGTATTAATAATAGTACTTACCATGTAGAGTTGTTGAGAGGATTGAATTAGTTAGTCCATGCAAAGTGCTTAGAACAGGGCCTTACCCAGGTAAACTCTACAAAAGTGCTGGCTGTTGAATGATTATGTAAGTGAGAGTGATTGCAACAATAACTATGGAATACCTGTACATTTCTGGGCACCAAGCCAGGTGCTTTATTTATTCAGATCCTCACAACAATCCTTCAAGACAAATAGTATGCACGTTTTGTAGATGAAACTAAAATTCACAGATTAACTAATTTGGCAAGGTCATATTGCCAGCATCTACTATAGCCATGATTTAAGCTCTGGTCTGTTTGAGTTCAAAGCCCGGCCCCTTTCTACTAAGTCATATTGTAGCTATAAGCTTTATTATCATCCTAAAATTATATGAGAATAGGAGGACACTTTTTCACGCACAGAATATACTGAATATTAAAGTAGCTACATCCTCTACAATTGAAAAAAATCATTGCAGTGGCTCATGCCTGTAATCATAGCACTCTAGGAGCCCGAGGTGGGCAGATCACCTGAGATCAGGAGTTCGAGACCAGCCTGGCCAATATAGTGAAACCCTGTCTCTACTAAAAATACAAAAATTGGCTGGGTGTGGTGGCACACGCCTGTAGTCCCAGCTACTCAGGAGGCTGAGGAAAGAGAATCGCTTGAACCCAGGAGGTGAGCTGAGGTCACGCCACTGCACTCCAGCCTGGGCGACAGAGCTAGACTCCGTCTCAAAAAAAAAATATACACACACACACACACACAAACATATAGAATTTTTGTACAAATAGAATTATATTTCATATTATATATTGCAGTTTTGCCACATCGGCATATGTAAATAGACCTTATTTTTTTGTTGTTGAATAGTATTTTTCTAGTTTTCATTATCGATAAAAAGTGCTTTGATGAACATGACACAGAAGTGCTGTAAGTTTAATACTGCACTTGTTTTGAATTTAGCAACCTTCTGTTCTTCGTGTGTGTAACTGATTTCATTTATACTTCCTGGGGAAATGTCTCCATTATTATAGCAGATCACCACAAAGAGGTCCTTTTATTCAATTTTGGGGCTCTTTTTTCCTCAGACGTCCCCGTTATTTCCAAACAAATTCTGCCTGTTACCTCCTCTTTTGTGGTTCACAGTCTCTCTTTCACAAGCAGAATTCTGTGAGAAAAGTCTCCCTGGTCTCTCACCTTTCTGCTCCTTTATTTACACTTTATTCTGCCCTGCCTTCAATACCATGTCTGATTTTTGGCCCTCCTCTTCATCTATTCCTTAGGACAACTTAGTTACAGAGTACGAATGAAAGCAGAACAGGTACAAGGAGTTCAGGGTAAGGATAAAGTCATGAATAGTTGTGAATTTAATGTGTTAAGGGAAGCAGTCATGATAACAATAGTTGTTTTTTTTGTTGTTGATTTTGTTGTAGTTTTGAGATGGGCTCTTGCTCTGTCACCCAGGCTCCAGTGCAGTGGCGTGATCACCACTCACTGCAGCCTGGACTTCTGGGCTCAAGTGATCCTCCCTCCTCAGCCTCCTGAATGGCTGGGACTACAGGTGTCTGCCACCATGCCTGGCAAATTTTAAATTTTTTTTGTAAAGATGAGTTCTCACTATGTTGCCTAGGCTGGTCTTGAACTCCCAAGCTCAAGTGATCCTCCTGGCTTGGTTTCCCAAAGTGCTAGGATTACAAGTGTGAGCCACTGTGCCTGGTCATAACAATAGTTTTTATCTGTTTTGTTAAAAATGTTCAACTGTGGCCAGGCGTGGTGGCTCATGCCTGTAATTCCAGCACTTTGGGAGGCCAAGGTGGGTGGATCACCTGAGGTCAGGAGTTCGAGACCAGCCTGGCCAACATGGTGAAACCCTGTCTCTACTAAAAATACAAAAATTAGCCTGGCATGGTGGTGTCAGGTGCCTGTAATCCCAGCGACTCAAGAGGCTGAGGCAGGAGAATCGCTTGAACCCAAAAGGCGGAGGTTGCGGTGAGCTGAGATTGCGCCATTGCACTCCAGCCTGGGGTATAAGAGCGAGACTTCGTCTCAGAAAAAAAGAAAAAAAAAAAAAACAGTTCAAATGTTTACTTGAGACTGCTAGTCTTTAGCAGTCAGATTCTTCAAACAAAAACTTAGTTTCAAAGGGATGAAAATTGTCTGTGTAGTTTCTGATACCAAAAATTTCAGTTTAATAAAGAGGAAATATTATTTTACATCTACCGCCAATAACAGCATAATAGAGTAATGGATACATCATTAATTTGATTAAGTAGTATTTCTGATCTAATGATATGGGAAGGTCATTACATATGTACATGGAATAATGTTTAGTTTTATATTACAAACCAGGCAAAATGAGTGCATATAATTAGAAAGTGAAGTTATATCATCA